>NC_092716.1:1153803-1483803 GCF_047496885.1 Scyliorhinus torazame
CTATCAGATCTTCTGGACTGGATGGCGGCAAGTAGATCCTACGATACGTCAGGCAGTTACTGTAAAACACAAGGTGTAAGGATACCTCACCTTCATGTCCAAAGAAGTCAAAATCACCATCCCCAATTCCTGATCATCACTGTCCCAGCTCCACCAGAGCACCCCAATACCAAGCAAGGCCCCGACTCCTTCGGGGCTGCACAGTGGCCAGCACTGCTGCTTCACAGCGCCAGGGAGCCGGGTTGGATCCCGGCCTCGGGTGACCGTGTGGAGTTTGCACATTCTCCACGTCTTTTTTTTTTTTAGTTTTTATAAAATAAATTTAGATTATTCAATTCTTTCTTTCCAATTAAGGGCAATTTAGCGTGGCCAATCCAGCTACCCAGCACATCTTTGGGTTGTGGGGGAGAGAGACCCACACAAACATGGGGAGAATGTGCAAAGTCCACACGGACAGTGACCCTAGGCCGGGATTGAACCCAGATCCTCAGCGCCGTGAAGCAGCAGTGCTAACCACTGCACCACCCCATTCTCCACATGTTTGCGTGGATTTCCGCAGGTGCTCAAGTTTTCCTCCACAGTCCAAAGATGTGCAGGTTAGGTGTGGTTACGGGGATCGGGCAGGGTAGTGGGCCCAGGTTAGGTGTGGTTACGGGGATCTGGCAGGGTAGTGGGCCCAGGTGAGGTGTGGTTACGGGGATCGGGCAGGGTAGTGGGCCCAGGTTAGGTGTGGTTACGGGGATCGGGCAGGGTAGTGGGCCAGGTTAGATGTGGTTACGGGGACCGGGCAGGGTAGTGGGCCCAGGTTAGGTGTGGTTACGGGGATCGGGCAGGGTAGTGGGCCCAGGTTAGGTGTGGTTACGGGGATCGGGCAGGGTAGTGTGCCCAGGTTAGGTGTGGTTACGTGGATAGAGCAGGGTCGTGGGCCCAGGTTAGGTGTGGTTACGGGGATAGGGTAGTGGGCCCAGGTTAGGTGTGGTTACGGGGATCGGGCAGGGTAGTGGGCCAGGTTAGATGTGGTTACGGGGATAGGGTAGTGGGCCCAGGTTAGGTGTGGTTACGGGGATCGGGCAGGGTAGTGGGCCAGGTTAGATGTGGTTACGGGGATCGGGCAGGGTAGTGGGCCCAGGTTAGGTGTGGTTACGGGGATAGGGTAGTGGGCCCAGGTTAGGTGTGGTTACGGGGATCGGGCAGGGTAGTGGGCCCAGGTTAGGTGTGGTTACGTGGATAGAGCAGGGTCGTGGGCCCAGGTTAGGTGTGGTTACGGGGATAGGGTAGTGGGCCCAGGTTAGGTGTGGTTACGTGGATAGAGCAGGGTCGTGGGCCCAGGTTAGGTGTGGTTACAGGGATAGGGTAGTGGGCCCAGGTTAGGTGTGGTTACGGGGATCGGGCAGGGTAGTGGGCCAGGTTAGATGTGGTTACGGGGATCGGGCAGGGTAGTGGGCCCAGGTTAGGTGTGGTTACGGGGATCGGGCAGGGTAGTGGGCCCAGGTTAGATGTGGTTACGGGGATCGGGCAGGGTAGTGGGCCCAGGTTAGGTGTGGTTACGGGGATAGGGTAGTGGGCCCAGGTTAGGTGTGGTTACGGGGATCGGGCAAGGTAGTGGGCCCAGGTTAGGTGTGGTTACGTGGATAGAGCAGGGTCGTGGGCCCAGGTTAGGTGTGGTTACGGGGATAGGGTAGTGGGCCCAGGCTACGTGTGGTTACGGGGATCGGGCAGGGTCGTGGGTCCAGGTAGGAGCTCTGAGGGTTGGTGCAGACTCAATGGGCCAAATGGCTCTTCCTGCACTGTAAGGATTCTATGATTACACACTCTACCTTACTCAGCATGGATGCCCTGACCACTAGCTAACTAGTCCCTTAACAGTCGGGAAAAGCTTTGTCAAAGTCATTCGATTTAAAGCCAGTGGACCAGAGTATGCCATTGATAACAAGCATTCCCAATGGGGATTACCACGTGGCAGCTCCTCAACCCCCCCCCCCCCCCCCCCCGCCCCTGAACACATTGGAACAAAAGCCCTTCCTGTGCCCCCAGCACCCTGGACACCACCACCCTCGGCACAGGCTCTTCCCCAGGCAAACGGAGTCCCAATTACTGAAGGGTACAAAAGTTGGTTTGACAGTCAACTCACTCGTACTGACTGGTATAGATGAATTTCATGAGGATTAGCTCCTGCATGTGCTCGTGGAAAATATCCTCCAGAGTTCGCCCCCATTCCTCCGCCAGCCATGTCCGGAATTCCTGTTGTCCAAACACAATTTAACCAAAGAAATTCAGTACTGCGAAGGAACCCACTGTTACCACGGCCACAAACCACCGCACCCACCTCGAGTGCCTTTCCAGAGCTCAGTGAACACAGCAGCTGCTCCTGGTCACTGGCTGCAAATCCGGCAACACCACCTCTGGGAACGAAGAGCAGCTGAAACAATTTGCCTCAGTAAAGATACAAACACTGAAAACTGCAAATAGAAAGAGCAAATACTGGAACGACCCACCAACCCTAGCAACAGGGGAAGAGAAAGAACAAGTTGATAATGTTGGTGACAGCCAGGAATGTGGGATTCTAAATGAAAGCATCGAGTATTGCTGAAAATAAAGAGACACGCTGTCAAAGTTTTTTCATCTTGCACCCATTAGGACAGAGGCAAGAATGCCAAATTTCAAAGGGAGCAACAATTAAAATGCATCAGAAAAATGTGCTGATTGGTCGAGGCATTGCCATGGAGAATGTACCACGGAACTATTAGCACCCATGTTTTTGTTTAATTCAAAAAAGGTGCAATGCCTGGACATATTCCGTTTGCCTGCAAAAAAGTCTCTACTTATATATATGTAGCTTTCACATGTGCCACACTGCAAACCCAGAACAGGAACATAGAAAATAGGAGACCATTCGTCCCTTCAAGCTTGCTCCATAATTCAGTATCATTGCTGATCCTCTCTCAACACCATACTCCCATTCTCTCCCCATATCCTTGGATTTGTTTAATGGATTGGATTGAATTTGTTTATTGTCACGTGTACCGAGGTACAGTGAAAAGTATTTTTCTGCGAGCAGCTCAACAGATCATTAAGTACATGAGAAGAAAAGGGAATAAAAGAAAATACATAATAGGGCAACACAACATATACAATGTAACTACATAAGCACTGGCATCGGATGAAGCATACAGGGTGTAGCGTTAATGAAATCAGTCCATAAGAGGGTCATTTAGGAGTCTGGTGACAATGGGGAAGAAGCTGTTTTTGAGTCTGTTCGTGCGTGTTCTCAGACTTCTGTATCTCCTGCCCGATGGAAGAAGTTGGAAGAGTGAGTAAGCCGGGTGGGAGGGATCTTTGATTATACTGCCCGCTTTCCCCAGGCAGCGGGAAGTGTAGATGGAGTCAATGGATGGGAGGCAGGTTTGTGTGATGGACTGGGCGGTGTTCACGACTCTCTGAAGTTTCTTGCGGTCCTGGGACGAGCAGTTGCCATACCAGGCTGTGATGCAGCCTGATAGGATGCTTTCTATGGTGCATCTGTAAAAGTTGGTAAGAGTCAATGTGGACATGCCAAATTTCCTTAGTTTCCTGAGGAAGTATAGGCGCTGTTGTGCTTTCTTGGTGGTAGCGTCGATGTGGGTGGACCAGGACAGATTTTGGGAGATGTGCACCCCTAGGAATTTGAAACTTCTAACCATCTCCACCTCGGCCCCGTTTATGCTGACAGGGGTGTGTACAGTACTTTGCTTCCTGAAGTCAATTACCAGCTCTTTAGTTTTGCTGGCATTGAGGGAGAGATTGTTGTCGCTACACCACTCCACTAGGTTCTCTATCTCCCTCCTGTATTCGGACTCATCGTTATTCGAGATCCGGCCCACTATGGTCGTATCGTCAGCAAACTTGTAGATGGAGTTGGAACCAAGTTTTGACACGCAGTCGTGTGTGTACAGAGAGTAGAGTAGGGGGCTAAGTACGCAGCCTTGCGGGGCGCCGGTCTTGAGGACTATTGTGGAGGAGGTGTTGTTGTTCATTCTTACTGATTGTGGTCTGTTGGTCAGAAAATCGAGGATCCAGTTGCAGAGTGGGGAGCCAAGTCCTAGGTTTTGGAGCTTTGATATGAGCTTGGCTGGGATTATGGTGTTGAAGGCGGAGCTGTAGTCAATAAATAGGAGTCTAATGTAGGAGTCCTCGTTTTCGAGATGCTCTAGGGATGAGTGTAGGGCCAGGGAAATGGTGTCTGATGTGGACCGGTTGCAGCGGTATGCGAATTGCAGTGGATCAAGGCGATCTGGGAGTATGGAGGTGATGCGCTTCATGATCAACCTCTCGAAGCACTTCATTACGACTGAAGTCAGGGCCACTGGTCGGTAGTCATTGAGGCACGTAGCCTGGTTCTTCTTGGGTACCGGTATGATGGTGGTCTTCTTGAAGCAGGTGGGGACCTCGGAGTGGAGTAGGGACAGGTTAAAGATGTCCGTGAATACCTCTGCCAGCTGGTCCGCGCAGGCTCTGAGTGCACGACCAGGGATCCCGTCCGGGCCCGTCGCCTTCCGAGGGTTCACTTTCAGGAAGGCCAATCTGACTTCGGAAGCTGTGATGGTGGGTATGGGTGAATTATGGGCTGCTGGGGCACTCGCCAGCAGATTATTGGTTACCTGCTCGAACCGAGCATAGAATGCATTGAGTTCATCGGGGAGGGGTGCGCTGCTGCCAGAGATACTGTTCGGCTTCACTTTGTAGCCCGTTATGTTGTTTAGTCCTTGCCACAACCGCTGAGAGTCTGTCTGTGACTCTAGCTTGGTTTGATATTCTCTCTTGGCATTCCGGATGGCTTTGCGGAGGTCGTACCTGGATTTCTTGTATAGGTCAGGGTCGTCTGCCTTGAACGCCTCAGATCTGTCCTTCAGTAGGGAGTCAATCTCGCCATTGAGCCATGGTTTGCAGTTGGGGAACGTACGTACTGCTTTCTTTGGCACGCAGTCGTCCACACATTTGCTGATGAAGTCTGTGACGGTGGTGGCATACTCATTTAAGTTGGTCGCTGAGTTCTTAAATATGGACCTTAAATATTGACACTTTTAGAAATTTCCTTAAACATATTCAGTGACTTGGCCTCCACAACCGTCTGTGGTAGAGAGTTCTCAGGTTCCCCACCCTCTGTGAAGAGATTTCTCCTCACCTCTATCCTAAATGGCCCACCCCATATCCTGAGACCTTCGTTATATACCACTCCCCCCCCCCCTCCCCCCCTCCCCCCCCCCCTCCCCCCCCCCCTCCCCCTCCCCCTCCCCTCCCTCCCTCCCCCCCCCCTCCCCCCCCCCCCCCCCCCCCAAGCCAGAGGAACCAACATCTCTACATCCAATCTGTCCAGCCCCAGAGAATACAGGCCCAGTTGACCCAGTCTCTCCTCATACGATAATCCTACCATCCCAGGAATCAGTCTGGTGAACCTTCGCTGCACTCCCTCTATGGCAAGTATATTGTTTCTTCAGTAAGGAGACCAAAACTTTACACAATACTCCAGTATCTCACCAAGGCCCTGTACAGCTGCAGTAAGATATCGCTGCTCCTGTACTTAAATTCTCGCAAGGAAGGCGGACATACCGTTTGTCTTCCGAACTGCTTGATGTACTTGCATTCTTGCATTAATGACAATCTTAAATTGTTCATTGGTGTAGCTCTGAGCACATTTGGGATTGCTCAGCAAGTGCCGCCCAATCATGGAATCACAAAAGCACTTTTTAAATGACCAGGAATGGTAGAAAGATTCACCAGTTACTCAGTGCTAATATTTAGCAATGGACTAATAAGTTTGGGTAACTATGATAGACCTCTTAGCTAAATAACTGTGGTAGGAAAAATAATGGAATTATGAAATCAAAGAAAAACAGAAAAATATCCAGAAAATAAAGATACAATAAAGTATAGCTACGTGGCTATGTTACTGGACCAGTAATCCAGAGATCCAGACAAATGCTCCAGAATCACAAGCTCATACCCACCATGTTAGATGGAATACTTTAAATTGTATTAAAATCAAAATCATAGAATCGCTATAGTGCTGGGGGTCAATGAGTCTGCACTGACCCTCTGAAAGAGCACCCTACCTAGGCCCACTCCCCTACCCTATCCCTCTAACCTGCACATGCCTGGACACTGAGGGGTAATTTAGCATGGCAATCCACCTAACCTGCACGTGCATGACAGATGCAGTATAATGTGGATGGATGTGAGGTTATCCGCTTCAGTAGCAAAAACAGGAAGGCAGATTATTATTTGAATGGGTGTAAATTGAGAGAAGTAAATACTGAGCGAGACCTTGGTGTCCTCGTGCATCAGTCGCTGAAAGTAAGCGAGCAGGTACAGCGGGCAGTAAAGACAAATGATACGTTGGCCTTTATAGCGAGAGGATTTGGGTATAGGAATAGAGATTTTTTTTGTAATAAACATTTTATTGAGGTATTTTCGGTATAGTAACAACAACAAAATAAATAATATACATGAAACCATAAACATAGTGCAAAAGCCATTTACCTCTCGTACAGGTCCCACCCTTACTGACCCCCGACTCTAATCTAAACTACCCCCCCCCCCCCGGTCTTCTGACGATTAATTTCCCGCAAAGAAGTCGACGAACGATTGCCACCTCCGGGTGAACCCTAACAGTGACCCTCTCAAGGCGAACTTGATTTTCTCCAAACAGAGAAAGCTAGCCATGTCCGATAGCCAGGTCTCCGACTTCGGGAGCTTTGAGTCCCTCCAAGCTAATAGTATCCATCCGGAATCCGGGCTACCAGGGAGGCAAAGGCCAGAACGTCGGCCTCTTTCTCCTCCTGGATTCCCAGATCATCCGACACCCCGAAAATCGCCACCTCTGGATTCAGCGCCACCCTTGTTTTTAACACCGTGGACATGACATCTGCAAACCCCTGCCAGAATCCCCTAAGCTTCGGACATGCCCAGAACATGCGGACATGGTTCGCCGGTCCTCCCGCACATTTTGCACACCTGTCCTCCACCCCAAAGAATCTGCTCATCCCGGCTACTGTCATGTGAGCCCGGTGAGCAACTTTAAATTGTATCAGGCTGAGCCTGGCACATGTTGCAGACGTGTTGACTCTACTCGACACGTCTGCCGATAGACCAGCCTCTATCTCACTTTCCAGCTCCTCCTCCCACTTGTGCTTCAGCTCCTCGGTCTGCGTCTCCTCCGACCCCATAAGCTCCTTATAAACGTCCGAGACGCTCCCTTCTCCTACCCACCCTCTGGAAACTACCCTGTCCTGAATCCCCCTTAGCGGTAGGAGCGGGAAGGTTGACACCTGTTTACGAAGGAAGTCCTGCACCTGCAAATACCTGAATTTGTTTCCCCTCGCCAACCCAAACTTCTCCTCCAGCGCCCTCATACTCGGAAAGCTCCCCTCTATGAACATATCCCCCATCCTCTCAATCCCCGCTCTCCGCCATAACTGGAACCCCCCCTTCCATACTCCTCGGGGCAAACCGGTGATTATCACAGATTGGGGCCCAGACCGATGCTCCCACTGCTCCTACACGTTGCTGGGCCGCCACCACCACTGGACTGGTGGAGTACCGTGCCGGTAGGAAGGGCAGAGGCGCAGTTACCAACACCCCCAAACTGGTGCCCTTACATGAAGCCGCCTCCATGCGCACCCATGCCGACCCCTCCCCCACTTCCTGATCATGGCTATATTAGCCGCTCAGTAATAGTTGCCAACATTTGGCAGCGCCAGCCCGCCCTCTCCCCGACTCCGCTCAAGCATTACCTTCCTTACTCGCGGGGTCTTGCCCGCCCAGACGAAGCCAGTGATCACTCTGTTAACCCGCTTAAAAAAGGACCGCGGAATAAAAATGGGGACACACTGAAACACAAATAGGAATCTCGGGAGGACCGTCATCTTCACTGTTTGCACCCTCCCAGCCAGAGACAACTGAAGCGCGTCCCATCTCCGAAAATAGTGCTTCATTTGGTCCACCAGCCGGGCCAGATTCCATTGATGCAGCCGGTCCCATTTCTGCACCACTTGGATGCCTAGGTACCTAAAGCTTCCCTTTACTAACGTAAACGGCAGCTCTCTCAGTCGCCTCTCCTGTGAATAGAGATGTTTTACTGCAGTTGCATAAGGAATTGGTGAGGCCACACCTGAAGTATTGTATCCAGTTTTGATATCCTTATCTGAGGAAGTATGTTCTTGCTATGGAGGGAGTGCAGTGAAGGTTTACCAGACTGAATACTGGGCTAGCGGGACTGTCATTTGAGGAGAGACTAAATCGGTTAGGATTATATTCATTGGAGTTTAGAAGAGCGAGAGTGGATCTCACAGAAACGTACAAACTTCTACCAGGATTAGACAGGAACTTATAAAAGTCTAACAGGATTCGACAGGGTAGATTCAGGAAGAATGTTTCCAATGGTGGTGGAGTCCAGAACATGGGGTCATAGTTTGAGGATAAGGGGTAAACCTTTTAGGACTGAGGTGAGGAGAAATCTCTTCACCCAGAGAGCGGCGAATCTGTGGAATTCGCTCCCACAGAAAGTAGTTGAGGCCAGAACGTGTAATTTCAAAAAGGAATTAGATATAGCTCTTGGGGCTAAAGGAAGGCGGGATCAGGGTATTGAGTTGGATGATCAGCTGTGATCATAATGAATGGTGGAGCAGGCTCGAAGGGCCGAATGGCCTCCCCCTGCTCCTATTTTATATGTTTATGTCATCATAGATTATCATAGAATTTACAGTGCAGAAGGAGGCCATTCGGCCCATCGAGTCTGCACCGGCTCTTGGAAAGAGCACCCTACCCAAGGTCAACACCGCCACCCTATCCCCATAACCCAGTAACCCCACCCAACACTAAGGGCAATTTTGGACACTAAGGGCAATTTATCATGGCCAATCCACCTAACCTGCACATCTTTGGACTGTCTTTGTCTTTGAACTTTGGGAGAAAACCCACACAGACAGGGAGAAAGTGCAAACTCCACACAGCCACCCAAGGCCAGAATTGAACCTTGATCCCTGGCGCTGTGAGGCAGCAGTGCTAACCACTGTGCCACCTTTTAAAAAAATATTTCAATTAAAATTGAAACCTATCTCAGTAATGGTGACCATGAAACCATCATATTGTCACAAAAACATACTCGGTTCATTAACGTCCATCAGGGAAGGATTCAAATTCAGACCCAAAGCAATGAGGTTGCCTTTTTACTGCCTTCTCAAACCACTCATGGTATCAAACGTAATAATAAAAACAGGAAAGACTAACCAGCAACGACCTCGGAATCGGTGCGACAAAGACCCTGTAACGTCCTCCTCAATAATAAATGGGGACATGCACCAATATAGGAGAGCTGTCTAATAGAGGAGTCTGACATCACTAATCACGGAACCATTCACAGCTTTGACTCAGTATTCCAGACTCCTCCATCATTCGGATATGTCCTGTCCCACCAGTAGAACTGACCCACCAAAGGTAATGGCACAGTGGAAGTCAGGAGGCAATAAGTCTGGGACTCCACAAAGTTTCATTGCATTAGATCAATTGTGCGCAAGGAAACCACCTGCCAATTAGCAGCTTCCACCCTCCCACATCTCAATATTCTTCCAGTTTGAGCACCAACTGCAAGAGGCACCAATTCCAGTGAATCCAGGGCAGACGGTTTCTGATCGGTGGGATTCCCACCCGAACACTGAAGAATTCAGCAGAAGAGCTGTGCCTTGGAACTGACACTCCATCGGAGGGTTAATTAGGAGGCAAGACTCCACCCCTCTCTCAGCACAATGGTTTTTATTCAATACTTCCACAAGTCGTGAGCATCGCAGACAAGGCCAGCATTTGTTGACCGTCCCCAATTGTCTTCTTGAACCGATGCAGTCCATGTGGTATAGGTGTGGTTAGAGAGGGAGGTGCAAGATTTTGCCCAGCTATAGTGAAAAAACGGCAATATATTTCCAAGTCAGGATGCTGAGCGACTTTGAGGGGAACTTCCAGGTGGTGGTGTTCCTGAATACCTGCTGCTCTTGTCCATCTAGGAGTTAGCACTTGTGGGTTTGACAGGTGCTGCTTAAGGAGCCTTGACGAGTAATCATTGAACGACAGAGCAGAAATACTCCTCACTTGCCTGGATGAGTGCAGCTCCAACAAAGCAGCTCGAAACCATCCAAGTTAAAGCAGCCCCGCTTGACTGGCTCTCCTCCCATGAACATTCACTCCTTTCACCACCTTCTCAGGGCAATTAGGAATGGGCAATAAATGATGCCTGACCACTATTGCTTACATTGTATGGAGACTTGACAGGGTGATGAGGAAAGGATTTTTGGATTTTGGATTTATTTGTTTATTGTCACGTGTACCAAGGTACAGAGAAAAGTATTTTTCTGCGAGCAACTCAATGGATCATTAAGTACATGAAAAAGAACGACTGTAAGTTAAGTAAAAAGTGGATTTGTTAGGAAGAGCTCGCAGAGAGGTTAGAACTAGGGGGGGGTCACTGTTTAAAAATAAAGGGGTCACTCATTTAAAATGGAGGCACAATTGCTTCTTTCAGACGGTCAACTCTTTGGAACTCTTGCTGAAAAGGGGTTAGAAGCAGATACTTGACTATTTTTTGGGTGAGGTGGATGAATTCTTGGTAAGCGAGGGAGTGATAGTTATTGGGGGTAGGCAGGATGCAGATTGGAGGTGACTATCAGATCAGCCATGATCTTATTAAACGGCAGAGCAGGTTTGAGGGGGCAAATAGTTCCTTGTTCGTATGTTACGAACCAAAGGCGATAACAAAAAACCTTTTTCTACAAAGCCTGTGTTTTGGGTCAGGAACGCACCATCTGTGACAGATCAATTTAATTGAAGCCTTCAACGTGGAATTGGATAACTAGCTGATGAGGAAAACATTACAGTGCCACGGGGTAGGTGCAGTGGTGTGGGACTAGAAAAACATTACAGGGCCATGGGGAAGGTGCAGTGGTATGGGACGAGCCAAGTTGTCTTTGCAGTGAGCTGACACACACGATGGGCCAAATGGCCTCCTTCTGTGATGTAGCCATGCTTTAGTTCTATGATAAATACTGGCCTTCTCAATGATATCCTCAACCCACAAATAAATAAAAGAATGGCACTGTGGTTCTGTGGGTGACACTCTTACCTCCCAGACAAAGGGTTCAAAAGCACTGCAGAATCTGGAGGTAAATCTCAGCCAGCGTTCCAGTTCAGTTCTGAGGGCGTGCTGCATTGTTGAAAGAGCCATCCTTCAAAGCAAAGCCGCAGCTGATCTCAAGTCAATGTAGAAGTTTCTACGGCACCATTTAAAAAATGTGTGAGATGAATGTACACATTTCCGATTTATTGTATTTTATGTATTTGGTGCAGAAAGGGTTAGTCACCTAGGTTAGTGTGGGTGTGAGGGACTGCTGAAGTAGTGTCTTGTAAAAAATCCTGATTTGCAAGGCAGTCAGGCTTTGTGGCTACAGGAGGTGGGGGCATTGTAAAGGTTTGGGCTTACGGAGGGCTCCCTGCAGAGTAGTTAATCAGAGACATTGTGTTCACTTTAGTGAGGTGATGTAGTTAATGAGAGGAGCCAGGGGTTGAAACAATCAGGTGTTGAGGTTTTCAGTGTTAGTTTTTGAATAGTAAAGGAATAAAAGGTTACGGTGAGTGGGCGGGTAAGTGGAGCTGAGTCCACAAAAAGATCAGCCATGATCTCATTGAATGGCGGTGTAGGTTCTAGGGGCCAGATGGCCGACACCTGCTCCTAGTTCTTATGTTTTTGGCTGGAAGGTGAGCTGAGAAGGTTCTGAAGAAATACAGCCAGAGATTCTGCATTATTCTGTCATGGTGTCAGGTCTTTTTCTTCAAAGCAGTCTCAAAAGATCTCTCTTTCTCAGTGGAGTATTCAAAACATCTCTGTACAGTAAGTATTGCTGAGTTCTAACTGTATTTAAAAGTGGATTGGGATCTGAGATGGTTCTGTTGTTTTAGTGGGAATAAAGATAGCAGTTAAGGGTTATTGTGTCACTGTATTGATTAGCATTGTTTAAGGGGTAATTGTAAACTATTTCCTTGTGTGATGTTAAAGATTTCAATACTGTGTTGGTATAAAGTTTCCTTTCATAATCTTTATTATTGTCACAAGTCGGCTCACATTAACACTGCAATGAAGTTACTGTGAAAATCCCCCAGTCGCCACATTCCGGCGCCTGTTCAGGTACACAGAGGGAGAATTCAGAATGTCCAATTCACCTAACAGCACGTCTTTCAGGACTTGTGGGAAGAAACCGGAGCACCCGGAGTAAACCCATGCAGACACAGGGAGAACGAGCAGACCCTATCCCTATTTTGGGTGAAATCGCTCCTGGAGCGAGGATTCCTTTCCTCACAGTCTTACAAAATTTAAATAAAATATTGCCTTTTCTGCCCAGTACCCGAGCCATTGTTGATGTCTGGTCCGGGTTCGTAATAGGAGCAGGAGCGTTTTCTCTGGTGCCATTAACAATATTCATCCCTCAAACAATATCACAAAAAGCAGATAATCTGGTCAGTATCACTTGTTTTTTTTTGAGAGTTTCCTGTATCACAACAGCATCTATACTTTAACAAGCACTTCATAGGCTGTGAAGCACTTTGGGATGTCCAGAGTCATTATATCAATGCAAGTCTTTCTTTCCCCAACCAAAGACAGCTGGTTAGTGATGCAGAACAAGGTCAGCAGAGCGGGTTCAATTCCCATACCGGCTGAGAATTCTGAATTCTCCCTCAGTGTACCCAAACAGGCGCCGGAATGTGGCGACTAGGGGCTTTTCACAGTTACTTCATTGCAGTGTTAATGTAAGCCTACTTGTGACACTAATAAAACGAAAAAGACTTTGATCAGGTACTGAATAATAAGGGGAGGGGGGGAAAAGAGTAGCCCCCTGATCCAGCTGAGAACATGGAATGTGAGGGGCCTGAATGGACCAGTCAAGAGGGCCCGGGTGTTCGTGCACTTAAAGGGACAGAAGGCCGACGTGGTCATGCTCCAGGAGACACACTTGAAGGTGGCAGATCAGGTCAGGCTGAGAAAGGGATGGGTAGGGCAGGTCTTTCACTCGGGAATGGATGCGAAGAATAGAGGGGTTGCGATACTGGTGGGGAAGCGGGTGTCGTTTGAGGTGATGAATATTGTGGCAGATAATGGAGGTCGATACGTGATGGTGAGTGGTAGGTTGCAGGGGACGCGGGTGGTACTGGTGAACGTATATGCCCCGAATTGGGATGATGCCAGATTTATGAAACATATGTTGGGTCGGATCCCGGATCTGGAGGCAGGGAGCTTGATAAGGGGGGGGGGGCTTCAACACGGCGCTGGACCCAGCACTGGATATTTCCAGGTCCAGGATGGGTAAGAGGCCGGCTGCGGCCAAGGTGCTCAAGGGGTTTATGGACCAGATGGGGGGAGTGGATCCGTGGAGGTTTGCCGGACCAGTGGCCAGAGAATTTTCTTTTTTCTCGCACGTCCATAAAGCCTAGTCCCAGATAGATGTGTTTATAATGAGTTGGGCACTAATCCCGAAAGTGGAGGGAACGGAATATTTGGCTATAGCCATCTCGGACCATGCCCCGCATTGGGTGGAGCTTGAGTTGGGGGAGGAGAGGGACCAGCGCCCGTTGTGGCACCTCGATGTGGGACTGTTGGCAGATGAGGAGGTGGGCGGGCGGATCCTGGGGTGCATTCAAAGATACATGGAGGCCAACGACAACGGGGAGGTGCAGGTGGGGGTAGTCTGGGAGGCTCTGAAGGTGGTTAGGGGAGTGCTAATTTCCATTAGGGCCCATAGGGAGAAGTGAGAGAGGGAGAAATTGGTGGGGGAGATATCAAGGGTGGACAGGAGCTACGCAGAGGCCCCCCGACGAGAGCTGCTTAGGGAGCGACGAAACCTCCAAATGGAATTTGATCTATTGACCACGGGAAAAGCAGAGGCGCAGTGGAGGGAAATGCAGGGGGCGGTATATGAGTATGGGGAGGAGAGCCGGATGCTGGCACATCAGCTTCGTAAGAGGGAGGCAGCGAGCGAGATTGGTGGAATTAGAGATAGAGGGGGAAATACGGTGCGGAGTGTGGGGAGAATAAATGAGGTATGTAGGGGCTTCTATGGGGATCTGTATAGGTCTGAACCCCCGGAGGGAGGGGGGAGGGGATGCGGCGATTCTTGGACCAACTGAGGTTCCCGAGGGTGGAGGAGGAGCAGGTGGCTGCTTTGGGGGCGCCGATTGGGCTGGAGGAGCTGGTTAAAGGATTGGGCAGCATGCAGGCAGGAAGGCCCCAGGATCCGATGGGTTCCCGGTTGAATTATACAGAAAGTATGTTGACCTGTTGGGCTCGTTGCTGGCTAGAACTTTCAATGAGGCGAGGGAGGAGGGGACCCTGCCCCCGACAATGTCCCGGGCGCTGATCTTGTTGATTTTGAAGCGGGATAAGGATCCATTGCAATGTGGATCATATTGGCCGATTTTGCTCCTCAATGTAGATGCTAAGTTGTTGGCGAAGGTGCTGGCTACGAGGATTGAGGACTGTGTCCCGGGGGTGATCCATGAGGACCAGACTGGGTTAGTGAAGGGCAGGCAGTTAAACACAAATGTGCGGAGGTTCTTAAATGTGATCATGATGCCCTCAGTGGAGGGGGAAGTGGAGGTAGTGGCGGCTTTGGACACGGAGAAGGCCTTTGATCGGGTGGAGTGGGAGTATCTCTGGGAAGTGCTTGGGAGGTTTGAGTTCGGGGAAGGATTCTTAAGATGGGTCAGGCTGTTATATGGGGCCCCAGTAGCGAGTGTGGCCACGAACCGGCGCAGGTCGGAGTACTTTAGGTTGTACCGCGGGACAAGGCAGGGGTGTCCCTTATCCCCCTTGTTGTTGGCACTGGGAATTGAGCCGCTGGCCATGGCACTGAGGGAGTCTAGGAACTGGAGGGGATTGGTCCGGGGGGACACACCGGGTGTCATTATATGCTGATGACCTGTTGTTACATGTTGCAGACCCAGTGGAGGGGATGGCGGAGGTTATGCGGATCCTTAGGGAGTTTGGAGACTTCTCGGGCTATAAGCTCAACGTGGGGAAGAGTGAGCTCTTTGTGGTGCATGCGGGGGACCAGGGAAGGAGGATAGACGAGCTACCGCTGAAGAGGGCGGAGAGGAGCTTCCGATACCTGGGGATCCAGGTAGCTAGGAGCTGAGGGGCCCTACACAAGCTCAATTTGACACGGTTGGTGGAGCAGATGGAGGAGGACTTCAAGAGATGGGTTATGCTGCCACTCTCCTTGGCGGGTAGGGTGCAGTCGGTCAAGATGACGGTCCTCCCAAGGTTCCTGTTTGTGTTCCAGTGCCTGCCTATCCTAATCCCCCAGACTTTTTTTTAAACGGGTAAGCAGGAGTATTACGGGATTCGTATGGGCAAATAAGACCCCCGAGGATGAAGAGTGTGTTTTTGGAGCGTAACAGGGGGGGGGGGATGATCTGTAATTGGGTAATGGAGGGAGAGGGGACGGCGTGGAAGAGGCTACAGGTGGCGTCTTGTGTTGGTACGAGTCTGGGGGCGCTGGTGATGGCACCGTTGCCGCTTCCGCCGACAAGGTACACCACGAGTCCGGTGGTGGTGGCGACTCTGAAGATCTGGGGGGCAGTGGAGGCGACATAGGGGCGAGGTGGGGGCCTCGGTCTGGTCCCCGATAAGAGAGAACCACAGGTTAATTCCGGGTAGGATGGCTGGGAAGTTTCTGAGCTGGCATCGAGCAGGGATTAAGAGAATGGAGGACCTATTCATCGATGGGACGTTTGCGAGCCGAGGGGCGCTAGAGGAGAAATTTGGGTTACCTCCCGGGAATGCTTTTAGGTACGTGCAAGTGAGGGCGTTTGAGAGACGGCAGGTGAGGGAATTTCCGCTGCTCCCAGCACGAAGGATTCAGGACAGGGTGATTTTGGGTGTATGGGTTGGAGAAGGCAAGGTCTCGGCGATCTATCAAGAGCTGCAGGAGGCCTCGGTGGAGGAGTTAAAGGGTAAGTGGGAGGAGGAGCTGGATGAAGATCTGTGGGCTGATGCCCTGAGTAGGGTTAATTCTTCCTCCTCTTGCGCCAGGCTCAGCCTAATACAGTTCAAAGTTGTCCATAGGGCACATATGACAGGGGCGAGGATGAGTAGGTTTTTGGGGTGGAGGACAGGTGTGTGAGGTGCTCGGGGAGCCCAGCAAATCACGCCCACATGTCTGGACATGCCCGGCGCTGGAGGGGTTCTGGAGGGGCTTTGCGAGGACGATGTCCAAAGTGGTGAACACCCGGGTCAAGCCGAGCTGGGGGTTGGCACTATTTGGGGTATCGGACGAGCCGGGAGTGCAGGAGCCGAAAGAGGCCGGTGTTCTGGCCTTTGCGTCCCTGGTAGCCCGGTGAAGGATCCTACTAATGTGGAGGGATGCGAAGCCCCCAAGCGTGGAAGCTTGGATTAACGATATGGCAGGGTTCATCAAGCTGGAAAGGATAAAGTTTGCCTTGCGAGGTCTGTGCAGGGGTTCTCCAGGCGGTGGCAACCGTTCCTAAACTTTCTCACGGAACGTTAGGTGGAGGTCAGCAGCAGCAGCAACCCGGGGGGGGGGGAAGAGCGTTTGGTTTTTCTGTTTTATTTAGGTTAGAGTGGGGCGTTTTCCTTACTGCCGTGTTTATTTGTTAAATGGGGGTTATTGTATTTTGTTGGAAATCTCATGTATAATTTTTACTTGTTTTGTGCTTTATTCTTTTTTTTTCTGGTTGGAGTGTTTTGTTGAAAATCGTTGAACATTTGAATAAATATATATATTTTTTAAATAATAACTTACGCCTCCCAGAATGGTGGGATAAAGAGTCTCACTTTCAATAAGGTTCTTCACCTTAACAGAATATCAGTCCTTCACCTTGACAAACTTTCTGCTCGAAAGGTGATCTGCCCCCTCAGAATGTCAAACCCTCACCTCACAACTTACCTCCTGTCTCCCTCCAGCCATCCGGTGGAAATCAGTCTGATTGCATTTGGTTGAAAATTCATCCTTCTTCACAATCTGCAAAAAAAATAAAACTGTGCTAGATGCAAGACTGTGAAGCTTAAAAACACCAAACCTGTTCACAATGGCTCAGTCCAACTTTATTTAATCTGTGGCAGTAAATTACAAAACAGCAGCTCAAATAAATCTCAAAAGGAATCAGTGTCAACATTCAAAAGGCACAGGCGATGTCCCTCAAACTTCCCTTTACTGTGTGTGGCCCACTTGTTGTATTGCACTGTCCCTTCACGATGGTTCCAAAGAAAGCTCCTCACATCAACAGACATTCTGCCCCACATTCCCAACAAGGCACCACTGCACACACACACCTTAAAGAGACTGCTTGTTGCACAGTCTGCTATTCTCCCTGCATGGTAAGTTGTGGACTGCTGCATGGCTGTGCACTCAGAATATTGAACACGAGATCTGGAGGGACTGGCAGAGAAGCAAAGGCTTCAGAGAAATGACAAAGTCTGAAAGAGTCAGTTCTTGTGCATTCTAGTCCTAAGAACATGCGTTCTATTTTTCAAAAGATGAATGGACAAAGCAGCATTTTCCCCTACCTGTATATCACCCTTGTGAGAGCCTTTGTGACCATACATACATTCCACTTCTGCCTTATTCTTTTCCCACAGGTGAATCCGGAACAAAGGTTTGCAGCGCATGGCATCATTGACTCTGGGATCGTGAGGGGGCAGGTACATCCAGCCAATAATAAACAGCCCGTCTACCTGCAAATCAACACAAACCCCAGTGAATGTCCATCACATCAGCACTGTGCAAAACAACACAAGCACAAAACGTCACAATGCACTCACCGGAGATACTCACTCACACTGCAACACTCACAATCCAGAGCTCACTGGAGATATTCACTCACACTGCAACACTCACAATCCAGAGCTCACTGCAGATATTCACTCACAGTGCAACACTCACAATCCAGAGCTCACCGGAGATATTCACTCACACAGCAACACTCACAATCCAGAGCTCACCGGAGATACTCACTCACACTGCAACACTCACAATCCAGAGCTCACTCACACAGCAACACTCACAATCCAGAGCTCACCGGAGATATTCACTCACACTGCAACACTCACAATCCAGGGCTCACCGGAGATATTCACTCACACAGCAACACTCACAATCCAGAGCTCACTCACACAGCAACACTCACAATCCAGAGCTCACCGGAGATATTCACTCACACTGCAACAATCACAATCCAGAGCTCACTCACACAGCAACACTCACAATCCAGAGCTCACCGGAGATACTCACTCACACTGCAACACTCACAATCCAGAGCTCACTGGAGATATTCACTCACACAGCAACACTCACAATCCAGAGCTCACTGGAGATGCTCACTCACACAGCAACACTCACAATCCAGAGCTCACTGGAGATATTCACTCACACAGCAACACTCACAATCCAGAGCTCACTGGAGATATTCACTCACACTGCAACACTCACAATCCAGAGCTCACTGGAGATATTCACTCACACTGCAACACTCACAATCCAGAGCTCACTGGAGATATTCACTCACACTGCAACACTCACAATCCAGAGCTCACTGGAGATATTCACTCACACTGCAACACTCACAATCCAGAGCTCACTGGAGATGCTCACTCACACTGCAACACTCACAATCCAGAGCTCACTGGAGATATTCACTCACACTGCAACACTCACAATCCAGAGCTCACTGGAGATGCTCACTCACACTGCAACACTCACAATCCAGAGCTCACTGGAGATACTCACTCACACAGCAACACTCACAATCCAGAGCTCACTGGAGATACTCACTCACACAGCAACACTCACAATCCAGAGCTCACTGGAGATACTTACTCACACTGCAACACTCACAATGCACTCACTGGAGATATTCACTCACACTGCAACACTCACAATCCAGAGCTCACTGGAGATACTCACTCACACTGCAACACTCACAATCCAGAGCTCACTGGAGATACTCACTCACACTGCAACACTCACAATCCAGAGCTCACTGGAGATACTCACTCACACTGCAACACTCACAATCCAGAGCTCACTGGACATATTCACTCACACTGCAACACTCACAATCCAGAGCTCACTGGAGATATTCACTCACACTGCAACACTCACAATCCAGAGCTCACTGGACATATTCACACACACTGCAACACTCACAATCCAGAGCTCACTGGACATATTCACTCACACTGCAACACTCACAATCCAGAGCTCACTGGAGATATTCACTCACACTGCAACACTCACAATCCAGAGCTCACTGGAGATACTCACTCACACTGCAACACTCACGATCCAGAGCTGACTGGAGATATTCACTCACACTGCAACACTCACAATCCAGAGCTCACTGGAGATATTCACTCACACTGCAACACTCACAATCCAGAGCTCACTGGAGATGCTCACTCACACTGCAACACTCACAATCCAGAGCTCACTGGAGATATTCACTCACACTGCAACACTCACAATCCAGAGCTCACTGGAGATATTCACTCACACTGCAACACTCACAATCCAGAGCTCACTGGAGATATTCACTCACACTGCAACACTCACAATGCACTCACTGGAGATACTCACTCACACTGCAACACTCACAATCCAGAGCTCACTGGAGATACTCTCACACACTGCAACACACACAATCCAGAGCTCACTGGAGATACTCACACTGCAACACTCACAATCCAGAGCTCACTGGAGATATTCACTCACACTGCAACACTCACAATCCAGAGCTCACTGGAGATACTCACTCACACTGCAACACTCACAATGCACTCACTGGAGATACTCACTCACACTGCAACACTCACAATCCAGAGCTCACTGGAGATACTCTCACACACTGCAACACACACAATCCAGAGCTCACTGGAGATATTCACTCACACTGCAACACTCACAATCCAGAGCTCACTGGAGATACTCACTCACACAGCAACACTCACAATCCAGAGCTCACTGGAGATATTCACTCACACTGCAACACTCACAATCCAGAGCTCACTGGAGATATTCACTCACACTGCAACACTCACAATCCAGAGCTCACTGGAGATATTCACTCACACTGCAACACTCACAATCCAGAGCTCACTGGAGATATTCACTCACACTGCAACACTCACAATCCACAGCTCACTGGAGATATTCACTCACACTGCAACACTCACAATGCACTCACTGGAGATATTCACTCACACTGCAACACTCACAATCCAGAGCTCACTGGAGATGCTCACTCACACTGCAACACTCACAATCCAGAGCTCACTGGAGATGCTCACTCACACTGCAACACTCACAATCCAGAGCTCACTGGAGATACTCACTCACACTGTAACACTCACAATCCAGAGCTCACTGGAGATGCTCACTCACACTGCAACACTCACAATCCAGAGCTCACTGGAGATATTCACTCACACTGCAACACTCACAATCCAGAGCTCACTGGAGATACTCACTCACACTGCAACACTCACAATCCAGAGCTCACTGGACATATTCACTCACACAGCAACACTCACAATCCAGAGCTCACTGGAGATACTCACTCACACTGCAACACTCACAATCCAGAGCTCACTGGAGATACTCACTCACACTGCAACACTCACAATCCAGAGCTCACTGGAGATGCTCACTCACACTGCAACACTCACAATCCAGAGCTCACTGGAGATATTCACTCACACTGCAACACTCACAATCCAGAGCTCACTGGACATATTCACTCACACAGCAACACTCACAATCCAGAGCTCACTGGAGATACTCACTCACACTGCAACACTCACAATCCAGAGCTCACTGGAGATACTCACTCACACTGCAACACTCACAATCCAGAGCTCACTGGAGATACTCACTCACACTGCAACACTCACAATGCACTCACTGGAGATACTCACTCACACTGCAACACTCACAATCCAGAGCTCACTGGAGATACTCTCACACACTGCAACACACACAATCCAGAGCTCACTGGAGATATTCACTCACACTGCAACACTCACAATCCAGAGCTCACTGGAGATACTCACTCACACAGCAACACTCACAATCCAGAGCTCACTGGAGATATTCACTCACACTGCAACACTCACAATCCAGAGCTCACTGGAGATATTCACTCACACTGCAACACTCACAATCCAGAGCTCACTGGAGATATTCACTCACACTGCAACACTCACAATCCAGAGCTCACTGGAGATATTCACTCACACTGCAACACTCACAATCCACAGCTCACTGGAGATATTCACTCACACTGCAACACTCACAATGCACTCACTGGAGATATTCACTCACACTGCAACACTCACAATCCAGAGCTCACTGGAGATGCTCACTCACACTGCAACACTCACAATCCAGAGCTCACTGGAGATACTCACTCACACTGCAACACTCACAATCCAGAGCTCACTGGAGATATTCACTCTCACTGCAACACACACAATCCAGAGCTCACTGGAGATACTCACTCACACTGTAACACTCACAATCCAGAGCTCACTGGAGATATTCACTCACACTGCAACACTCACAATCCAGAGCTCACTGGAGATATTCACTCACACTGCAACACTCACAATCCAGAGCTCACTGGAGATATTCACTCACACTGCAACACTCACAATCCAGAGCTCACTGGAGATGCTCACTCACACTGCAACACTCACAATCCAGAGCTCACTGGAGATGCTCACTCACACTGCAACACTCACAATCCAGAGCTCACTGGAGATACTCACTCACACTGCAACACTCACAATCCAGAGCTCACTGGAGATACTCACTCACACTGCAACACTCACAATCCAGAGCTCACTGGAGATACTCACTCACACTGCAACACTCACAATCCAGAGCTCACTGGAGATATTCACTCACACTGTAACACTCACAATCCAGAGCTCACTCACACTGCAACACTCACAATCCAGAGCTCACTGGAGATACTCACTCACACTGCAACACTCACAATCCAGAGCTCACTGGAGATACTCACTCACACTGCAACACTCACAATCCAGAGCTCACTGGAGATGCTCACTCACACTGCAACACTCACAATCCAGAGCTCACTGGAGATATTCACTCACATTGCAACACTCACAATCCAGAGCTCACTGGAGATATTCACTCACATTGCAACACTCACAATCCAGAGCTCACTGGAGATATTCACTCACACTGCAACACTCACAATCCAGAGCTCACTGGAGATGCTCACTCACACTGCAACACTCACAATCCACAGCTCACTGGAGATATTCACTCACATAAGAACTAGGAGTAGGCCATCTGGCCCCTCGAGCCTGCTCCGCCATTCAATGAGATCATGGCTGATCTTTGTGGACTCAGCTCCACTCTCCGGCCCGTACACCATATCCCCGAATCCCTTTATTCTTTAGAAAGGCATCTATCTTTTTCTTAAAATCGTTTAAAGAAGGAGCCTCAACTGCTTCACTGGGCAAGGAATTCCAGAGATTCACAACCCTTTGGGTGAAGAAGTTCCTCCTACACTCCGTCCTAAATCTACCTCCCCTTATTTTGAGGCTATGCCCCCCTAGTTCTGCTTTCCCCGACCAGTGGAAACAACATGCCCGCATCTATCCTCTCTATTCCCATCATAATTTTATATGTCTCAATAAGATCCCCCCGCATCCTTCTAAAGGGACCTGGGTGTGCTGGTGCTTGTCATGTTGGCAAGTCATGTTGCAGCTGTATAGAACCTTAGTTAGGCCACACTTGGAGTATAGTGTTCAATTCTGGTCGCCACACTACCAGAAGGATGTGGAGGCTTTAGAGAGGGTGCAGAAGAGATTTACCAGAATGTTGCCTGGTATGGAGGGCATTAGCTATGAGGAGCGGTTGAATAAACTCGGTTTGTTCTCACTGGAACGAAGGAAGTTGAGGGTCGACCTGATAGAGGTCTACAAAATTATGAGGGGCATAGACTGAGTGGATAGTCAGAGGCTTTTCCCCGGGGTAGAGGGGTCAATTACTAGGGGGCATAGGTTTAAGGTGAGAGGGGCAAGGTTTAGAGTAGATGTACGAGGCAAGTTTTTTTACGCAGAGGGTAGTGGGTGCCTGGAACTCGCTACCGGAGGTGGTGGTGGAAGCAGGGACGATAGTGACATTTAAGGGGCATCTTGACAAATACATGAATAGGATGGGAATAGAGGGATACGGACCCAGGAAGTGTAGAAGATTGTAGTTTAGTCGGACAGCATGGTCGGCGCGGGCTTGGAGGGCCGAAGGGCCTGTTCCTGTGCTGTACATTTCTTTGTTAAACTCCAATGAGTACAGTCCCAGTCTACTCAACCTCTCGTCATAATCTAATCCCCTCAACTCTGGGATCAACCTAGTGAATCTCCTCTGCACTCCCTCCAGTGCCAATATACCCTTTCTCAGGTAAGGAGACCAAAACTGAACACAATACTCCAGATGCGGCCTCACCAACACCCTATACAATTGCAGCATAACCTCCCTAGTCTTGAACTCCATCCCTCTAGCAATGAAAGACAAAACTCGATTAGCCTTCTTAATCACCTGTTGCACCTGCACACCAAGGTTTTGCGACTCGTGCACCAGCACACCCAGGTCCCTCTGCACAGCAGCATGTTTTAACATCTTACCGTTTAAATAATAATCCATTCTGCTGTTATTCCTCCCAAAATGGATAGCCTCACACTTGGCAACATTGAATTCCATCTGCCAGACCCTAGCCCATTCACCTAACCTTTCCAAATCCTTCTGCAGACTTCCGGTATCCTCTGCACTTTTTGCTTTACCACTCATCTTAGTGCAGTCTGCAAACTTTGACACATTGCACTTGGTCCCCAACTCCAAATCGTCTATGTAAATTGTGAACAACTGCGGGCACAACACTGATCCTTGAGGGACCCCACTAGTTACAGGTTGCCAACCAGAGAAACACCCATTTATCCCCACTCTCTGCTTTGTTAGTTAACCAATCCTCTACCCATGCTACCACTTTACCTTCAATGTCATGCATCTTTAGTTTATGCAGCAACCTTTTGTGTGGCACCTTGTCAAAAGCTTTCTGGAAATCCAGATATACCACATGCATTGGCTCCTCGTTATCTACCGCACTGGTAACGTCCTCAAAAAATTCTACCAAATTAGTCAGACACGACCTACCCTTTGTGAACCCATGCTGCTTCTGCCCAACGGGACAATTTCCCTCCAGGTGCCCCGCTATTTCCTCCTTAATGATAGATTCCAGCATTTTCCCTACTACCGAAGTTAAGCTTACCGGCCTATAATTACCCGCTTTCTGCCGACCTCCTTTTTTAAACAGTGGTGTCACGTTTGCTACTTTCCAATCTTCTGGGACCACCCCAGAGTCTAGTGAATTTTGATAAATTATCACTAGTGCGTTTACAATTTCCCTAGCCATCTCTTTTAACACTCTGGGATGCATCCCATCAGGGCCAGGAGACTTGTCTACCTTTAGCCCCATTAGCTTGCCCAATACTGCCTCCTTAGTGATTACAATCATCTCAAGGTCCTCACCTATCATATCCTTATTTCCATCAGTCACTGGCATGTAATTTGTGTCCTCCACTGGGAAGACTGACCCAAAAATCCTGTTCAGCTCCTCAGCCATTTCCCCATCTCCTATTATTAAATCTCCCTTCTCATCTTCCAAAGGACCAATATTTACCTTAGCCACTCTTTTTTGTCTTATATATTTGTAGAAGCTTTTACTATCTGCTTTTATGTTCTGAGCCAGTTTACTTTCATAGTCTACCTTACTCTTCTTTATGGCTTTTTTAGTAGCTTTCTGTTGTCCCCTAAAGACTTCCCAGTCCTCTAGTCTCCCACTAATTTTTGCCACTTTGTATGTTTTTTCCTTCAATTTGATACTCTCCCTCACCTCCTTAGATATCCACGGCCGATTTTTCCCCTTTCTACCGTCTTTCTTTTTTGTCGGCATGAACCTTTTCTGAACACTGTGAAAGATCGCTCGGAAGGTTCTCCACTGTTCCTCAACTGCTTCACCCTGAAGTCTTTGCTCCCAGTCTACCTTAGCTAGTTCTTCTCTCATCCCGTTGTAATCGCCTTTGTTTAAGCACAAAACACTAGTGTTTGATTTTACCTTGTCATCCTCCAACTGTATTTTAAATTCCACCATATTGTGGTCGCTCCTTCCACGAGGATCCCGAACTGTGAGATCATTAATCAATCCTGCCTCATTACACAGGACCAGATCTAGGACCGCTTGTTCCCTTGTAGGTTCCATTACATACTGTTCCAGGAAATTATCCCAGACACATTCTATAAACTCCTCCTCAAGGCTGCCTTTACCAACCTGGTTAAACCAATCGATATGCAGATTAAAATCCCCCATGTTAACCGCTGTACCATTTCTACATGCATCCGTTATTTCTTTGCTTATTGCCTGCCCTACCATCCTGTTACTATTTGGTGGCCTATAGACTACTCCTATCAGTGACCTTTTCGCCTTACTATTCCTGATTTCCACCCAAATTGATTCAACCTTGTCCTCCATAGCACCAATATCATCCCTTACTATTGCCCGGATGCCATCCTTAAACAACAAAGCTACACCACCGCCCTTACCGTCCATTCTATCCTTTCGTATAGTCTGATACCCTTGGATATTTAACTCCCAGTCGTGACCATCCTTTAACCATGTTTCAGTAATGGCCACTAAATCATAGTCATTCACGATGATTTGCGCCATCAACTCATTTACCTTATTTCGTCTACTACGAGCATTCAGGTAAAGTACACTTATGCTGTTTTTTATGTCTTTGTTATGAATCCTAACACCTTGATCAGTAACTTTTCGCAATTTATTTTTCCTCTTACTCTTTCTCCTAATTTTCCTTGTCTTTGAACCCATATCTCTACATAATAACCTGTCACGTAACCTGCTGCCTTGATCTCCATTAACCATTATACTGTCCATAGCTTTACACTTCCCTTCCCCCCAATTTGCTAGTTTAAAGTCCTTGTGACCAACCTATTTATCCTATTCGCTAGAACACTGGTCCCAGAATGGTTCAGGTGAAGACCGTCCCAACAGTACAGGTCCCTCCTGCCCCAGTACTGATGCCAATGCCCCATGAAATTGAAACCCTCTTTCCCGCACCACTCCTTTAGCCACGTGTTAACTTCTCTAATTTTCTTAACCCTATGCCAATTGGCACGTGGCTCGTGTAGTAATCCAGAGATTACTCACACTGCAACACTCACAATCCAGAGCTCACTGGAGATACTCACTCACACTCACAATCCGGAGCTCACTGGAGAGACACACTCACACTGCAACACACACAATCCAGGGCTCACTGGAGATACTCTCACACACTGCAACACTCACAATCCAGAGCTCACTGGAGATACTCACTCACACTGCAACACTCACAATCCAGAGCTCACTGGGATATTCACTCACACTGCAACACTCACAATCCAGAGCTCACCGGAGATACTCAGTCACACTGCAACACACACAATCCAGAGCTCACTGGAGATATTCACTCACACTGCAACACACACAATCCAGAGCTCATTGGAGATATTCACTCACACTGCAACACTCACAATACAGAGCTCACTGGAGATATTCGCTCACACTGCAACACTCACAATCCAGAGCTCACCGGAGATACTCACTCACACTGCAACACACACACAATCCAGAGCTCACTGGAGATATTCACTCACACTGCAACACTCACAATCCAGAGCTCACTGGAGATACTCACTCACATTGCAACACGCACAATCCAGAGCTCACTGGAGATATTCACTCACACAGCAACACTCACAATCCAGAGCTCACTGGAGATATTCACTCACACTGCAACACACAATCCAGAGCTCACTGGAGATATTCCCTCACTCTGCAACACTCACAATCCAGAGCTCACTGGAGATATTCACTCACACAGCAACACTCACAATCCAGAGCTCACTGGAGATATTCACTCACACTGCAACACACAATCCAGAGCTCACTGGAGATATTCACTCACACAGCAACACTCACAATCCAGAACTCACTGGAGATGCTCACTCACACTGCAACACTCACAATCCAGAGCTCACTGGAGATATTCACTCACACTGCAACACTCACAATCCAGAGCTCACTGGAGATATTCACTCACACTGCAACACACACAATCCAGAGCTCACTGGAGATATTCACTCACACTGCAACACTCCCAATCCAGAGCTCACTGGAGATATTCACTCACACTGCAACACACACAATCCAGAGCTCACTGGAGATATTCACTCAAACTGCAACACTCAAATCTAGAGCTCACTGGAGATACTCACTCACACTGCAACACACACAATCCAGAGCTCACTGGAGATGCTCACTCACACTGCAACACTCAAATCTAGAGCTCACTGGAGATTCTCACTCACACTGCAACACTCACAATCCAGAGCTCACTGGAGATACTCACTCACACTGCAACACTCACAATCCAGAGCTCACTGGAGATACTCACTCACACTGCAACACTCACAATCCAGAGCTCACTGGAGATGCTCACTCACACTGCAACACTCACAATCCAGAGCTCACTGGAGATATTAACTCAGAATCCAGAGCTCACTGGAGGTATTCACTCACACTGCAACACACACAATCCAGGGCTCACTGGAGATGCTCACTCACACTGCAACACTCAGAATCCAGAGCTCACTGGAGATATTCACTCACACAGCAACACTCACAATCCAGAGCTCACTGGAGGTATTCACTCACACTGCAACACTCACAATCCAGAGCTCACTGGAGATATTCACTCACACTGCAACACTCACAATCCAGAGCTCACTGGAGATATTCACTCACACTGCAACACACACAATCCAGAGCTCACTGGAGATATTCACTCACACTGCAACACTCCCAATCCAGAGCTCACTGGAGATATTCACTCACACTGCAACACACACAATCCAGAGCTCACTGGAGATATTCACTCAAACTGCAACACTCAAATCTAGAGCTCACTGGAGATACTCACTCACACTGCAACACACACAATCCAGAGCTCACTGGAGATGCTCACTCACACTGCAACACTCAAATCTAGAGCTCACTGGAGATTCTCACTCACACTGCAACACTCACAATCCAGAGCTCACTGGAGATACTCACACACTGCAACACTCACAATCCAGAGC
This sequence comes from Scyliorhinus torazame, assembly GCF_047496885.1. Classification (NCBI taxonomy): domain Eukaryota; kingdom Metazoa; phylum Chordata; class Chondrichthyes; order Carcharhiniformes; family Scyliorhinidae; genus Scyliorhinus; species Scyliorhinus torazame. Next base: position 1,182,117 of record NC_092716.1, read on the forward strand.
TCACTGGAGATACTCACTCACACTGCAACACTCACAATCCAGAGCTAACTGGAGATGCTCACTCACACTGCAACACTCACAATCCAGAGCTCACTGGAGATATTAACTCAGAATCCAGAGCTCACTGGAGGTATTCACTCACACTGCAACACACACAATCCTGGGCTCACTGGAGATGCTCACTCACACTGCAACACTCAGAATCCAGAGCTCACTGGAGATATTCACTCACACAGCAACACTCACAATCCAGAGCTCACTGGAGGTATTCACTCACACTGCAACACTCACAATCCAGAGCTCACTGGAGATATTCACTCACACTGCAACACTCACAATCCATCAGACTAAATTGACAGAATGTAGCACAACAATAAATTTATACATGGTAAAATATCCTGACGTGCTTCACCATGTCAGAGATATTACAGTAGATGATCAATACTATCACGGTATAAGAATCATCGGGGGGGGGGCGGGGGGGGGGGGGTTCTTTCTTTCCAATTAAGTGGCAATTTAGTGTGGCCAATCCACCTGCCTTCCACATCTTTGGTTTGTGGGGGTGAGACCCCCGCAAACACGGGGAGAATATGCAAACTTCACACGAACAGTCGGGGCCAGGATTAAACCCGCAACCTTGGCGCTGAGGCAGCAGTGCTAACCACTGCGCCACCATGCCGCCTTTCTGGGGGGATTTTAAGGCCAAATCTACAGATATTCACTTCGGTTCAGAGAGGAGTGCGTCTCAAAAGAGTTTTTGTGCATTAATGAGACCATCGTACCTTAAGATGTGTTTTGTAACTGGTGTTACAAAACCGGTGTTAAAACCCATGTGTAATTGTTAAGCTAAAGCGGGAGTAAAGGAGTATTGCCTCATAATCCAGATTTTTAGATTTGTCGTGTACCGAGATACAGTGAAAAGTGTGTTCTGCGTACTCCAGACAGATCGCTCCATACACGAAAATCATGAGGCATACGTAAATACATAGACATCGGGTGAAGCATATGGAGTGTAGAGCTCCAACTGTAGAGAAGATGCCGAGAGAGATCAGTTCAGTCCATAAGAGGGCCATTCAGGAGTCTGGTAACTGCGGGGAAGAAGCTGTTTTTGAATTTGTTAGCGAGTATTCTCAGGCTTTTGTATCTCCTGCCTGATGGAAGAGGTAGGGAGAGTGAATAAGCCGGATGGAAGGGGTCTTTAACTATGCTGCCCGCTTTCCCAAGGTAGCGGGTGGTGTAGACAGAGTCAATGGATGGGAGGCGGGTTCGTGTGATGGACTGGGGCCGAGCAGTTGGCATACCAGGCTGTGATGCTGCCAGATAGGATGCTTTCGATGGTGCATCTGTAAAAGTTGGTAAGAGTCAACGTGAACGTGCCAAATGTCCTTAGTTTCCTGAGGAAGTATAGGCGCTGTTGTGCTTTCTTGATCGTAGTGCCTTCTTGGGTGGACCAGGAAAGATTGTTGGTGATGTGCACACCTAGCCACTAAGTTCTCCATCGCCCTCCTGTACTCTGAACCCTCGTTGTTCGAGATCCGACCCACTGCGGGCGTGTCATCAGCAAACTTGTAGATGGAGTTGGGAGCTGAATTTTGCCACAGTCGTGTGTGTACAGGGAGCGGAGTAGGGGGCTAAGTACACAGCCCGAGGGGCTCCAGTATTGAGGACTATTGTGGAGCAGGTGTTGTTGTTTGTTCTTACTGATTGTGGTCAAGGGTCAGAAAGTCGAGGATCCAGTTGCAGAGGGAGGAGCCAAGTCCTAGGTTTTGGAGTTTGGATATGAGCTTGGCTGGGATTACGGTGTGGAAGGCAGAGCTGTAGTCGATAAATAGGAGTCTGATGTAGGAGTCCTTGTTGGCGAGATGTCCAGGGATGTGTGTAAGGCCAGGGAGATGGCGTCCACTGTGGGCTGGTTGTAGCGGTATGCGAATTGCAGTGGATCGAGGCATTCTGGGAGTATGGAGTTGATGTGTCTCATGGCCAACATCTCGAAGCTCTTCATAATGATCGATGTCAAGGCTACCGGACAGTAGTTGTCGAGGCACATTGCCTGGTTCTTCTTTGATGTGGAGATGCCGGCGTTGGACTGGGGTGAGCACAGTACAAAGTCTTACAACACCAGGTTAAAGTCCAACAGGTTTGTTTCGATGTCACTAGCTTTCGGAGCACTGCTCCTTCCTCAGGTGAATGAAGAGGTCTGTTCCAGAAACACATATATAGACAAAATCAAAGATGCCAAGCAATGCTTGGAATGCGACCATTAGCAGGTGATTAAATCTTTACAGATCCAGAGATGGGGTAACCCCAGGTTAAAGAGGTGTGAATTGTATCAAGCCAGGACAGTTGGTAGGATTTCGCAGGCCAGATGGTGGGGGATGAATGTAATGCGACATGAATCCCAGGTCCCGGTTGAGGCCGCACTCGTGTGCGGAACTTGGCTATAAGCTTCTGCTCGGCGATTCTACGTTGCCGTGCGTCCTGAAGGCTGCCTTGGAGAACGCTTACCCGGAGATCAGAGGCTGAATGCCCTTGACTGCTGAAGTGTTCCCCGACTGGAAGGGAACATTCCTGCCTGGTGATTGTTGCGCGATGTCCGTTCATTCGTTGTCGCAGCGTCTGCATGGTCTCGCCAATGTACCACGCTTCGGGACAGTAATTGACCCCTCTAACCCGGGGAAAATTACTGCTTCATTAATCTATTTTTGATTGTCCGCAACGTTATGGAAAAGATCGACAGCACTCGAGCAACACTTATTCAGCAATAACCTGTGCACTGACACTCAGCTTGGGTTCCACCAGGGAATTCACCTCCTGATGTCTTACAAAGATGGACAAAAGAGCTGAACTGTGGGAAGGTGAGTGACTGCCCTGGATAGAATTGGACTGTGCACGGCATCAAGCTGCCCGAGCAAAACTGGAGTAAATGGAAATTTGGGAGAGAAAAATCCACCAGTTGGGATCATACCCAACACAAAGGGAGATGATTGATTGCTGGAGGTCATTCATCGCAGTCCCAGGACATTACTGCAGGAGTTCCTCAGGATAGCATCCTTGGCCCTACCATCATCAATGACTTTCCCTTGATCTTAAGGGGGAATGTTTGCAGAAGATTGCAGTCGTAACTCCTCACGGACTGAAGAAGTCCATGTCCATTTGCAGCAAGACCTGGACAACATTCAAGCTTCGGCAGATGTCTGGCACAACTGCTGCCACTTAAGTGCCGGGCAGTGACCATCTCCAACAAGAGAGTATCTAACCATCGCCCCTTGACATCCAATGACATTACCATCACTGAATCCCCCACAATCAACATCCTGGGGGTTACCATTGATCAGAAACTGAACTGAGTAGCCAGAAAAATACTGTGGCTACCAGGGCAGGTCAAAAGCTAAGAATCCTCCTGCGAGCAACTCCCCAAAGTCTGCCCACCATCTATAAGGCACAAGTCAAGAGTGTGATGGAATACTCTCCACTTGCCTGGCTGAGTGCAGCTCCAACACTCAAGAAGCTCGACACCATCCAGGACAAAGCAGGCCCCGCTTGATCGGCATCCCATTCACCACCTTCAACATTCACTCCCCCCAATACCAATGCAGTGACAGCAGTACCTCACTAAGGTTCCTTAGACAGCACCTTCCAAACCTACGACCACCACCATCTCGAAGGACAAGAGCAGCAGATACCTGGGAACCCCACCACCTGGAGGTTCCCCTCCCAGTCACTCACCTCCCTGACTTGGAAATATATTGTTGTTCCTTCAGTCGCTGGGTCAAACAGCACAGTGGGTATACCTACACCACATAAACTGCAGCAGTTCAAGAAGGCAGCTCAACACCAACTTCTCAAGGGGCAGTTAGGGATGGACAATAAATGTAAGTCTAGCCAGTGACACCCATATCTCGTGAATGAGTGAAAAAACAGATTTTTTTAATACGAACAGGTATTTTGGGGTGGGTGAATATAAAATGGGAGGGCAGGGTTCATGGTCTGAAGTCGTTGAACTCAATGTTATGTCCTGAAGGCCAATCCAATGTTCAACCTTCAACTGTCGCAAAAGGATGGAGTTGGAAGCAAGGAATGAAGTCTGTGGCAAGAACCAAAGACAATAGCTTCGGAAATAGCAGAACTTCTCCAGCTGCTGATTAGTCACATAGATACATAGAGGATAGTAGCAGGAGGAGGCCTTTTGGCCCTTCGAGCCTGCTCTGCCATTCATCACCATCATGGCTGATCATCCAACTCAATAGCCTAATCCTGCTTTCTCCCCATAGCCTTTGATCCCATTCTCCCCAAGTGCGATATCCAGCCGCCTCTTGAATATATTCAAAGTTTTAGCAGCAACTACTTCCTGTGGTAATGAATTCCACAGGCTCACCACTCTTTGTGTGAAGAAGTGTCTCCTTATCTCTGTCCAAAATGGTTTACTCGGAATCCTCAGACTGTGACCCCTGGTTCTGGACATACCCATCATTGGTAACATCTTCCCTGCATCTACCCTGTCTAGTCCCGTTAGAATTTTATAAGTCTCTATGAGATCCCCCCTCATTCTTCTGAACTCCAGCGAGAACAATCCCAACCGAGTCAATCTCTCCTCATATGACAGTCCCGCCATCCCTGGAATCAGTCTGGTAAACCTTCGCTGCTCTCCCTCGAGAGCAAGAACATCCTTCCTCAGAGAAGGAGACCAAAACTGCCCACAATACTCCAGGTATGGCCTCACCAAGGCCCTGTACAATTGCAGCAACACATCCCTGCTTCTATACTCGAAACCTCTTGCAATGAAGGCCAACATACCATTAGCCTTCTTTACCGCCTGCTGCACCTGCATGCTTACCTTCAGCGAATGGTGCACAAGGACACCCAGGACCCGCTGCACACTCCCCTTCCCCAACATGAACAATGGCTGGACAGAGCTCCTCCCTTCCGAAACAATGCTAATGTCAGGAAATATAACCGCTCTGGACTCTCTGTTGGAAAAGTCCTTGGCATGCAGAGAAAGATTGAGTGCAGTAACAAAAACAGAAAATGCTGGAAAAACACAGATCTGGCAGCGTCCATGGAGAGAGAAACAGCTGATGTCTTGAGTTGGTCCGTATGACTTCTTCAGAGCTGGAGAAAGGGAGAAACCTCATGCATTTTATACTGAAGAGAGGGGGTGGAGCAGAATAGAAAGTCAGGGATAGATGGGCAGTCAGGCAAGATTTGACAAAGATATCATAGACACAAGACAAAGGGAATGTTAATGATAGTGTTAAACAGCTTACAACACCAGGTTAAAGTCCAACAGGTTTGTTTCAAACACTAGCGTTCGGAGCACTGCTCCTTCCTCAGGTGAATGAAGAGGTAGGTTCCAGAAACTTATATATTGACAAAATCATAGATGCAAGACAACGCTTTGAATGCGAGCATTTGCAGGTAATTAAGTCTTTACAGATCCAGTAAGAAGTCTTACAACACCAGGTTAAAGTCCAACAGGTTTGTTTCAAACACTAGCTTTCGGAGCGCTGCTCCTTCCTCAGGTGAATTACAGATCCAGAGAGAGGGATAACCCCAGGTTAAAGAGGTGTGAATTGTCTCAAGCCAGGACAGTTGGTAGGATTTCGCAGGCCCAGGCCAGGTGGTGGGGGGTGAATGCAATTCAACATGAATCCCAGGTCCCGGTTGAGGCCGTACTTGTGTGTGCGGAACTTGGCTATAAGCTTCTGCCCGGCGATGCCGAACAGCTGAGGAAGGACCAGTGCTCCGAAAATTAGTGTTTTGAAACAAACCTGTTGGACTTTAACCTGGTGTTGTAAGACTTCTTACTGTGCTCACCCCAGTCCAACGCCGGCATTTCATCATGGATAGTATTAAAGACTAAGATTGATACTAATATGGCATTAAGGTCAAATAGGAGAATGTGTAAATAGCTCTGTCATTAACCACTTCTTAGTGTTTGATGCATGTTCCGGCAAACTCCACTGAGAACAGCTCAACCGCACTAGATGAGATTTTAAAGCAACTTTTCCATTCACAGAAATCGTACTGTAAAGTTCTATGTCTTCAGTGTCGCACAGATGCTGCGAAATCTGGGGTTCGCCACGGGATTGGACTGAGGACAGACTTCATTCACAAATATACTTGAAATTAAGCCCGAAAGCTCTGCTTGAAAAAATGAAATGTAACAATGCTTTAAAATCTGTTACTTACAACAACATTAAGCAGTCCTCCGTAGGGTCCAATGTCTGGCTGCCACAAGCCGAGGATGTTGCGGTAAGGGTGCAGCACTGTAACAAATTAGAGCTAATTTCAGTCTCTCAATCATACTGGGATCAGACTGTGCCTCTCACTCAACAGGAGGCACAGTCAAAGCTCAATTAAACTGGCTACGAGGAAAGTAGGAAATTGTGGCTGGTCAGGCAGAGCCAGGAAGAGATTGAGGCGTAGGGAGAGGAGGAGGGTGTGATGTGCAGCCCAATGCTCTGGTGATTTATAAATCTTATCAACTAAGCAATCCCATAGGCACCACAGCACGCACAGTTAAATCCCAAGCCAGAAAATGCTATTAGTCCCAATCAGTCTAAGTGAAGCTCAAAGTAGGCCAGCTTGAAATCTCACCATAATGCCATGCTCCCCAGTGATATTAATCTTTGTCAAATGGTTAATACTGCGCCAAATTACCATTCAATCTGATATTCAGAGTCCCACCTCAAAGCAAGGTCTAATTACACGACAATGCCTTCTTTTTTGAACAGTATGAAGTCTTACACCACCAGGTGAAAGTCCAACAGGTTTGTTTCAAACACTAGCTTTCGGAGCACTGCTCCTTCCTCAGGTGAAGTTTTTTGAAGTTTTACTTCAACGTTGTCTGAATCCTTTCACCTACACAAGGTGAACATGAAGCAAATCCATTGGTGATGGGATCATTTCATTTTGTGCACCTTTGCTGATGGTTGAAGAGCTCACTCCGTGAGGCAGGTTCTGCTACATATGAGCTGGTTAGCAGGTGTCGTTGTGTGCAATCGTTTTTTCAGCCCTGATGCCCATTCTTAAGTCACTGGGGCTGATGATTACCTGTGGGCCAATGTGCACCCCACCATGACGATAAGTTCAAAAGATATAGCAGAATAATGTCATTTGGCCCATCGAGTCTGCTCCATCATTCTACCATGTTTGAGCTCACCCTGGTCATAACTCCACCGTCCTGCCCATGCTCTATAACCCTTCCACCCATTACCAACTAAAAATATATCTAACTGCTCTTAAATTTACTCACTGTCCCGGCATCCACCGCACTCTGGGGTAGCGAATTCTACAGATTCACAACCCTTTGGGAGAAGTAGTTTTCCCGCAACTCTTGTTTAAATTTAATACCTCTTATCCGAAAGCTATGACCTCTCTCGTTCTAGAATGACCCACAAGAAGCATTCCACGTCTACTTTATCCACACCTTTTAGCATCTTATGTACCTCAATTAGATAAGAACATAAGAACTAGGAGCAGGAGTGGGCCATCTGGCCCCTCGAGCCTGCTCCGCCATTCAATGAGATCATGGCTGATCTTTTGTGGACTCAGCTCCACTTTCCGGCCCAAACACCATAACCCTTAATCCCTTTATTCTTCAAAAAATTATCTTTATCTTAAAAACATTTAATGAAGGAGCCTCAACTGCTTCACTGGGCAGGGAATTCCATAGATTCACAACCCTTTGGGTGAAGAAGTTCGTCCTAAACTCAGTCCTAAATCTACTTCCCCTTATTTTGAGGCTATGCCCCCTAGTTCTGCTTTCACCCGCCAGTGGAAACAACCTGCCCGCATCTATCCTATCTATTCCCTTCATAATTTTATATGTTTCTATAAGATCCCCCCTCATCCTTCTAAATTCCAACGCGTACAGTCTCAGTCTACTCAACCTCTCCTTGTAATCCAACCCCTTCAGCTCTGGGATTAACCTAGTGAATCTCCTCTGCACACCCTCCAGCGCCAGTACGTCCTTTCTCAAGTAAGGAGAGCAAAACTAAACACAATACTCCAGGTGTGGCCTCACTAACACCTTATACAATTGCAGCATAACCTCTCTAGTCTTAAACTCCATCCCTCTCGCAATGAAGGACAAAATTCCATTCGCCTTCTTAATCACCTGTTGCACCTGTAAACCAACTTTTTGCGCCTCATGCACCAGCACACCCAGGTCTCTCTGCACAGCAGCATGTTTTAATATTTTATCAGTTAAATAATAATCCCTTTCCCTGTTATTCCTACCAAAATGGATAACCTTACATTTGTCAACATTGTATTCCATCTGCCAGACCCTAGCCCATTCACTTAACCTATCCAAATCCCTCTGCAGACTTCCAGTATCCTCTGCACTTTTTGCTTTACCACTCATCTTAGTGTCATCTACAAACTTGGACACATTGCCCTTGGTCCCCAACTCCAAATCATCTATGTAAATTGTGAACAATTGTGGGCCCAACACTGATCCCCGAGGGACACCACTAGCTACTGATTGCCAACCAGAGAAACACCCATTAATTCCCACTCTTTGCTTTCTATTAATTAACCAATCCTCTATCCATGCTACTACTTTACCCTTAATGCCATGCATATCTTATGCAGCAACCTTTTGTGTGACACCTTGTCAAAGGTTTTCTGTAAATCCAGATATACCACATCTATTGGCTCCCCGTTATCTACCGCACTGGTAATATCCTCAAACAATTCCGCTAAATTAGTTAGGCACGACCTGCCCTTTATGAACCCATGCTGCGCCTGCCCAATGGGACAATTTCCATCCAGATGCCTCGCTATTCCTTCCTTGATGATAGATTCCAGCATCTTCCCTACTACCGATGTTAAGCTCACTGGCCTATAATCACCCGCTTTATGCCTACCTCCATTTTTAAACAATTTCCAATCCGGCGGGACCACCCCAGAGTCTAGTGAATTTTGGTAAATTATCACTAGCGCATTTGCAATTTCCCTAGCCATCTCTTTTAGCACTCTGGGGTGCATTCCATCAGGGCCAGGAGACTTGTCTACCTTTAGCCCCATTAGCTTGCCCATCACGACCTCCTTAGTGATAACAAGGACTGCTTAACAACCTCCTTACCTTGCAGGTCAGCTGGGAGCGGGAGAGAGAGAGAGCCGGGACTTTGGAAACAGCGCGGGAGATTGAAAAAGCGCGGGAGCTGCGAGGCAGAGCGGACAGTTTAAAAGGTCGCGGCCTGGGTGAGCTAAGTACTGTTTAACAACCTCCTTACCTTGCAGGTCAGCTGGGAGCGGGAGAGAGAGAGAGAGAGCCGGGACTTTGGAAACAGCGCGGGAGATTGAAAAAGCGCGGGAGCTGCGAGGCAGAGCGGACAGTTTAAAAGGTCGCGGCCTGGGTGAGGTAAGTACTGTTTAACAACCTCCTTACCTTGCAGGTCAGCTGGGAGCGGGAGAGAGAGAGAGAGAGCCGGGACTTTGGAAACAGCGCGGGAGATTGAAAAAGCGCGGGAGCTGCGAGGCAGAGCGGACAGTTTAAAAGGTCGCGGCCTGGGTGAGGTAAGTACTGCTTAACAACTTCCTTACCTTGCAGGTCAGCTGTTAGTCTTGGGAGATCAGTTTCGGGAGCAGGCCTATTGGCTGACTGTAAATCAGGAAGGATACAAAGGGTGTGGCTGAAGTGTCTATAGAAACAGAGTGCTGGAGGCAAACAAAGTGTATCCGAGTTTGGGTAAGGCTGAGTTCGGGTAAGAGGTGAGTGAGGGCTATGTTTTTTGGTGTTTGGGGGTGAGTTTCCAAAAAAAAAAAAAAAAAAAATCCAATTAATTAAGTAAATTAATTAACTAGTTAAGGGAATTTGGTGCTCATCTTAAGGAGGTGCAGAGAAGCAGACCTGTGAGGGAGTCTCGGGAGCAATTACATCACAGCCAGCAGGTAAGTGATTGGCTTGTGACTGGTAAGTGATTTCTCTCTCTTTGACTTTCTCTTAGCTGTGTAGTGTAGTTCAAATTTAACTTCAGGTTTAAGTCATGGCAGGAGAGCTCAGAACCATGTCATGCTCCTCTTGTGAGATGTGGCAAGTCAGGGACCCTTCTGGTGTCCCTGACTCCTTCATCTGCAAGAAGTGTGTCCAACTGCAGCTCCTGTTAGACCGCTTGACGGCTCTGGAGCTGCGGATGGATTCACTTTGGAGCATCCGCAATGCTGAGGAAGTTGTGGATAGCACATTCAGTGAGTTGGTCACACCGCAGATTAAAATTACTGAGGCAGATAGGGAATGGGTGACCAACAGACAGAGGAAGAGTAGGAAGACAGTGCAGGGATCCCCTGCGGTCATCTCCCTCCAAAACAGATTTACCGTTTTGGAAACTGTTGGGGGAGATGGCTCACCAGGGGAAGGTGGCAGCAGCCAGGTTCATGGCACCGTGGCTGGCTCTGCTGCACAGAAGGGCGGGAAAAAGAGTGGCAGAGCTATAGTGATAGGGGATTCAATTGTAAGGGGAATAGACAGGCGTTTCTGCGGACGCAAACGAGAATCCAGGTTGGTATGTTGCCTCCCTGGTGCAAGGGTCAAGGATGTCTCGGAGCGGCTGCAGGGCATTCTGGAGGGGGAGGGTGAACAGCCAGCTGTCGTGATGCATATAGGCACCAACGATATAGGTAAAAAACAGGATGAGGTCCTACAAGCTGAATTTAGGGAGTTAGGAGTTAAACTAAAAAGTAGGACCTCAAAGGTAGTAATCTCAGGATTGCTACCAGTGCCACGTGATAGTCAGAGTAGGAATGACAGGATAGCTAGGATGAATACGTGGCTTGAGAGATGGTGCAAGAGGGAGGGTTTCAAATTCCTGGGACATTGGGACCGGTTCTGGGGGAGGTGGGACCTGTACAAATCGGACGGTCTGCATCTGGGTGGGACCGGAACCAATGTTCTCGGGGGTGTGTTTGCTAGTGCAGTTGGGGAGGGTTTAAACTAATGTGGCAGGGGGATGGGAACCGATGTAGGAAATCAGTGGGGACGGAAACAAAAGGCAGGAAGGGAGAGTGTGTAAAGCATGACCAGAGAAAGCAGGGCAGAGAGCAAGGAAAGTCTACATTAAACTGCATTTATTTCAATGCAAGGGGCCTGACGGGCAAAGCGGATGAACTCAGGGCATGGATGGGCACATGGGACTGGGATATTATAGCTATGACTGAAACATGGCTAAGGGAGGGGCAGGACTGGCAGCTCAATGTTCCGGGGTACAGATGCTATAGAAAGGATAGAACAGGAGGTAAGAGAGAAGGGGGAGTGGCGTTTTTGATTAGGGAGAACACTGCGACAGTACTTAGAGGGGATATATCCGAGGGTTTGCCCACTGAGTCTATATGGGTGGAACTGAAAAATAAGAAGGGAGAGATCACCTTGATAGGACTGTACTACAGGCCCCCAAATAGTCAGCGGGAAATTGTGGAGCAAATATGTAAGGAGATTACAGATAGCTGCAAGAAAAATAGGGTGGTAATAGTAGGGGACTTTAACTTTCCCAACATTGGCTGGGACAGCCATAGCATTAGGGGCTTGGATGGAGGGAAATTTGTTGAGTGTATTCAGGAGGAATTTCTCATTCAGTATGTGGATGGACCGACTAGAGAGGGGGCAAAACTTGACCTCGTCTTGGGAAATAAGGAAGGGCAAGTGACAGAAGTGTTAGTGAGGGATCACTTTGGGACAAGTGACCATAACTCCATTAGTTTTAAGATAGCTATGGAGAATGATAGGTCTGGCCCAAGAGTTAAAATTCTTAATTGGGGCAAGGCAAATTTTGATGGTATCAGACAGGAACTTTCAGAGGTAGATTGGGGGAGACTGTTGGCAGGCAAAGGGACGGCTGGTAAATGGGAGGCTTTTAAAAATGTGTTAACCAGGGTTCAGGGTAAGCACATTCCCTTTTGAGTGAAGGGCAAGGCTGGTAGAAGTAGGGAACCCTGGATGACTAGAGATATTGAGACTCTGGTCAAAAAGAAGGAGGCATATGACGTACATAAACAACTGGGATCAAGTGGCTCCCTTGAAGAGTATAGAGGTTGTCGAAATAGAGTTAAGAGGGAAATCAGGAGGGCAAAAAGGGGACATGAAATTGCTTTGGCAAATAATGCAAAGGAGAATCCAAAGAGATTCTACAGATACATAAAGGGGAAAAGAGTAACTAGGGACAGAGTAGGGCCTCTTAAGGATCAACAAGGACATCTATGTGCAGAGCCACAAGATTTGGGTGAGATCCTGAATGAATATTTCTCATCGGTATTCACGGTGGAGAAAGGCATGGATGTTAGGAAACTAAGGAAAATAAATAGTGATGTCTTGAGAAGTGTGCATATTACAGAGGAGGAGGTGCTAGAAGTCTTATCGCGCATCAAGGTAGATAAATCCCCGGGACCTGATGAAATGTATCCCAGGATGTTGTGGGAGGCTAGGGAGGAAATTGCGGGTCCCCTAACAGAGATATTTGAATCATCGGCAGCCACAGGTGAGGTGCCTGAAGATTGGAGAGTGGCGAATGTTGTGCCCTTGTTTAAGAAGGGCAGCAGGGAAAAGCCTGGGAACTACAGACCGGTGAGCCTAACGTCTGTAGTAGGCAAGTTGCTAGAAGGTATTCTGAGAGACAGGATCTACAAGCATTTAGAGAGACAAGGACTGATTCGGGGCAGTCAGCATGGCTTTATGCGTGGAAAATCATGTCTCACAAATTTGATTTGAGTTTTTTGAGGGGGTGACCAAGAAGGTAGATGAGGGCAGTGCAGTAGACTTTGTCTACATGGACTTTAGCAAAGCCTTTGACAAGGTACCGCATGGTAGGTTGTTGCAGAAGGTTAAAGCTCACGGGATCCAGGGTGAGGTTGCCAATTGGATTCAAAATTGGCTGGACGACAGAAGGCAGAGGGTGGTTGTAGAGGGTTGTTTTTCAAACTGGAGGCCCATGACCAGTGGTGTGCCTCAGGGATCGGTGCTGGGTCCACTGTTATTTGTGATTTATATTAATGATTTGGATGAGAATTTAGGAGGCATGGTTAGTAAGTTTGCAGATGACACCAAGATTGGTGGCACAGTGGATAGTGAAGAAGGTTATCTAGGATTGCAACGGGATCTTGATCAATTAGGCCAGTGGGCCGACGAATGGCAGATGGAGTTTAATTTAGATAAATGTGAGGTGATGCATTTTGGCAGATCGAATCAGGCCAGGACCTACTCAGTTAATGGTATGGCGTTGGGGAGAGTTATAGAACAAAAAGATCTAAGAGTACAGGTTCATAGCTCCTTGAAGGTGGAGTCGCAGGTGGACAGGGTGGTGAAGAAGGCATTCGGCATGCTTGGTTTCATTGGTCAGAACATTGAATACAGGAGTTGGGACGTCTTGTTGAAGTTGTACAAGACATTGGTACGGCCACACTTGGAATACTGTGTGCAGTTCTGGTCACCCTATTATAGAAAGGATATTATTAAACTAGAAAGAGCGCAGAAAAGATTTACTAGGATGTTGCCGGGACTTGATGGTTTGAGTTACAAGGAGAGGCTGGATAGACTGGGACTTTTTTCCCTGGAGCGTAGGAGGCTTCGGGGTGATCTTATAGAGGTCTATAAAATAATGAGGGGCATAGATAAGGTGGATAGTCAACATCTTTTCCCAAAGGTAGGGGAGTCTAAAACTAGAGGGCATAGGTTTAAGGTGAGAGGGGAGAGTTTCAGAAGGGCCCAGAGGGGCAATTTCTTCACTCAGAGGGTAGTGAGTGTCTGGAATGGGCTGCCAGAGGTAGTAGTAGAGGCGGGTACAATTGTGTCTTTTAAAAAGCATTTAGATAGTTACATGGGTAAGATGGGTATAGAGGGTTATGGGCCAAGTGCGGGCAACTGGGACTAGCTTAATGGTGAAAACTGGGCGGCATGGACTGGTTGGGCCGAAGGGCCTGTTTCCATGCTGTAAACTTCTATGATTCTAACAATCATCTCAAGGTCCTCACCTGTCATAGCCTCATTTCTATCAGTCACTGGCATGTTATTTGTGTCTTCCACTGTGAAGGCCGACCCAAAAACCCTGTTCAGTTCCTCAGCCATTTCCTCATCTCCCATTATTAAATCTCCCTTCTCATCCTCTAAAGGACCAATATTTACCTTATCCACTCTTTTTTGTTTTATATATTTGTAGAAACCTTTACTATCTGTTTTAATATTCTGAGCCAGTTTACTCTCAATCTATCTTACTCTTCTTTATCGCTTTTTTAGTAGCTTTCTGTTGCCCCCTAAAGATTTCCCAGCCCTCTCGTCTCCCACTAATTTTTGCCATTTTGTATGCTTTTTCCTTCAATTTGATACTCTCCCTTATTACCTTAGATATCCACGGTCGACTTTCCCTCTTTCTACCGTCCTTCCTTTTTGTTGGTATAAACCTTTGCTGAGCACTGTGAAAAATCGCTTGGAAGGTTCTCCACTGTTCCTCAATTGTTTCACCATAAAGTCTTTGCTCCCAGTCTACCTTAGCTAGTTCTTCTCTCATCCCATTGTAATCTCCTTTGTTTAAGCACAAAACACTAGTGTTTGATTTTACCTTCTCACTCTCCATCTGTATTTTAAATTCCACCATATTGTGATCACTCCTTCCGAGGGGATCCCTAACTATGAGATCATTAATCAATCCTGTCTCATTACACAGGACCAGATCTAGGACCGCTTGTTCCCTCGTAGGTTCCATTACATACTGTTTGAGGAAACTATAGCGGATACATTCTATAAACTCCTCCTCAAGGCTGCCTTAACCGACCTGGTTAAACCAATCGACATGTCGATTAAAATCCCCCATGATAACTGCTGTATCATTTCATAGATTATCATAGAATTTACAGTGCAGGAGGCCATTCGGCCCATCGAGTCTGCACCGGCTCTTGGAAAGAGCACCCTACCCAAGGTCAACACCTCCACCCTATCCCCATAACCCAGTAACTCCACCCAACACCAAGGGCAATTTTAGACACTAAGGGCAATTTATCACGGCCAATCCACCTAACCTGCACATCTTTGGACTGTGGGAGGAAACCGGAGCACCCGGAGGAAACCCACGCACACACGGGGAGGATGTGCAGACTCCGCACAGACAGTGACCCAAGCCAGAATCGAACCTGGGACCCTGGAGCTGTGAAGCAATTGTGCTATCCACAATGCTACCGTGCTGCCCACTACATGCATCAGTTATTTCTTTATTTATTGCCTGCCCCATCATAATGTTACTATTTGGTGGCCTCTAGACTACTCCTATCAGTGACTTTTTCGCCTTACTATTCCTGATTTCCACCCAAATGGATTCAACCTTATCCTCCATAGCACCGATGTCATCCTTTACTATTGACTGGATGTCATCCTTAAATAACAGAGCTACACCATCTCCCTTACCATCCACTCTGTCCTTCCGAATAGTTTGATACCCTCAGATATTTAACTCCCAGTCGTGACCATCCTTTAAACCATCTCCCCTTATGCGAGTATAGGCCTAAACTGTTCAATCTCTCCTCATACGACAAATCCTTCATCTCTGGACTCAATCTAGTGAACCTCCTCTGAACTGCCTCCAATACCACTACATCTTTCCTCAAATAAGGGGACCAAAACTGTGCATAATACTCCAGGTGTGGCCTCACCAATGCCTTGTATAGTTGCAACAACACTTCCTTACCTTTATATTCTATTCCTTCAGCTAATGCCAGCATTCCATTTGCTTTCTTTATTAACTGCTGTATCTGCACGTTCGTTTTCTGTGACTCATGCACAAGGACACCCAGATTCATCTGAAACAGAGCACCCCGAAGTCTCTCCCCGTTTAGATAATAAGTTGCCTTCCCATTTTTCCAACCAAAATGGATAACCTCACACTAGTTGGCGACTTTAACTTTCCCAACAATGACTGGGACAGCCATAGCATTAGGGGCTTGGATGGGAGAAATCTTTTGAGTGTATTCAGGAGGAATTTCTCATTCAGTATGTGGATGGCTGGAGAGGAGGCAAAACGTGATCACTTCTTGGGAAATAAGGGCAGGTGCCAGAAATGTTAGTGAGGGATCACTTTGGGACCAGTGACCATAATTCCATTAGTTTTAAGATAGCTATGGAGAATGATGGGTCAGCCCAAAAGTTAAAATTCTAAATTGGGGCAAGGCCAATTTTGATGGTATTAGACAGGAACTTTCAAAAGTTGATTGGGGGGAGTCTGTTTACAGGCAAAGGGGCGGCTGGTAAGTGGGAGGCTTTCAAAAGGGTGTTAACCAGGATTCAGGGTGAGCACAATCCTCTTAGAGCGAAGGGCAAGGCTGGGAGAAGTAGGGAACCCTGGATAACTCAGGATATTGAGGCCTGGTCAGAAAGAAGGAGGCTTATGACATGCATAGGCAGCTGGGATCAAGCGGATCCCTTGAAGAGGATAGAGGTTGTCAGAGTAGAGTTAAGGGAGAAATCAGGAGGGCAAAAATGGGACATGAGATCGCTTTGGCAGATAAGGCAAAGGAGAATCCAAAGAGCTTCTACAAATACATAAAGGACAAAACAGTAATGAATGTAGGAGGCATGGTTAGTAAGTTTGCAGATGACGCCAAGACTGGTGGTACAGTGGACAGTGAAGAAGGTTATCTAGGATTGCAGCGGGATCTTGACCAATTGGGCCAGTGAGCCGATGAATAGCAGATGGAGTTTAATTTGGATAAATGTGAGGTGATGCATTTTGGTAATCAAATCGGGGCAGGACTGACTCAGTTAATGGTAGGGAGTTGGGGAGAGTTACAGAACAAAGATCTAGGAGTACAGGTTCATAGCTCCTTGAAAGTGGAGTCACAGGTGGACAGGGTGGTGAAGGCGGCATTCGGCATGCTTGGTTTCAATTTCAAAAAATTGAATACAGGAGTTGGGACATCTTGCTGAAGTTGTACAAGACATTAGTAAGGCCACACTTGTAATACTATGGACAGTCTGGTCACCCTATTATAGAAAGCATATTAGTAAACTAGAAAGAGTGCAGAAAAGATTTGCTACAGGGACTTGATGGTTTAGGAGAAGCTGGTGAGGAGGAGATACACAAAAGTGTCCAGATGGGCAATCTTTTCACACAGAGAGCGGTGAGTGTCCGGAACGAACTGCCGGAGACAGTAGTAGAGGTGGGTACAATTTTGTGTTTTAAAATGCATTTAGGCAGTTATATGGGAAAGATGGGTACAGAGGGATGAGAGACAAATGCGGGCAATTGGGACTAGCTTAGTGGTTAAAAACTGAGCGGCATGGACAGGTGGGTCGAAGGGTCTGTTTCCATGCTGTTAACCTCTCTGACCATACAGAAAATCCTTGGAAACGTATAGGTCTTCCAACCTGCAAACCTGTCCAAGCTAACGAGCCGTCTCTGCTTGATGAGAGCTAGCATACTTGGGAGATTTAGGAACATCGGAATTAGGAGCAGACAAAAGTAAGCAATTGAGGAATTGTTGCACCTGACTTTGAGATTCTCTAGTGATTACTAGCCCATTACCCAGCGATATAACCAGGTTCCTCAGTCTCAACCTTTCAGCTCAAGCCATCAGCTGTAACATACAGGCTACAACCCTGGACCCACCTTAAAACTAGATACAAGCAACCCCTTCTGGAACCAGTTCTATTAGAGTGAACGTCTGGGACAGTATTGAACCCCCTGCAGTTTCAGCGTTCACCCAGTGGCACTGCTCACCTGGACGGACAACCAGCACCAGAGTTTCACAGGGAGAGAGAAAGCCCGAGGGAAACAGTGCTGGACCTGAAGGAGCTCGAGGGCCGCCACGAGCACTGGACAGCTGGAAAACGAGCATTATGAGTTCACCGTACAGATCTGGCAAAGGACCTGTCACCTCAAGGAAGGAACTGGATCTTATTTCTCCCCAACAAAAGCACCAAGATCATGTGCAGACAAGCCGTTAGCTCCCAGTTGGAGCGATGGTCAGGTCAGGACAAACAGTCTCAGCTGAGTATAAAAATTGGCAAGTCATGTTGCAGCTTTTCTGATTGGAGGGCTGTGACTAGTGGTGTTCCACAGGGATCAGTGCTGGGACCATTGCTGTTCGTAGTATATATAAACGATTTGGAGGAAAATGTAACTGGTCTGATTAGTAAGTTTGCGGACGACACAAAGGTTGGTGGAATTGCGGATAGCGATGAGGACTGTCAGAGGATACAGCAGGATTTAGATTGTTTGGAGACTTGGGCGGAGAGATGGCAGATGGGAGTTCAATCTGGACAAATGTGAGGTAACGCAGGTAGGGAATATACAGTGAATGGTAGAACCCTCAAGAGTATTGACAGTCAGAGAGATCTAGGTGTACAGGTCCACAGGTCACTGAAAGGGGCAACACAGGTGGAGAAGGTAGTCAAGAAGGCATACGGCATGCTTGCCTTTATTGGCCGGGGCATTGAGTATAAGAATTGGCAAGTCATGTTGCAGCTGTATAGAACCTTAGTTAGGCCACACTTGGAGTATAGTGTTCAATTTTGGTCGCCACACTACCAGAAGGATGCGGATGCTTTAGAGAGGGTGCAGAAGAGATTTACCAGGATGTTGCCTGATTTTCTTGAACGAGTACTTTTCTTCAGTATTTACAAATGAGAGGGGCCATATTGTTGGAGAGGACAGTGTGAAACAGACTGGTAAGCTCGAGGAAATACTTGTTAGGAAGGAAGATGTGTTGGGCATTTTGAAAAACTTGAGGATAGACAAGTCCCCCGGGCCTGACGGGATATATCCAAGGATTCTATGGGAAGCAAGAGATGAAATTGCAGAGCCGTTGGCAATGATCTTTTCGTCCTCACTGTCAACAGGGGTGGTACCAGGGGATTGGAGAGTGGCGAATGTCGTGCCCCTGTTCAAAAAAGGGACTCGGGATAACCCTGGGAATTACAGGCCAGTTAGTCTTACTTCGGTGGTAGGCAAAGTAATGGAAAGGGTACTGAAGGATAGGATTTCCGAGCATCTGGAAAGACACTGCTTGATTAGGGATAGTCAGCACGGATTTGTGAGGGGTAGGTCTTGCCTTACAAGTCTTATTGAATTCTTTTGAGGTGACCAAGCATGTGGATGAAGGTAAAGCAGTGGATGCAGTGTACATGGATTTTAGTAAGGCATTTGATGAGGTTCCCCATGGTAGGCTTATGCAGAAAGCAAGGAGGCATGGGATAGTGGGAAATTTGGCCAGTTGGATAACGAACTGGCTAAGCGATAGAAGTCAGAGAGTGGTGGTGGATGGCAAATATTCAGCCTGGAGCCCAGTTACCAGTGGCGTACTGCAGGGATCAGTTCTGGGTCCACTGCTGTTTGTGATTTTCATTAATGATTTGGATGAGGGAGTTGAAGGGTGCGTCAGTAAATTTGCAGACGATACGAAGATTGGTGGAGTTGTGGATAGTGAGGAGGGCTGTCGTCGGCTGCAAAGAGACATAGATAGGATGCAGAGCTGGGCTGAGAAGTGGCAGATGGAGTTTAACCCTGAAAAGTGTGAGGTTGTCCATTTTGGAAGGACAAATATGAATGCGGAATACTGGGTTAACGGTAGAGTTCTTGGCAATGTGGGGGTGCAGAGAGATCTTGGGGTCTATGTTCATACATCTTTGAAAGTTGCCACTCAAGTGGATAGAGCTGTGAAGAAGGCCTAGGATGTGCTAGCGTTCATTAACAGAGGGATTGAATTTAAGAGCCATGAGGTGATGATGCAGCTGTACAAAACTTTGGTAAGGCCACATTTAGAGTACTGTGTACAGTTCTGGTCGCCTCATTTTAGGAAGGATGTGGAAGCTTTGGAAAAGGTGCAAAGGAGATTTA
The DNA here is from genome assembly GCF_047496885.1 of Scyliorhinus torazame. Taxonomy (NCBI): domain Eukaryota; kingdom Metazoa; phylum Chordata; class Chondrichthyes; order Carcharhiniformes; family Scyliorhinidae; genus Scyliorhinus; species Scyliorhinus torazame. Next base: position 1,201,931 of record NC_092716.1, read on the forward strand.
CCAGGATGTTGCCTGGAATGGAGAGTAGGTCTTACGAGGAAAGGTTGAGGGTGCTAGGCTTTTTCTCATTAGAACGGAGAAGGATGAGGGGCGACTTGATAAGAGGTTTATAAGATGATCAGGGGAATAGATAGAGTAGACAGTCAGAGACTTTTTCCCCGGGTGGAACAAACCATTACAAGGGGACATAAATTTAAGGTGAATGGTGGAAGATATAGGGGGGATGTCAGAGGTAGGTTCTTTACCCAGAGAGTAGTGGGGGCATGGAATGCACTGCCTGTGGAAGTAGTTGAGTCGGAAACATTAGGGACCTTCAAGCAGCTATTAGATAGGTACATGGATTACGGTAGAATGATATAGTGTAAATTAATTTGTTCTTAAGGGCAGCACGGTAGCATTGTGGATAGCACAATTGCTTCATAGCTCCAGGGTCCCAGGTTCGATTCCGGCTTGAGTCACTGTCTGTGCGGAGTCTGCACATCCTCCCCATGTGGGCGTGGGTTTCCTCCGACAGTCCAAAGATGTGCAGGTTAGGTGGATTGGCCGTGATAAATTGCCCTTAGTGTCCAAAATTGCCCTTAGTGTTGGGTGGGGTTGCTGGATTATGGGGATAGGGTGGAGGTGTTTGATCTTGGGTAGGGTGCTCTTTCAAAGAGCCAGTGCAGACTCAATGGGCCAAATGGCCTCCTTCTGCACTGTAGATTCAATGATAATCTAAGATTAATCTGGGACAAAGGTTCGGCACAACATCGTGGGCCGAAGGGCCTGTTCTGTGCTGTATTTTTCTATGTTCTATGGAGGGCATTAGCTATGAGGAGCGGTTGAATAAACTCGGTTTGTTCTCACTGGAACGACGGAGATTGAGGGGCGACCTGATAGAGGTCTACAAAATTATGAGGGGCATAGACAGAGTGGATAGTCAGAGGCTTTTTCCCAGGATAGAGGGGTCAATTACTAGGGGGCATAGGTTTATGGTGCGAGGGACAAGGTTTAGAGGAGATGTACGAGGCAAGTTTTTTTTACACAGAAGGTAGTGGGTGCCTGGAACTCGCTGCCGGAAGAGGTGGTGGAAGCAGGGTCGATAGTGACTGTTAAGGGGCATCTTGACAAATACATGAATAGGATGGGAATAGAGGGATATGGATCCCGGAAGTGTAGAAGATTTTAGTTTAGACGGGCAGCATGGTCGGTGCAGGCTTGGAGGGCCGAAGGGCCTGTTCCTGTGCTGTACTTTTCTTTGTTCTTTTTCCCCTCAAACTGGGAATGGCAATGATTCCCCAGACTCTACCCCACCGTTCCAATACCCGCCGAGTCTTCTTGCAACATTTGCAAAGCTGGTGAGGAAAATACGAGGTTTGTGCCCCAATGAGGTCAAACCTCCTGGGACTCTCTACGCGAGTTGACATGAAGAATGGCCAACTTGAGACATGGGAGGGGGAATACAAAAAAAATCAACTGCAATGGCCAATCACCCAAGAAAATCCAGCCACTGTCCTTTGAAGTCACCGGGCCAACGTTTCCTACAAGGTAGGAGAATCTCTCTATGTATTCCTCTCTCCCATCTCCAAGTGCCCGACCGCACACCTCCAACAACACAGCAACAGAGAGCAGACAGACATTTCATTCTCATCATGCAGTGCTCAGTTATCAAATCAACCAGCATTGTACATACAGCGTGTGTACACATCCCGATCCTTGCTCTCATAGTCGGGGAGCAACTTGACAAACCTTCCCGATTTGACTCGAGGATTAATACCTAAACAAACAGGCGAGAGCAGGTTTGGAGAGTGTTCCGAACAATAGACCCAGATCTCCATTCAATCTGACAATCCTCGAATTCAAAACGATTCCGATTATCGTAGAACCTTACAAATTCCGTTCTAACCGAAATGAAAGTTTTGCAGTCACTGATTCAGTTGCACCATTCACACCTTGGTCAGAAGAGAGGAAGTGCTAAACAGTCGCCAGAATGTGGTGACTAGGTGATTTTCACGGTAACTTCATTGCAGTGTTAATGTAAGCCTACTTGTGACACTAATAAAGATTATCAGCATCCTAACGAGTGGCTTTGCTAGTGCTGTTGGGAGGAGTTTAAACTAATTTGGCAGGGGGAGGGGACACAGACTGTTAGCACAAGAGGGACACAGCATAATACAGTAAAGCAATCAAGTCAGAGGGAATACAGCTGTATTAAGTTTCCAGGGAGAACGGCAATGCTGGATGGCGTCTACTTTAATGCCAGCAGTATTACAGGTAAAACGGATGAGTTAAAAGCGAGGATTGACACCTGTAATTATGATACAGTAGCCATCGCAGAAATGTGGTTGAGGGAGGGGCAGGATTGGCAGCTGAACATCCCAGGATATAGAATCTTCAGGCAAGACAGAGGAGAGGGTAAAGAGGAGACAGTGCATTTTTTTTTTGTTCATGGGACGTTAGCGCCGCAGGCTGTGCCAGCATTTATTGCCCATCCCTAGCTGCCCTAGAGGGGTCGGTTAAGAGTCACCCACATTGCTGTGGGTCTGGAGTCACATGTAGGCAGACCAGGTAAGGACAATGTGGGTCGTATAGGCCCAGATCACTATTGAACATGGATGTGAAAGCATTGGTTAAATTGTTGGCGGGGAGGATAGTGTGTGTCCCCGGGTGGCAGAAGATCAAACAGGCTTTGTGAAGGGCATGCAGCTTGCGAGTAGTATAACGCTGTTGAATGTGCTATGGTGGTGTCCATGGACGCGGAGAAGGTATTTGATTGGGTGGAGTGGCGGTATTTGTTCGAGGTTTTGGGAAGGTTTGGGCTGAGATTTGTGGCATGGGTAAGGTTGCTGTATGTGGCACCAAGGGCGAGGACGAATGATACAAGTTCACAAAGCTTTGACTTACACAGGGTACGAGGCAGGGGTGCCCGCTGTCGCCGCTGCTGTTTGCGCTGGCCATAAAGCCATTGGCGATGGCTCTCAGGGGGTCGGCAGATTGGCAGGGGGTTATGAGGGGACAAAGGGAGCATTGGGTGTCGCTCTATGCCGATGACCTGTTGCTGCATGTTTCGGATCCGCTGGAGAGTATGGGAAGGATTATGGGCCTGCTGGGGAGGTTTGGACGGTTCTCGGGGTACAAACTGAATGTAGGGAAAAACGAGGTGTTCCCGGTGAATGAGCTGGCACAGCGGGCTAACTTAGGGGGGATGCCATTTACGGTAGTGAAGGATAGGTTTAGGTATTTGGGGATTCAGGTAGCGAGGGAATGGACGGGGCTCCATAAGCGGAACTTAACAAAGCTGGTGCAGGAGGCTAGGGAGGATCTTAAGAGGGAGGATCTTAAGAGGTGGGAGGCTGGTAGGGAGGGTCCAAGTGGTGAAAATGAATATTCTGCCGAGGTTCTTGTTAATCTTTCAAGCTCTCCCGATCTTTATACCAAAGGCCTTTTTTCGGAAAGTGGACACAATCATCTCTGACTTTGTATGGGCGGGGAAGGTGCCGAGGGTGGGGAGGACCCTGCTACAGAGGCAGAGGCGGCAGGGGGGCGGTTTGGTGTTGCCGAACTTGCTTCATTATTATTGGGCAGCGAATGTGAACAAGGTGCGGTGGGAAGAAGGGGTAAAGTGGGTGAGGATGGAGGAGAAATCTTGTAAGGGGTCTAGTTTGAGGGCCATGGTGACGGCAGCGTTGCCAATGGCTCCAAGTAGGTATTCAAGGAGCCCAGTGGTACAGTCCACAATGCAGATATGGAATCAGCTGAGGAGACATTTTAGGGTGGAGGGGATGTAGGTGCTAATGTCGCTGTGCGAGAATCATGTGTTTGAGCTGGAGGGGGTCTGGTCAAGGTGAGGGATCTGTATTTGGAGGAAGGGTTCGCCAGTTTGGAGGAGCTAAGGGAGAGGGTAGAGCTGCCGAGGGGCAGTGAGTTCAGGTATATGCAGGTTAGGGACTTTGCACGAAAGGTCTGGAGGGGGGTTCCCTAGGTTGCTGGGATATACCCTGCTGGAGCGACTGCTGCTTCCGTATGTGGAAGTGGAGGGAAGAATTAGGTATATATACAAGTGGCTGGGGGAGCAGGGAGGCGAGCGGGTGGTGAAGATCAAGGAGAAATGGGAAGCGGAGTTGGGAGGGGAGATCAATTGGGGAGTATGGAGTGAGGTTCTGCGCAGGGTAAATGGGACCTCCTCATGTGCAAGGATGAGCCCGATACAGTTTACAGATACAGGGTGCATATGACTTGGGCAAGAACGAGTGGGTTCTTTCAGGCTGTAGCAGATGAGAGTGAGGTGTGGGGGCGGAGCCAGCGAATCACACGCACATGTTTTTGAGTTGCGAAAAATTGGGAAGATTCTGGGCGGCAGTGTTCGTGGTCTTAGCCAGGATAGTGGAGGAGGGAGTGGACCCTTTGGTGGCGATATTTGGGGTTTCAGAGGAGCCGGAGCTCATGGAGAGGAGGAAGGCCGATGTCTTGGCCTTCGCCTCTATGATTGCACGGCAGCAGATTTTGCTGGAGTGGCGGTCGGCATCGCCACCGGGGGTAGCAGCATGATTGGGTGACCTGGGCGACTTCCTGCGATTAGAGAAGATAAAGTATGAGTTAAGGGGCTCTTCGGGGGCTTCGAGGAAAGGTGGGGGATGTTTGCAACCGTGTTTGAGGAGCTGTTCGTTGTGGGGGATGGGGGGGATGAAAAAGAGGGAAAATCTGGACAGATTGTAGTTTATTGTTGGGAAGCATGTTTCCCGGGGTGTTTGTTCACTGCAACCTGTTTTGATACATGTTTGTAATAAAATACATCAAAAAATAAAGACCAGGTAAGGACGGCAGATTTCCTTCCCTAAAGGACATTCATGAACCAGATGGGTTTTTATGACAATCCGAATCATAGAATCCCTCCAGTGCAGGAGGTGGCCATTTGAGTCTGCACCGACCTTTCAAACGAGCACTCTAACCTTGCCCACTCCCCCCTATCCCTGTAACCCCATAACCTAACCTGCACATCCCTAGACACTAATGAGAAATTTGGGGGGGGGGGGGGTCATTACCTCACATCCTTAACGGAAGCACAACAGCAGCTTTATCAAATCCTTTCCTCTGCTTATCATTTCGCCCAAGCTAAATGGGCAGCCTGCTCCAGAGGATGCCTGTTTCCCAGTGGGTGATACAGACAGCTCCCTGTACCAACCTACACTCCCCCTCCACTCCACGATAGCTCCCTGTACCAGCCTGCACCCCCCACTTACCCTAGGACACCTCCCTGTACCAGCCTGCACCCCCCACTCCATGACAGCTCCCTGTACCAGCCTGCACCCCCCCGCCCACCACCACAGCAGGACAGCTCCCTGTATTAGCCTGCAACCCCCTACTCCAGGACAGCTCCCTGTACCAGCCTGCACCCCCCCCAATCCACGATAGCTCCCTGTACCAGCTTGCACCCCCCACTTACCCCAGGACACCTCCCTGTACCAGCCTGCACCCCCCCCCCACTCCACGATAGCTCCCTGTACCAGCCTGCACCCCCCACTCCACGATAGCTCCCTGTACCAGCCTGCACCCCCCCCCTCTCCCTGTACTAGCCTACACCCCCCCTCCCCCCCCACTGCAGGACAGCTCCCTGAATTAGCCTGCAACCCCCTACTCCAGGACCTCTCCCTGTACTAGCCTGCACGCCCCCCCTCCCTCCCCACTGCAGGACAGCTCCCTGTATTAGCCTGCAACCCCCCACTCCAGGACAGCTCCCTGAACCAGCCTGCACCACCACCCCCCCCACCACACTCCAGGACTGCTCCCTGTACTAGCCTGCCTGTACCAATACCAGGCCCCCCCACCACCCACCCTTGGGTAAAACCAAAACATGAAATAAGTAGTCCCACATTCATAAGAATTTTGCACAAAAATCAATATTTACAAGTGTAAGTATTGACACTCACGTTTGATGTATAAATCTCGACATGCGACCCCAACCATCTCCAAACGCCGCAGATTTTCTGTGACTCCATATTCTACAAAAAAAAACATTTTTTTAACTCAGAAGTGACATCAAAATTATCTGAAGTAAGCAAGTTGTTTGCTCATTGCCTTACAGTTCTGTTCCTCCATAGGGAATTTGTGGGGAGTGGGAAGTAAATAGTTCATAGAGTTCAGCGAATAAGAATATTTAAATATGGGGTGAAGCACAGCTGGTTCCCATCCTATCCTGACGCAGCGTCCATACATCAGCATCTTTCAGCAAATGTCCGAAATCATAACCAGATCAGGAACAGAACCTGGCTTTAAGTTTAGTCCCACACTGGGAGGACAATTACGCGCTGAATCATCAGAAGGTAACTTGTCAGTTTATTTCTTTACATGTCAAACCTGAAAATATAAATATATATAAATAAGGAGCTCAGGGGTTATGGGGAGAAGGCAGGAGAATGGGGATGAGAAAAATATCAGCCATGATTGAATGGCGGAGCAGACTCGATGGGCCGAGTGGCCTAATTCTGCTCCTTTGTTTATTGGTCTGTCAGAGCCATGGACACATTATCTGAAATGCTTGCTAAATAGTGTAGCATAGCGCAGAGGCGGTGGAGTAATGGTTTTGTAGATGGAATTTGAATTCTATAAAAATCTAAATGGTGACCATGAAACCATTGTCAATTGTTGTAAAAATCCATTTGATTCACTAATGGCCCTTAGGGAAAAAAATGGTAGCTGGTCTGGCCGACATATAACTCCAGACCCACAGCAATGTGGCCGACTTGGAAATACCCTGGAAATGGCCAAAGCAACAAACAGCAGCCATGACAACGGTAAACTCAGCCCTGCCAAGTTCTCCTTACTAACTGGTGCTAAAATTGGGAGAGCTGTACCACAAATTACTCATGGAATTATACCCTAAAGATAATATTCCAGACACAACATCAGCACTGCTACACAGTAAGGAAGGAGTTGTCCTTGGAGTCCACAACATTGACTCTGGACTTCATGAATCTCACAGCATTTGGTCAACATGGGCAAGAAAACTTCCAGCTGATTACGGACTGTCCACCTTTGGCTGACAAATCAGTACTCCTCCATGTTGAACATCACTTGGTAGGAAATACTGAGGGCGGCAAAGGTGCAGAATGTACTCTGGGTGTGGGGCTTCAATATCCATCAGCAAGAATGGCTCGGTAACACCCACTACTGACACTAAAGGACTTGACCCGGGTCTGAGGCAGGTGATGGTAATGGAACCAAGAGAGGAAAGCATACTTCACCAATCTACCTGCTGCAGATCCATGATAGTATCGGTAGGAGTGACCAACTTGTGGAGACACGTTAAGGATACGCCCCATCGTATTGTGTGGCCCCAGCACCAAACCAAATGGGAGACTTCGAACCGACCCAGAAACTCAAGACCATGGGGCAATAATGATAATTAGTGTCACAAGTAGGCTTACATTTTTAAACATAAATTTAGAGTATCCAATTATTTTTTTCAATTAAGGGGTAATTTAGTGTGGCCAATCCACCTACCTTGCACATCTTTGGATTGTGGGGTTGAAACCCACCCAAACACGGGGAGAATGTGCAAACTCGACACAGACAGTGACCCAGAACCGGGATTGAACCCTGGTCCTCAGCGCCGTAGGCACAGTGCTAACCACTGCACCGCCCAATAGCAGAGGATGGTTTCGGTCCATTGACCTCTGGGTTAGGGACTCAGCACGCTTCCGCTGTGCCACTTTGATCTTAACCATTGTGCTACCGTGCCACCCTGTGGCCATTAGCAGCAGAGTTGTATTCCCTCACTCTACCATTACCAGCAATGCCGCGGGGGATCACCCCTGGTTTACTGATGAGCGCAGGAGGGCATGCCAAGAACCAGCACCAGGCATAACAAAACATTAGGTATCAACCTGGTGAAGCTATTGCTGAATGGATAATCCAGCTGTCTCCTCTGGACGTCCCCAGCTTGACAGAAGCTCACCACCACCTTCTTAAGGGCAATAGGGGATAGGCAATAAATTGAGGCCCAGTCAACGATGCCCACATCCACTGTTGGTTAAAAAAACCTGTCTCTGCAGTAGACAAACTATATGCAAAAAACAAAATGGGAGCTGCGGACCGGGGTGTGAAATTGTGGAGACCAGAAGGCTGTGAAACAGCGAATCAAAAGTTAAGATATACCTGGAAAAGTGTGTTTCAGGTGGTGTCTGTACAGAAGTGTATGAGTGTCGGTTGGTATGAAAAAGACTTCAGTGGCCAGTTTGCATTCATTGACTATGTTTTAATTTAACACAGCCGTGTCCAAGAAATTGATTGTGTCTTTATCTGTAGTGGTTTTTATTTTAATGAATTGATGATGGTTGTTGAGAACGTGTACAAATTGTTTGAACTCTGTATGTGTCCAAATACCCGATATATCATCCAGATATCTGTGGTAACATAGTGGTTTATTGGGGCATTTCTTAAAAACAGTTTCTTCCCATTCAACCATATAGATGTTGGCATACGCTGGTACAAACATTTTGCACATTACCTTCAAATTAAGGGGACAGTAATAACATAGAACATATAAAATACAGCACAGAACAGGCCCTTCGGCCCACGATGTTGTGCCGAACCTTTGTCCTAGTCAGTCCTAAGTACAGGAGTTGGATTAAATTTGTTTCTGGTCTATTGAAGTGTGAATATTTTTTAAGGACATTTTTCACAGCTTGAATTCTCCTATCGGTCTCAATGTTAGTATACAAGCATTGATATCCATTGTGAACAGCATTGCGCCTGAAGTGATACTCAGGGAATTAACTATTTCTATGAAATGATCTGCATCTTTGATGAAGTTTGAATGATTCTGAGCCAATAGGTTTAAAAATGAATCTATATATTCTGCAATTCTATCAGATTCACTGCCGCAATCCAAAACTATGGGTCTACCTGGAGGAATTTCATGGAGGACAGTCCATGTCTTCAGTCGGATCCTTGTGTGTCTTTGGAAGGAGGTAGAATTTCCTTGGAAGAGGTTGTAATCCGGTAAAGTATTCCATTTGCTTTTCACTTATATAGTGGGAATTGTAAAGCTGCGTTAATAGATCTATGATTTGTCCCTGTTTGTGATATAATTTGGTGGTAATTTTGTCTAATATTCGGTATTGTTCAGTTGTTGGTAAGCTTCAGAGATATTGTTGTTGATCTATTATAATGATATTACCTCTATCTGGTTTTATAACGATATCCAAATGCGATTTTAACTGTCTGATTGCTTGTCTTTCTGCTCGTTTTAGATTTTGTTTATCGCTTATTTCTTTAATCTTACCAGCGTCTAAATCGATCGTTTGGATAAGTATTTTTGGATCCATTTTCTTTTTGGGTGAAAGCCAATTCGATTGGGGTGTGAACAGGTCCTTGCTCGTTGTCTTGTATCCAAAGAAACTAAAGAGATTAATTTTTCTGTAAAATTTATCTAGATCCATTTAGGTCTTGTTTTTGCAATGGGACAAATGTCAAGTCATTGTTTAAAACCCTTTCCCGTACAAGAGTGAATTTAAAGGTATTAGAAATGTTGACTATGGTCTTAGCTAATTTCGAAAATAAATTTAAGAGTACCCAATTTTTTCCCCAATTAAGGGGCAATTTAGCGTGGTCAATCCACCTACCCTGCACACCTTTGGGTTTGTGGGGGTGAGACCCACGCAGACACGGAGAGAATGTGCAAACTCCACACAGACAGTGACCCGGGGTCGGGATCGACCCCGGATCCTCAGCGCCGTGAGGCAGCAGTGCTAACCACTGCACTATTGTGCCGCCCTGTCTTAGCTAATTTCAATGGTTCCTTTTCTGGGTTTTCAATGTCTCTTAGTTTAAATGGTTCATCCAATTGTTCATCATAGATGTAGCCATGTCATTTGTCCAGTGTATGTTATCCGGTTCCACTTGGAAAATTATGTCTGGTATTGCTGAATAAAAGTCCGTTGTTTGTGTATTGGTTTAAAGGCCATAATTGTTTCCTTCTGCTGTTGTGGGAGACTTTTTTTTATAATTTATAGTTAAGTGACCCAAAGTTGGGCCTTTGGGAATTTATGTTTGGCTGTTTTTAAATGACATTTGTTGTTTAATTGCAGCAAAAGGATTTTGTGTCCGATTATTTATTCTGATTGAGAATATTACTCACTCCCCTCCCCACTCGGACCCCTCCCTCACTCGGTACTCAGATGACAGAGATGTGAATGTATTTGGCTCCTGGGAAACAATAGAGTTGAATATTTGGGTTGGGGCAATTCTTAAATTTCTGAAGGGTTGGAATCTCCCATTAGGACGATAGATTTGTTGGAAAGACTGACCAGTTTTTATTTTCCTGACTTGTACTGGGGTGTTGCATCATCATATTGGTTGTTTTATTCTCAGTAGTGGGTCTCCATTCGAATTTTGTCCGCAATGTATAAGATGATGCTAGATTTGTATGGGATACTTGTGTCATTCCTTTTATTATTAGGGCTCTGAACTTTCTCTGACCAAGTGCGTGCCTGGATTGGGTTCTTAACAAACCTATTTGGTTCGAACAAATTGGTATTGATGATAAAACTATATGATTTGTATCTTTGGCTGGATTTGGACAACTCGTCAGGGTGGTTCAATTAGAAATGGTGTGTGTTGGTGGTTGTATCTTGCTCATTATGTGTAACGGTGCCAATGGATTATTCCCTGAGTCCTCGTGTGGTATTTGTGGTGGTGTAAACGGAAAGGTTTGTTAATTTAGGTGTTTTTTACTTGATTGACTATGGTTTATTTTTCAGGAAGTTGGTGGTATTTTCTTTTTCCTGAGACGATGTCGCAATTGGAGTTCTAAAATGTGTTCCTTTATCGACAGAGTGTTTTGAAGTGCCAAATTATGAATGGTTAGAGAATCTTAACGATTCTACTCCTGAAGAAGGAATACGATTGGGGCCACTTGGATGAGTCTAAAGAATAATTTTGTTGGGTAGGTTCAGAGAATTGTCTTTAATAATTTTTTTGGTACAGGTTGAGCGAAAAGAACGTTGAGGAATGAAAAGTTCATATTGGGGGTCTGTAGGTGATTCGTCAAAGATGTTGATTGCGGTTTCTGTTGGCAGTATATTGTTATGTATTGAAGCAATATCTATTCTTGGCTCCTCAGAACATGGCGGGTCTCTCTGTAAAGTTAAATTGTAGACATATTCTTCCGTTTAAAGTTCTTTTTGTACCACTATATTGCTGTTGAAAAAGCTTCATGAAATCTATGAACGTTACAGATTTATTGGAATTTGTCAACTAATATTTTTAAATTTGTTTGATAATGTTTAATTCGTGTAAATTTGGTATTGTTGGCCAAATTATCTGCATGCATCGTCAATTTTCTGACTGTTTCTCTAGTCATACCTGTGAGCTTTATTGAACTGGTGAATGTCTCCGATAATTTACGAATTCCCACAGGAGTATTCCTGTCCTCTTCTAGAATTATCAAATCCTCATCCTAACCCTAACTCTCACCACTCACCCTGCCCCCACATACCAACCTTAACTTTAACCCTGCGCTCCCCACTCTAGCCCAACCCTCACACCCCTCTTCACCCACCCCTTGGCCCTCACCTCCCATCCTGATCCTAACCCCGTCGTCAACCCTGATCCTAACCTTAACCCATCCATCCATGTAACACTTCATTGTTTAAAAAACACCCTATACACCCCTAAAAGACCCAATCTTAAAAGGAGATATCTATACCCGAATCCTAACCCTCAGTTTCATCCTAAGCCCTCCCCCCACTCGAACCCTGGCCCTCACCCCCCTGATAAATTTATAGTACTCAATTATTTTTCCCCGCAATTAAAGGAGCAATTTAGTCTGGCCAACTCACCCACCCAGCACATCTTTGGGTTGCGCCCGGGAGGGGGAGAAAGTGCAAACTCCACACAGAATGTGACCCAGGACCGAACCCGGGTCCCCATCGGTGTGAGACAGCAGTGCTACCACTGCGCCACCATGTCGTTCTACCCTGGCCCTAACACGAAGCCCAGTTTCAATCCTGATTCCAGGCCCTCACTCTCCCCCAGTGCCCCCTCACTCTCTCCCCCAGTGCCCCCTCACTCTCTCCCCCAGTGCCCCCTCACTCTCTCCCCCAGTGCCCCCTCACTCTCTCCCCCAGTGCCCCCTCACTCTCTCCCCCAGTGCCCCCTCACTCTCTCCCCCAGTGCCCCCTCACTCTCTCCCCCAGTGCCCCCTCACTCTCTCCCCCAGTGCCCCCTCACTCTCTCCCCCAGTGCCCCCTCACTCTCTCCCCCAGTGCCCCCTCACTCTCTCCCCCAGTGCCCCCTCACTCTCTCCCCCAGTGCCCCCTCACTCTCTCCCCCAGTGCCCCCTCACTCTCTCCCCCAGTGCCCCCTCACTCTCTCCCCCAGTGCCCCCTCACTCTCTCCCCCAGTGCCCCCTCACTCTCTCCCCCAGTGCCCCCTCACTCTCTCCCCCAGTGCCCCCTCACTCTCTCCCCCAGTGCCCCCTCACTCTCTCCCCCAGTGCCCCCTCACTCTCTCCCCCAGTGCCCCCTCACTCTCTCCCCCAGTGCCCCCTCACTCTCTCCCCCAGTGCCCCCTCACTCTCTCCCCCAGTGCCCCCTCACTCTCTCCCCCAGTGCCCCCTCACTCTCTCCCCCAGTGCCCCCTCACTCTCTCCCCCAGTGCCCCCTCACTCTCTCCCCCAGTGCCCCCTCACTCTCTCCCCCAGTGCCCCCTCACTCTCTCCCCCCAGTGCCCCCTCACTCTCTCCCCCAGTGCCCCCTCACTCTCTCCCCCAGTGCCCCCTCACTCTCTCCCCCAGTGCCCCCTCACTCTCTCCCCCAGTGCCCCCTCACTCTCTCCCCCAGTGCCCCCTCACTCTCTCCCCCAGTGCCCCCTCACTCTCTCCCCCAGTGCCCCCTCACTCTCTCCCCCAGTGCCCCCTCACTCTCTCCCCCAGTGCCCCCTCACTCTCTCCCCCAGTGCCCCCTCACTCTCTCCCCCAGTGCCCCCTCACTCTCTCCCCCAGTGCCCCCTCACTCTCTCCCCCAGTGCCCCCTCACTCTCTCCCCCAGTGCCCCCTCACTCTCTCCCCCAGTGCCCCCTCACTCTCTCCCCCAGTGCCCCTTCACTCTCTCCCCCAGTGCCCCTTCACTCTCTCCCCCAGTGCCCCTTCACTCTCTCCCCCAGTGCCCCCTCACTCTCTCCCCCAGTGCCCCCTCACTCTCTCCCCCCCCGCCCCCCGGGAGGCCCTCACTCTCACCCCCCCCTCAGGGGTCACTTTCACGCCCCCCCCTCAGGGGTCACTCGCACCCCTCCCCCCTCCCCTCAGGGGTCACTCTCACCCCCCCTCCCCTCAGGGGTCACTCTCACCCCCTCCCCTCCCCTCAGGGGTCACTCTCACCCCCTCCCCTCCCCTCAGGGGTCACTCGCACCCCCCCCTCCCCTCAGGGGTCACTCGCACACCCCCCTCCCCTCAGGGGTCACTCGCACACCCCCCTCCCCTCAGGGGTCACTCGCACCCCCCCCCTCCCCTCAGGGGTCACTCGCACCCCCCCTCCCCTCAGGGGTCACTCGCACCGCCCCCCTCCCCCACCCCAAGGGGGTCACTCTCACCCCCCCTCAGGGGTCACTCTCACCAACCCCCCCCCAAGGGGGTCACTCTCACCCTCTCTCCCCCCCCACCCCCAGGGGGTCACTCTCTTCCCCCCCAGGGGGTCACTCTCTTCCCCCCCAGGGGGTCACTCTCTTCCCCCCCCAGGGGGTCACTCTCTTCCCCCCCAGGGGGTCACTCACTTCCCCCCCAGGGGGTCACTCTCTTCCCCCCCCAGGGGATCACTCTCTTCCCCCCCAGGGGGTCACTCTCTTCCCCCCCAGGGGGTCACTCTCTTCCCCCCCAGGGGTCACTCTCCCCCCCCCCCCAAGGGGGTCACTCTCTCCCCCCCCCCTCCCCTCAGGGGTCACTCTCTCCCCCTCCCCTCAGGGGTCACTCTCTCCCCCCCTCCCCTCAGGGGTCACTCTCTCCCCTCCCCCCCCCTCAGGGGTCACTCTCTCCCCTCCCCCCCCCTCAGGGGTCACTCTCTCCCCTCCCCCCCCCCTCAGGGGTCACTCTCTCCCCCCCCCCCCCTCAGGGGTCACTCTCTCCCCCCCCCCCCCTCAGGGGTCACTCTCTCCCCCCCCTCCCCTCAGGGGTCACTCTCACCCCCTCCCCTCCCCTCAGGGGTCACTCTCACCCCCTCCCCTCCCCTCAGGGGTCACTCGCACCCCCCCCTCCCCTCAGGGGTCACTCGCACACACCCCTCCCTTCAGGGGTCACTCGCACACCCCCCTCCCCTCAGGGGTCACTCGCACCCCCCCCCTCCCCTCAGGGGTCACTCGCACCCCCCCCCCTCCCCTCAGGGGTCACTCTCACCGCCCCCCTCCCCCACCCCAAGGGGGTCACTCTCACCCCCCCTCAGGGGTCACTCTCACCAACCCCCCCTTAAGGGGGTCACTCTCACCCTCTCTCCCTCTTCCCCCCCAGGGGGTCACTCTCTTCCCCCCCAGGGGGTCACTCTCTTCCCCCCCAGGGGGTCACTCTCCCCCCCCCCCCCCAGGGGGTCACTCTCCCCCCCCCCCCCAAGGGGGTCACTCTCTCCCCCCCCCTCCCCTCAGGGGTCACTCTCTCTCCCCCCCCCCCCAAGGGGGTCACTCTCTCCCCCCCCTCCCCTCAGGGGTCACTCTCTCTCCCCCCCCTCCCCTCAGGGGTCACTCTCTCCCCCCCCCCTCAGGGGTCACTCTCTCCCCCCCTCCCCTCAGGGGTCACTCTCTCCCCCCCCCAGAGGGTCACTCTCTCCCCCCCCCCAAGGGGGTCACTCTCTACCCCCCCCCCCCCAAGGGGGTCACTCTCTCCCCCCCCCCTCCCCTCAGGGGTCACTCTCTCTCCCCCCCCCCCTCCCCTCAGGGGTCACTCTCTCTCCCCCCCCCTCCCCTCAGGGGTCACTCTCTCTCCCCCCCCCTCCCCTCAGGGGTCACTCTCTCTCCCCCCCCCTCCCCTCAGGGGTCACTCTCTCTTCCCCCCCCCCTCCCCTCAGGGGTCACTCTCTCTTCCCCCCCCCCCCTCCCCTCAGGGGTCACTCTCTCCCCCCCCCCCCCAAGGGGGTCACTCTCTCCCCCCCCCCCTCAGGGGTCACTCTCTCCCCCCCCCCCCCTCAGGGGTCACTCTCTCCCCCCCCCCCCCTCAGGGGTCACTCTCTCCCCCCCCCCCCCTCAGGGGTCACTCTCTCCCCCCCCCCCCTCAGGGGTCACTCTCTCCCCCCCCCCCCTCAGGGGTCACTCTCTCCCCCCCCCCCCCCTCAGGGGTCACTCTCTCCCCCCCCCCCCTCAGGGGTCACTCTCTCCCCCCCCCCCCCTCAGGGGTCACTCTCTCCCCCCCCCCCCCCTCAGGGGTCACACTCTCCCCCCCCCCCCCCTCAGGGGTCACACTCTCCCCCCCCCCCCCTCAGGGGTCACACTCTCCCCCCCCCCCCCTCAGGGGTCACACTCTCCCCCCCCCCCCCTCAGGGGTCACACTCTCCCCCCCCCCCCCCCCCTCAGGGGTCACTCTCCCCCCCCCCCCCCCTCAGGGGTCACTCTCTCCCCCCCCCCCCCCTCAGGGGTCACTCTCTCCCCCCCCCCCCTCAGGGGCCACTCTCTCCCCCCCCCCTCAGGGGTCACTCTCCCCTCCCCCCCCCCCCCCCCGGGGGGTCACTCTCCCCCCCCCCCCGGCCGGACTCACCCTCGCGGCAGCGCCTCCTCCAGATGGTGTCGGTGTTGAGGATTTGCTGGAATTTCCTGCAGGTGGCCGCCATGTTGGGGAGACTGACCCCGGGGAGGAAGCTGAAAATCTCCACCAGCAGCTCGGGCGGGAGGTCCAGCAGACTGCGGGGCCGCGCGGGGCCCGGGGCCGGGGGGGGAGCGGGAGGCCCCCGGGACCCCCGCCGCCGTCCTCCGCTCCATGGCTGCGGGAGCTGGGGGGAGCGCGCCGGGCCGCAGCGCCATTACATCATCGCCAGCGTGCCCGCCTCCGGACCGCAGCGCCATTACATCATCGCCAGCGTGCTCGCCCCCGGGCCGCAGCGCCATTACATCATCGCCAGCGTGCTCGCCCCCGGGCCGCAGCGCCATTACATCATCGCCAGCGTGCTCGCCCCCGGGCCGCAGCGCCATTACATCATCGCCGGCGCGCTCGCCTCCGGACCGCAGCGCCATTACATCATCGCCAGCGTGCTCGCCCCCGGGCCGCAGCGCCATTACATCATCGCCATTGCGCCCGGGCCGCCTTGAAGGGTTGTGAGTGTCCCGGGTGAGCCGGTACTGCGCAGACTCAGTGAGGTGCTGTCCGCGTGCTTCCCGCCTGTTCTTCCTTCCAGGGATGAGGGCGGCGCTTCCATCGCGGGAAAGGGGGAGAGGGAGAGGGGAGGTGGTCCGGGGGAAGGGGAGGTGGGGAGGGGGCAGGGGGATGTGGTCCGGGGGGAGGGGGGGGGGAGGGGAGAGGGCAGTGGGAGGGGGAGGGGGTCCGAGGGGGAGGGGAGGTGGTCCGAGGGGGAGGGGGGGGGGGAGGGGAGAGGGCAGTGGGAGGGGGAGGGGGTCCGAGGGGGAGGGGGAGGTGGTCCGAGGGGGAGGGGAGGTGGTCCGAGGGGGAGGGGAGGGAGCTGGAGGCGGGGTGGGTGGGACGGGATGTTCGGGACCCCGGCCGGGCCTGGCCCTCTAGTCGGCGAACCAGGAGGCACAGAGAGTCCCTTGCGTGCTGCCCACGTTTTGTGGCCTCCGGCCTGCCCGGGCCCTGCCCGTCCTCACCCTCTCTGCATCCTCCTCGTCAGAGAAGGCCTGCCGTTTATCCTCTTCCTCCAGCGCGTTGCCCCTCTGCTGTGCAATGTCGTGGAGGCCGCAGCAGGCCGCCACGATGCGGGCAACCCTCTCAGACTCGTACTGGAGGGCCCTGAACCACATCTTCAGGAGGTCGAAGCACCGCTCGATCACACACCCTGGTCAATGTATGGGCATTGTTGTAGTCGGTTTCTGCATCGGTCTGTGGCCTCCGGATATGCGTCACCAGCCATGACCACAGTGGATAACCCATCGCCCAGGAGACAACCCCTCAGCCGGGATGGGGCGCCTCAAAGAGGTCAGGAACCGTCGAGGGTACCAGGATGAAGGCATCTTGCACACTGCTTGGGTATCAGGCACAGACGTGCATGGCATGCATCTCATGGCCGACCACCAGCGGCATGTTCATCAAGTAGGACCCTTTTCGGTTTGTGAAGACCGGCCTGTCATCTGCAGGTGTTCGTAGGGCAACATCCCGTCGATCATCCCCTGGACCAGAGCATCTCGCCAATGATGGCAAGCCCCACTGCCCGGGCATCCTGGTGGGCTCGATCCACATTGAAATGGATGTATTGAGCTGACTGGGCAAATAGGGCCTCTGTGACAGCTGTGCAGAGAGGTCTGTGAATCCCGGGAAGGTTCCCCCTTCGACGCCTGGAAGGACCACTGGGAGCGGGTGTCCTCCCCATATCCCAGCAGTGCCAGATGTGTCATGATCCAGCAAATATGTTGCACTATCTCCCTGCTCAGCCGGAGTCTTCGACTGCATGGCCGGTCCGGTAGGCCCTTGAATGACAGGCATTGCCGGTACACACGAGGCCTCATGCGGCGCCTCCTTGGCACCTCCTCCTTGGCCTGTTAGGAGGCCAGCTCTCCATCCTCACCATATGCCTCCTCTTCCTCTGGGGCAGACTCCGCTGCTGCAGGGTCCTACTCAAGCAGCTCCTGCTCGCACAGCCTCAGTTCATCCCCTAGAGCTGCAGTGGCCAGGATGAAGACCACCATTCCTGGTTGGATTCCAATAGCCATTGTCTACAGGGGGTGAAAGTCAGACATGTTAGCATGGTGCTCACCCCTGTGCCAAAGCAGGTCCAACGGGCTACACAGTGGCCCCGGCCTGCACTTCAGTCCCTGCCCTCCGCACCCCTGTCCTGCCGGTGGGGGCTTCTGATCCTGACGTCCGTCCCTGCTGCCAGGGGCCCCTGTCTGGGGCCCGCCTATAGGAGATACTGTGGGCATTGCCCTTGGGTGGACCACGTGCTGGCCCGCTGGGGGGTGGTGGCCAGTTCGGGGAGGGGGGGAGTTGGTGATGTGGGGTGAGGGCTGGGGTTGCGGCACCCATATAGCCGGTGTGACTCTGCACAACCACGGGCCACGGTGACAAGATGGATGCCTTGCAGGCTGCGGCAATGGTGGTCCGTGCCTAGATGCGCCGGTCCCGTGGTGGGGGGGTGGGGGGGGGGGCATCCCGACTCCACAGCGCATCCCCTGGTCACCCTTCGCTGCCCGGCCCCGGGCCTGGACGAGGCCCCCCCCGCAGCCATCCCTGCCAGTGGCAGGTCCAGCAGCCCATGGTCATGCCTCTGCACGTCCTACCTCCTCTCCCTCCCTCACCAGCCATTGCGCCTGTTTCCTGATTTTTGAAACCACACGTGAAATATGCGGTCGGTAATTCCTTCTGGTGGATGGCGGAGCATCTCAGAGGCCCCGGAGACTATCAGGTCAGGCCTGTTAATGAAATGCGAACGGTGTTTACTGTACATGCGAGGGATTAGAACACATTGACGCTGCTGTCGAGGCACCGAAGTATGGCATTCTGAGCGGCGGCCACGATTTTGGCCTCACGCGACGGCCGATGGAGAATCACGCCCAATGGCTCTAATGAACTAATGAACCCTCTTACTATGAACAAAATTCCATTAACCCCAACTTTTACAGTATTTTAATTGCACCTTCTGGCTCCCCAAAAAACTAGCTGTCTAAACCAGGGTTCTTTCTAACCAGTACTGCAGCAGTCACACACACTGACCCATTTACCCTTACTGCACCAAATATATATAATACAATATATCTGAAACTCCTCCATTCATCACACTTGCCAATTTGATTGTTCACGTCTTTCTGAAGATTAAAGGTCCCCACAATAATGTTAAATGATTCAATAACGTCTTGTTTAATGCTCTGTGCGATGGTATAACTATTGTCAGAGAGGATCAATAATCTACGTCCACCAGCACTTGGACTTGTTATTCCTAATCTCCACCCATATTGATTCTACTTGCTGGTTTTCTGAGCCTTAACCCATCCTCGCTAATTTCCTTATGTCATATTTTACTATCAGAGCTACCTTTCCTCTTTTGCCATTCTGTCACCCTTCTGAAATATTGTGTACCCTGGAACATTTATTTTTCAACTTTATAACCATGACTCTATAATGATTAGATCCATTTGTGCCACTAATCCATCTAACATTTGTGGATGTTTTGCGCATTCAGATCAATAGCTTTTAATTTAATTTATTTTTATTTCTATTCCCTGCATGGACCTTATTCATTGCTGAACAATTACTCTTAAAAATGATCTGTCCTTTCTGTGGTGACATGCCTGTGAATAGTTTGTACATAGTTAGTAATGCGACCTCCAGCCAGCTAGTGGCATCAGACATCGTTCACGTGATGTGAGACCATCGCCAGTTGGTAGTAAGGTGCACAACAGGACAGTCGCACATTGGGTAGTTCCAGGAGAGTTCACGGAACTCAAGTAGTAATCTAGTCTGTATAGCATTCTGTTTGTGATCTTTCCACGTGGTGATCAATAAATCATCATTTTAGTTAAGTCACTAACAGTTCTGTATGCATCATTGCAACAGCATCATTGCAACGGCAAGGTCACATAACACAACATGGTACCAGGAATGTTGAATATTTAACGGTAACAGCAGAAAAGACGACATGAAACCAGCCAAAGAATGCAAAAGAGATTCTTCCACCGACCTGGTGAACTACAGCCATTGGCGACTCAACACAACAAACGACGGTGACGTTTGAGATCGAAGGTTTAAAGGCACCCCATCAGCTTCACGTCTTGGGTAACATAGACGAAAACTGGCACGCTTTCAAACAGCAGTTTAAACTCTATGTGCCAGTCCTTGGCCTGCAGGCACAACCTGATGAGAGGCGCATTGCATTGCTGCTCATGGTGGCACGTCCACAAGCAATTGAAATCTACAATACATTTGTCTTTGACAACAAAGAGGAAAGCAAGAGCTACGATGAGCACTTCAATCTGTATTGCTCTTCGATAAAAAAATGAAACATTTGAAAGATACATTTTTCATACGTGTTCCCAGAAACCAGGCGAATCTTTTGACAGCTTTGTAACAGAGTTGAGGCTGAAGGCTCAGTCCTGCAATTTCAGTATTCTAAAATCATCGATGATCCACGACCAAATAGAATTTGGGATATCGAATGATAAGCTCCGTGAGAGATTGTTACGGGAAGAAGACCTGAAATTAGAAACTGATTAGGATTTGCCATGCGAGTGAGTTGGCTGCACAGCAGATCAGTATACTCAGTTTGAAGCATTTTGGTGCCATCAGCTCTGTGATGCAGTTCAATAAGAAACGTGGTCTCAGTGGGGGTAGCTATTTTAGGCAGCCGACCGGAGCTGCCACTTTGTGCCTGAAATGTGGCAATTGTCATGGCCCACGGCAACGTCTGGCATAAGGAAAAGTATGTTCCAAGTGTGGCCGTACAAATCATTTTGCGAAGCAATGTTTTTGGCGTCCTATAGCGGACCAAACAGCGTCAGTCAATGCAATTGATGAAATACCCCTTGAAGAATTATTTTTTGTTGATTTAATCTCAATCAAGGACATGATGAGTCTGAATATAAAAGAGGAAGAAGTCTTCATGACCAGTTGGAATAACAGTGATGATCCAGCTGATACCGTCGAAAACAGATGGACAATTCCAGTGATGCTGAACAACACACTGATAAAATGCAAGCTCGATACAGGAGCGAGGGCAAACCTCCTCAGTCTGTGCGATTTGCACAGGCTGCGAGTTCCACCGAAAGTCGTTAATCAACCAAGACTGCTGATAGACGACAGTGGGAATGAGATTGAGACGCCGGGGGATTGTGAACTCGAAGCATGGACACACAGCAGAAGTCACATAGTACCCTTCTCTATTGTGGACACAAAGCATGAGTCAATCCTAGGGGCAGATGCGTGTGAGGTCCTGAACCTAGTGGAGCGGCTCTACGGCCCCGTCAGCAAAGCAACAGAAGATTGGTGCGCCTCGCAACTCGATACAGTGACGTAACTATCCGACAAGATACGAGCGATAGTGAAAGTGGAGGAAGATCAACCAGAGATGCAGGATCCGAAGGACATTGCAGAGTTCTGGATAGCGTTTTCCGAGAATGAGGATTTGCTCAGTCACATGATTTGATTTGATTTATTGTCACATGCACCAAAGTACAGTGAAAAGAATTTTTCTGCGGCCAAGGGAACGTACACAGTACATACATCGTAGACAAAAAAGAATAATCGACAGAGAACATTGACAAATGTTACATCGACAAACAGTTATTGGTTACAGTGCGGAATAAGGGACCAAACAAAGCAAATACATGAGCAAGAGCAGCATAGGGCGTCGTGAATAGTGTTCTTACAGGGAACAGATCAGTCCGAGGGGGAGTCGTTGAGGAGTCTTGTAGCTGTGGGGAAGAAGCTGTTCCTATGTCTGGATGTGCGGGTCTTCAGACTTCTGTATCTTCTGCCTGATGGAAGGGTCTGGAAGAAGGCAAAGCCTGGGTGGGAGGGGTCTCTGATAATGCTGTTTGCCTTCCTGAGGTAGCGGGAGGTGTAGACAAAATCAATGGGAGGGTTGCAAGCTTCTGTGATGCGTTGGGCTGAGTTCACCACACTCTGCAGTTTCTTGCGATCTTGGGCCAAGCAGTTGCCATACCAGGCTGTGATGCAGCCGGATAGGATGCTCTCTATGGCACATGTGTAGAAGTTTGTGAGAGTCGATGCAGACATGCCAAATTCCTTTAGCTTCCGTAGGAAGTAGAGACGTTGTTGGGCTTTCTTGACTGTTGCAACGTGAGTGACCAGGACAGACTGTTGGTGATGGTGACCCCCAGGAACTTAAAGCTATCGACCATCTCCACTTCAGAGCCATTGATGCGTCGGGGGGGGGTGTGTCGTGCTACGCTTCCTTGGTCTTTCCAACATTTAGAGAGAGGTTGTTTTCGGAATACCATGCCACCAAGTGATCTATCTCCCGTCTGTAGTCTGCTTCGTCGTTGTTTGAGATACGGCCACCACGGTCATACTGCATGAGTCCATGAGTCCATCCTGCAGCATCTACAAGATGTTGCTGTAAATTTTGCAGATCCGGGGCAGCCAATGAGCTTCATGCTGGAGTTCAAGTTTGAATCGAATGCGTATTTCACAAATGAGGTGCTCGCAAAAACATACCAGACGGAGCCGTGGCCTGATGGGTCGAGCTTCTTCTTATTTACAATCACGAGAAGCACAGGCTGCCACATCGACTGGAAGAAAGGAAAAAATGTCACACTGAAAACCATTAAAATGAGGCAGACACATAAGGATTGGATTGGATTTGTTTATTGTCACGTGTACCGAGCTACAGTGAAAAGTATTTTTCTGCGAGCAGCTCAACAGATCATTAAGTACATGAAAAGAAAAGGAAATAAAAGAAAATACATAATACGGCAACACAAGGTATAAAATGTAACTACATGAGCACCAGCATCGGATGAAGCATACAGGGGTGTAGTGTTAATGAGGTCAGTCCATAAGAGGGTCGTTTAGGAGTCTGGTAACAGTGGGGAAGAAGTTGTTTTTGAGTCTGTTCTTACGTATTCTCAGACTTCTGTATCTCCTGCCCGATGGAAGAAGTTGGAAGAGTGAGTAAGCCGGGTGGGAGGGGGTCTTTGATTATGCTGCCTGCTTTTCCCCAGGCAGCGGGAGGTGTAGATGGAGTCAATGGATGGGAGGCAGGTTTGTGTGATGGACTGGGCTGTGTTCACGACTCTCTGAGGTTCCTGTGGTCCTGGGCCGAGCAGTTGCCATACCAGGCTGTATCCAGGCTGTGATGCAGCCACATAGGATGCTTTCTATGGTGCATCTGTAAAAGCTGGTAAGGGTTAATGTGGACATGCCGAATTTCCTTAGTTTCCTGAGGAAGTATAGGCGCTGCTGTGCTTTCTTGGTGGTAGCGTCGACGTGGGTGGACCAGGACAGATTGTTGGTGATGTGCACACCTAGGAATTTCAAACTGCTAACCATCTCCACCTCGGCCCCGTTGATGCTGACAGGGGTGTGTACAGCACTTTGCTTCCTGAAGTCAATGACCAGCTCTTTTGTTTTGCTGGCATTGAGGGATAGATTGTTGTCGCTGCACCACTCCACTAGGTTCTCTATCTCCCGCCTGTATTCGGATTCATCGTTATTCGCGATCCGGCCCACTATGGTCATATCGTCAGCAAACTTGTAGATGGAGTTGGAACCAAATTTTGCCACGCAGTCGTGTATGTACAGGGAGTAGAGTAGAGGGCTAAGTATGCAGCCTTGCGGGGCCCCGGTATTGAGGACTATTGTGGAGGAAGAGTTATTGTTTATTCTTACTGATTGTGGTCTGTGGGTCAGAAAGTCGAGGATCCCAGCTGCAGAGTGAGGAACCAAGTCCTAGGTTTTAGAGCTTTGATATAAGCTTGGCTGGGATTATGGCGTTGAAGGCGGAGCTGTAGTCAATAAATAGGAGTCTGATGTGGAAGTCCTTTGTCATGTGAGAGTACCTTTAAGAAATGGGTGTTCATAAATGGGTGTGTATATAAATATCTGTAGTGAGAGTTCCTTCAAGAAATGGATGTTTATTACAGCAGTGATGTCAGAGAGTGGGTGGAGCTGGGCTGTCTGTCAGCTTTTTACTTTTGTTTTAGGCTGTTTGCTGCAGGGTGTGTTTTAGTTTTGTTTTCAGTGTTGGAGCTGAAGCCAGATAGAGCAGCTGTACTGTTGATCTCTCTGCCACAAAGGACTATCTCTTGATTATTTTGTTAATTCAGAATTATAAATGTTCTCAGTAGTGAATGTAAACCTAATGTGCTTCTGTTAAAAGGTGCTTCTTTTGTCTTCTGGATGTTGCTTTGGAAGTTATTAAGGATTACTTAGTGTTGTATTCTTTGGGGGTTGTATTTGAATTAATGGTTGCTAAGATGTTCACTGTGTAAGTTTTAACAAGGTTAACTTGAATTCATAGAATAAACATTGTTTTGCTTTAAAAAATACTTTTCCCTTTCTGCTGTCCCACACCTGTAGAGTGGGCCGTTGCTCCCCATACCACAATCTAGTAAAAGTTGTGGGTCAGGTGAACTTCATGATACATTTTGGGGTTCTCTAAACCCTGGCTCATAACAATCTGCACCTTAAGTGCTGTAAACGTCAGGGCTACAGGCCCTGTGCAGGAAGATGGGATGAGAAAGGAACCTGGATGTCTTTGGATTGGCATGGATAAGATGGGCTGAATGCCCCCCTTCTGTGTTGTATCATTTCTATGGTTCTGCGAGTTGCAGCGATGGCTGGGGTGGGTCCCAGCTTGCAGAGGCGGTTTTGCTGGTGAGTGGGCCGACGTCTCGGTGGTACTGACGGTGTAAGGATGATGACCTCCACTGCAAATGATGTTCTGGATGATCACCTTGGCTCGATGGTGCAGGTTTTTTCTGCTTGTTATTGTGGATTTCATGTTGTTGTCGTTCCCTCTGACAAGGGTTTACAATGTTTGAGCACGAGGGCAAGTGTTGTTTGTTATCCCGTTTTTACAAAAAGTATCTTGGGCAGGATTCTCTGTTTCTGAGACTAAGTGTTGACGACAATGCAGAATTCCTGTTCCTTCACAATAGGAAAACCGGCGCCGCACCGGGATCGATTCCGCTTCCATTGAGGGGCAGCACCGGTGCCGCGAGGAACACAATCGATTCTAATGAGAAACGGGGCCGGATTCGCCGGGTCCGTGATTCACACTCGGGAGGCTGACAAGCTGCAGCCGCGCACACACACTACACTCCCCACACACACTCATCCCAGCCACACACACACATTACACTCCCCACACACACTCATCCCAGCCTCACACACACATTACACTCCCCACACACACTCATCCCAGTCGCACACACACATTACACTCCCCACACACACTCATCCCAGCCGCACACACATTACACTCCCCGCACACACTCACCCCAGCCGCACACACACATTACACTCCCCACACACACTCATCCCAGCCGCACACACACATTACACTCCCCACACACACTCATCCCAGCCGCACACACACATTACACTCCCCACACACACTCATCCCAGCCGCACACACACATTACACTCCCCACACACACTCATCCCAGCCGCACACACACATTACACTCCCCACACACACTCATCCCAGCCTCACACACACATTACACTCCCCACACACACTCATCCCAGCCGCACACACACATTACACTCCCCACACACACTCATCCCAGCCGCACACACACATTACACTCCCCACACACACTCATCCCAGCCACACACACACATTACACTCCCCACACCCACTCATCCCAGCCACACACACACATTACACTCCCCACACACACTCATCCCAGCCACACACACACATTACACTCCCCACACACACTCATCCCAGCCTCACACACACATTACACTCCCCACACACACTCATCCCAGCCACACACACACATTACACTCCCCACACACACTCATCCCAGCCTCACACACACATTACACTCCCCACACACACTCATCCCAGCCGCACACACACATTACACTCCCCACACACACTCATCCCAGCCGCACACACACATTACACTCCCCACACACACTCATCCCAGCCACACACACACACTACACTCCCCACACACACTCATCCCAGCCACGCACACACACATTACACTCCCTCACACACTCATCCCAGCCACACACACACATTACACTCCCCACACACACTCATCCCAGCCGCACACACACATTACACTCCCCACACACACTCATCCCAGCCGCGCACACACATTACACTCCCCACACACACTCATCCCAGCCGCACACACACATTACACTCCCCACACACACTCATCCCAGCCGCGCACACACATTACACTCCCCACACACACTCATCCCAGCCGCGCACACACATTACACTCCCCACACACACTCATCCCAGCCGCACACACACATTACATTCCCCGCACACACTCACCCCAGCCGCACACACACATTACACTCCCCACACACACTCATCCCAGCCGCACACACACATTACACTCCCCACACACACTCATCCCAGCCGCACACACACATTACACTCGCCACACACACTCATCCCAGCCGCACACACACATTACACTCCCCACACACACTCACCCCAGCCGCTCACACACATTACACTCCCCACACACACTCATCCCAGCCTCACACACACATTACACTCCCCACACACACTCATCCCAGCCGCACACACACATTACACTCCCCACACACACTCATCCCAGCCGCACACACACATTACACTCCCCACACACACTCATCCCAGCCACACACACACATTACACTCCCCACACCCACTCATCCCAGCCACACACACACATTACACTCCCCACACACACTCATCCCAGCCACACACACACATTACACTCCCCACACACACTCATCCCAGCCTCACACACACATTACACTCCCCACACACACTCATCCCAGCCACACACACACATTACACTCCCCACACACACTCATCCCAGCCTCACACACACATTACACTCCCCACACACACTCATCCCAGCCGCACACACACATTACACTCCCCACACACACTCATCCCAGCCGCACACACACATTACACTCCCCACACACACTCATCCCAGCCACACACACACACTACACTCCCCACACACACTCATCCCAGCCACGCACACACACATTACACTCCCTCACACACTCATCCCAGCCACACACACACATTACACTCCCCACACACACTCATCCCAGCCGCACACACACATTACACTCCCCACACACACTCATCCCAGTCGCACACACACATTACACTCCCCACACACACTCATCCCAGCCGCACACACACATTACACTCCCCACATACACTCATCCCAGCCGCACACACACATTACACTCCCCACACACACTCATCCCAGCCTCACACACACATTACACTCCCCACACACACTCATCCCAGCCGCACACACACATTACACTCCCCACACACACTCATCCCAGCCGCGCACACACATTACACTCCCCACACACACTCATCCCAGCCGCGCACACACATTACACTCCCCACACACACTCATCCCAGCCGCACACACACATTACATTCCCCGCACACACTCACCCCAGCCACACACACACACTACACTCCCCACACACACTCATCCCAGCCACGCACACACACATTACACTCCCTCACACACTCATCCCAGCCACACACACACATTACACTCCCCACACACACTCATCCCAGCCGCACACACACATTACACTCCCCACACACACTCATCCCAGTCGCACACACACATTACACTCCCCACACACACTCATCCCAGCCGCACACACACATTACACTCCCCACATACACTCATCCCAGCCGCACACACACATTACACTCCCCACACACACTCATCCCAGCCTCACACACACATTACACTCCCCACACACACTCATCCCAGCCGCACACACACATTACACTCCCCACACACACTCATCCCAGCCGCGCACACACATTACACTCCCCACACACACTCATCCCAGCCGCGCACACACATTACACTCCCCACACACACTCATCCCAGCCGCACACACACATTACATTCCCCGCACACACTCACCCCAGCCGCACACACACATTACACTCCCCACACACACTCATCCCAGCCGCACACACACATTACACTCCCCACACACACTCATCCCAGCCGCACACACACATTACACTCGCCACACACACTCATCCCAGCCGCACACACACATTACACTCCCCACACACACTCACCCCAGCCGCTCACACACATTACACTCCCCACACACACTCATCCCAGCCTCACACACACATTACACTCCCCACACACACTCATCCCAGCCGCACACACACATTACACTCCCCACACACACTCATCCCAGCCGCACACACACATTACACTCCCCACACACACTCATCCCAGCCACACACACACATTACACTCCCCACACCCACTCATCCCAGCCACACACACACATTACACTCCCCACACACACTCATCCCAGCCACACACACACATTACACTCCCCACACACACTCATCCCAGCCTCACACACACATTACACTCCCCACACACACTCATCCCAGCCACACACACACATTACACTCCCCACACACACTCATCCCAGCCTCACACACACATTACACTCCCCACACACACTCATCCCAGCCGCACACACACATTACACTCCCCACACACACTCATCCCAGCCGCACACACACATTACACTCCCCACACACACTCATCCCAGCCACACACACACACTACACTCCCCACACACACTCATCCCAGCCACGCACACACACATTACACTCCCTCACACACTCATCCCAGCCACACACACACATTACACTCCCCACACACACTCATCCCAGCCGCACACACACATTACACTCCCCACACACACTCATCCCAGTCGCACACACACATTACACTCCCCACACACACTCATCCCAGCCGCACACACACATTACACTCCCCACATACACTCATCCCAGCCGCACACACACATTACACTCCCCACACACACTCATCCCAGCCTCACACACACATTACACTCCCCACACACACTCATCCCAGCCGCACACACACATTACACTCCCCACACACACTCATCCCAGCCGCACACACACATTACACTCCCCACACACACTCATCCCAGCCGCACACACACATTACACTCCCCACACACACTCATCCCAGCCGCACACACACATTACACTCCCCACACACACTCATCCCAGCCTCACACACACATTACACTCCCCACACACACTCATCCCAGCCGCACACACACATTACACTCCCCACACACACTCATCCCAGCCTCACACACACATTACACTCCCCACACACACTCATCCCAGCCGCACACACACATTACACTCCCCACACACACTCATCCCAGCCGCACACACACATTACACTCCCCACACACACTCATCCCAGCCGCACACACACATTACACTCCCCACACACACTCATCCCAGCCGCACACACACATTACACTCCCCACACACACTCATCCCAGCCTCACACACACATTACACTCCCCACACACACTCATCCCAGCCGCACACACACATTACACTCCCCACACACACTCATCCCAGCCACACACACACATTACACTCCCCACACACACTCATCCCAGCCACACACACACATTACACTCCCCACACACACTCATCCCAGCCGCACACACACATTACACTCCCCACACACACTCATCCCAGCCACACACACACATTACACTCCCCACACACACTCATCCCAGCCACACACACACATTACACTCCCCACACACACTCATCCCAGCCGCACACACACATTACACTCCCCACACTCACTCATCCCAGCCGCACACACACATTACACTCCCCACACACACTCATCCCAGTCAACAAGGTGGCACTGGTTGTGCTGGAGCCGCCCATACAGCTGACGGGTCAGCTGGGGCTGGAGGGCACCGAGGGGGGTGCCCTGGGGGGGGGGGGGGTGACCTATATGGGGAGAAGGCAGGAGAATGGGGATGAGAAAATATCAGCCATGATTGAATGGCGGAGCTGACTCGATGGGCCAAGTGGCCTAATTCTGCTCCTATGTCTTATGGCCTGATGGACCCATGGCACTAAGTTCAAAGTGGGCAGTAAGCGGCGTGCGCAGCTGCATTGCTGCCTTGCCGGCTGCGGCAATGGTGTTCCACGTCCGTTCGTCCCGACCCCACAGCCCACCTCCTGGTCACCCGCCCGCTACTCCCCCCGGCTCTGGCAAACGCCCCTTGGCCAGCGGCACAACTGTCAGTAAACTATGATGATGTTGGACACTTTCCGTACCCCCCTCTCTCCTTCAGCAACCGCCACGCCGGTTTCACGATTAGTAAAAGCACAAGTGACCGTGCAATTGGGAACTGGGCCCATCGGAGGCGGAGAATCGCAGAGGCCCTGGAGAATACTGAGTCGGGCCCGCTAATGATATGCAAACGGTGGGCGACATTCTCCGACCCCCCCGCCGGGTCGGAGAATCGCCGGGGGCTGCCGTGAATCTCGCCCCCGCCGGTTGCCGAAGTCTCTGGCACCGGATATTCGGCGGGGGCAGGAATCGCGCCGCGCCGGTTGGCGGGCCCCCCCCGCTCGATTCTCCGGCCCGAATAGGCCGAAGTCCCGCCGATAAATTGTAGTGTCCCGCCGGCGTAAATTAAACCACCTACCTTACCGGCGGGACAAGTCGGCGTGGGCGGGCTCCGGGGTCCTGGGGGGGGCGCGGGTCGACCTGGCCCCGGGGGGTGCCCCCACGGTGGCCTGGCCCGCGTTCGGGGCCCACCGATCCGCGGGCGGGCCTGTGCCGTGGGGGCACTCTTTCCCTTCCGCCTCCACCACGGTCTCCACCATGGCGGAGGTGGAAGAGACTCCCTCGACTGCGCATGCGTGGGAAACTGTCAGCGGCCGCTGACGCTCCCACGCATGCGCCGCTCCGAGATGTCATTTCCGCGCCAGCTGGTGGGGCAACAAAGGCCGTTTCCGCCAGCTGGCGGGGCGGAAATTCCTCCGGCGTCGGCCTAGCCCCTCAATGTTGTGGCTCGGCCCCCAAAGATGCGGAGCATTCCGCACCTTTGGGGCGGCGCGATGCCCGTCTGATTGGCGCCGTTTTGGGCGCCAGTCGGCGGACATCGCGCCGTTTCAGGAGAATTTCGCCCGGTGTCTAGAATAAAGAACAATACAGCACTCCCGGAACAGGCCCTTTGGCCCTCCAAGCCTGTACCAGTCATAATACTAACCTTGGCCAAAACCCTCAGCACTTCCTTGTACCGTATCCCTCGATACCCATCCTATCCATGTGTTTGTCAAGATGCCTTTTGAACGCCTCCCCCCGGCAGCGGGATTTCCGTTACCACAGCCAGCCAATGGGGTTTCCCATTGTGGGCCACCCCACGTTGTCGGGAAACGCATGGGCGTGGGAGCACTGCTGGTGAAGGGGAGGATCCCTCCGATGGAGAATCCCGCCGACGGAGTATCCCGCTGACGGAGAATCCCATCGACGGAGAATCCCGCTGACGGGGAATCTCGCCAACGGAGAATCCCGCTGACTATGGAGAATCCCGCTGACGGAGAATCCTGCCGACGGAGAATCCCGCCGACGGAGTATCCCGCTGACGGAGAATCCCGCTGACGGAGAATCCCGCTGACGGAGAATCCCGCCGACGGAGAATCCCGCTGACGGAGAATCCCGACGACGGAGAATCCCGCTGACGGAGAATCCCGCCGACGGAGTATCCCGCTGACGGAGAATCCCGACGACGGAGAATCCCGCTGACGGAGAATCCCGCCGACGGAGTATCCCGCTGACGGAGAATCCCGCTGACGGAGAATCCCGACGACGGAGAATCCCGCTGACGGAGAATCCCGCCGACGGAGTATCCCGCTGACGGAGAATCTCGCGGGGGGAGAATCTCGCTGACGGAGAATCCCGCCGACGGAGTATCCCGCTGACGGAGAATCCCGACGACGGAGAATCCCGCTGACGGAGAATCCCGCCGACGGAGTATCCCGCTGACGGAGAATCCCGCTGACGGAGAATCCCGACGACGGAGAATCCCGCTGACGGAGAATCCCGCCGACGGAGTATCCCGCTGACGGAGAATCCCGCGGGGGGAGAATCTCGCTGACGGAGAATCCCACCGACTGAGAATCCCGCAGGATATGTTTGTATGGGGCATGTGTCTAAAGTACATACAAACTAGTTTAAATGCCAGCAGGTTTTTCGCAGAGGCCACAAATCTTTGGAATGTTTTGAGCTGTGAATGTGAATTGAAGATTGTTGACTGCTCCTGGAGGAAGTAATTAGACAAAAGCTAATTTCAGATACTTTGATACAATTGTGCTGTGTTTCAATAGCGCGTCTCATCAGTGAGATCGCAGGTGTCAGCTGATGGCCTGATCCTTTCTGAAAGTCAATAAACTTGCTTCGACTCAGCATCACATGTGATTAGGGCCAGGATTTCAGATCCTTTGTCCTCACACCGGACAGAGCTGGGAAGTGAGTTACACATGAACAATGCTCCTCTCACTCCAACTGCACAAGACTGCGTGAACTGTAATATTTTAGGATATGCATTCCAATTCTGAATCTCCCACATTCTGAAAGAAATATCTTCGTCATCTGGACAGGGAAGATCAGAGAGGCTGGAGTTCACTGATTGGAATCTACTGCCGACAGCTGGGAGGGATCAGGAATTTGGACAGGAATACTGCTGTGACATCAAGCTGCAACCATTCAGCACCAAGTTACCATGAAATCCACGTCAGTCATGCCCTGTGCCAGAATCTCCACTGACTCAGAGCTTCACTTAAAGTTGGGCAATTATTGTACGAAGCAAACGATAAATCCCTTTCATTTAAATTCACTGACAACATGACGTCATGTACAAGTTCAACACCATCCCTCATTGTTTTCTACTCTTCCTTCAATCATGCAACAGAATGAACTGTCTCATTGTAGGCTTGTTGGTATTGACCAGGAATCCAAATTGCAACCAGCAACTCGGGTGCATTTTCCACTGCTCAACCCTGGCAGCGAGATTCGCGATTGGGCCAAGAATTGAGCGTCAGGCAAGAGGCGCCGATCCCGTTTTTTAAAATTTGTTCATGGGACATGGGCATCGCAGGCTGTTTATTGCCCATCCCTAATTGCCCTTGAGGGGGCAGTTCAGAGTCAACCACATTGCTGTGGGTCTGGAGTCACATGTAGGCCAGACCGGGTAAGGACGGCAGATTACATGGATTTAAATATGATTAACAGACTGAACTCCCGATGCTCCACCCCTCGGGTGTGAATTGGTGCAAGTATTTACCAGGCCCAACAGGATGCCCGACCTAAGGAAGTCATTCATCTTATGCATGCCGGTCTTCCTGGTGATGCTGGCAGCACTGAGTGCCTCTGCCACCTCCTCCCAGGCACTGTTAGGAAGGCAAGCATGAGCCTGCGGCCTACCCTGGGGAAGAGGCTGTTCCTCCTCTCCTAATAATAATAATCTTTGTCACAAGTAGGATTACATTAACACTGCAATGAAGTTACTGTGAAAAGCCCCTAGTCGCCACATTCCAGCGCCTGTTCGGTTACACAGAGGGAGAATTCAGAATTCTCAGCTGGTACGGGAATTGAACCAACGCTGCTGGCCTTGTTCTGCATCACAAACCAGCAGTCAGTCCAACTTCAGACTCCCCAAATCAGGGAGCAGATCTTCTCCGAGCCACCTTCTTGGGTGGAATGAGTGTCTGGTGACTGGAGCTTTAGCAGTTCCAGCTTGTCAGGCTCTTTATAATGAATTCCAGCCTCAGAGAAGCCGGTGACAGCGGGGCTGGGAATTGCTTCCAATTCATGTGTACAAAGTTCTGGCCTATTTGCCGTGAAACACTGCACTGTTCAAAGGCACTTTGCCGTTTTATTGGCCTTGGTGAGGAATGTCCCGTCAAGGCCGCACTTACATCATTTCCTGCAGTGATGAGCTCAGCTTGCCAGTGCAGGAAGAGTACTCGTGGATCGGACGCCATATTTAAAGGCACCCCTGATCTTTCGACCCCCCTCAGCATCCCCACCGCAGCCCCAGGATCCCCCCCCCCCCCCCCCCCCCCCCAGTGCACCCAATTTACCTCTTACAGGGTTCTCGAGCCCTCCTTCACCCCACGTCTCAAGGCAAAACACCCCCAGGTCCGATCTCTGACACAGGCAGCCTGGCACCCGGACAGCTTAGCACTGCCATCCTGGTACCCTGGCAAAGCAGTGCCACCTGACCACCTTGGCATTGTCCCTGCCAGGCCAGCAGTGCCACCTGGCCACCCCTGCCCAGAATCTGACCACCCAGGGGGTCTCCAATGACCTGGGAGACACACACCCCAGATGCCATTGTGACTGGTCCATGTTTGTGTGGACCAGCGTTAAACAGCGCTGGTTCAAGGCCTCACTGGAGAGGATGTTAGTTTCTGAACCCTGAGAGAATTTTTTTTTTCCTTGAGTTCCTGACCCATAGACCACAATCCGTAAGGATAAACAACACCTCCTCCACGATAGTCCTCAATACCGAGGTCCCGCAAGGCTGCGTACTTAGCCCCCTACTATACTCCCTATACACACACGACAGTATGGCAAAATGTGGCTCCAACTCCATCTACATATTTGCTGATGACACAACCATGGTAGGTCGGATCTCGAACAACAACGAGGCAGAATATAGGAGGGAGAGAGAAGCTAGAGGCATCTCTTCCTCAATGTCAGCAAAACTAAGCAGCTAGTCATTTACTTCAGGAAGCAAAGTATCGTACACACCCCTGTCAGCATCAATGGTGTCGAGGTGGAGATGTTTGACAGCTTCAAATTCCTAGGTGTGCGCATCTGTCCTGGTCCACCCACATTGACGGTACGACCAAGAAATCACAACAGCGCCTATACTTCCTCAGGAAACTAAGGAAATTCGGCATGTCCACATTGACTCTTACCAACTTTACAGATGCACCATAGACACCATCCTATCTGGCTGCATCACAGCCTGGTATGGCAACTGCCTGGCCCAGGAAGCTAGAGAGTCATGAACACAGTCCAGTCCATCACACAAACCTGCCTCCCATCCATTGACTCTGTCTACATCTCCCGCTGCCTGGGGAAAGCGGGCAGCATAACCAAAGACTCTTCCCACCCGGGTTATTCTTTCTCCCAACTTCTTCCATCGGGCAGGAGATACAAAATTCTGAGAACGCGCACTAACAGATTCAAAAACAGCTTCTTCCCCACTGTTACCAGACTCCTGAATGACCCTCTTATGGACTGAACTGATCTCTCCATGCATCTTCTCCACTGAGTAGCACTACACTATTGAGTACCATTGCCTCTACCATGGTGTTGACGTCCTCAGCGATGCTCCTTCATGACTGTGCTATGCTCTGGAGATCCTCCGCAATGTCCACCTGCATCGGACATTGTGCCGAGCCTCTCAGCCATGGTGGCCACAGACTGAGCCATGCCTTGGACACCACCACTCAAGGCGCTGACGTTGTACTCCAGGTTTTCCACTGCGGTCGCCACCCGAGTAGTGTTGGCCTCAGTGCCACACATTTCTGGCACCATCTACTGCACCCAAAGCCTTTGGGACTTCTCCGATTGGCTATGAAGTCACTGAAATGTACCTGGCATCAGAGCTGTGTCTGAGCATCTGCATCTGCTCTGGTCTCGCTAAGTATTTACTTCTCTCAATTTGCACCCATTCAAATAATAATCTGCCTTCCTATTATTGCCTTTCCCCCATATCCCCAAGAGCGAAATCTAATTCCTTCTTGAAATTATACAACGTTTTGGCCTCAACTACTTTTTGTGGTAGCAAATTCCACAGATTCACCACTCTCTGGGTGAAGAAATTTCTTATCACCTCAGTCCTAAAAGGTTTACCCCTTATCCTCAAACTGGACATTCTTTCTGGGTGGCATGGTAGCACAGTGGTTAGCACTGTTGCTTCACAGAGCTAGGGCCCCCGGTTCAATTCCC
Organism: Scyliorhinus torazame; assembly: GCF_047496885.1. Taxonomy (NCBI): domain Eukaryota; kingdom Metazoa; phylum Chordata; class Chondrichthyes; order Carcharhiniformes; family Scyliorhinidae; genus Scyliorhinus; species Scyliorhinus torazame. Next base: position 1,237,613 of record NC_092716.1, read on the forward strand.
GGCTCGGGTCACTGCCTGTGCGGAGTCTGCACATTCACCCCGTATCTGCGTGGGTTTCCTCCGTTTGCTCCGATTTCCACCCACAAGTCCCGAAAAACGTGCTTGTTAGGTGAATTGGACATTCTGAAGTCTCCCTCTGTGTACCCGAACAGGCGCCAGAATGTGGCGACTAGGGGCTTTTCACAGTAACTTCATTACAGTGTTAATGTAAGCCTACTTGTGACACTAATAAAGATTATTATTATTAAAACTACGCTGTCTAATCCTAATAATAATAATCTTTTATTGTCACAAGCATGAAGTTACTGTGAAAAGCCCCAAGTCGCCACATTCCGGCGCCTGTTCGGGGAGGCTGGAACGGGAATAGAACCCACGTTGCAGGTCTTGTTCTGCATTACAAGCCAGCTGTCTTAGCCCACTGTGCTAAACCAGCCTCCTGTTAGAATTATGTAGTTTCTATGGGATCCCTTCTCACTCTTCTAATCTCCAGTCAATATAATCCTAGCCGATCTAGTCTCTCCTCAGATGACAGTCTCGTCACCCCAGGAATAAGTCTGGTAAACCTTCGCTGCACTCCCTCCATAGCAAGAACATCCTTCCTCAGATAAGGACACCAAAACTGCGCCCAATACTCCAGGTGTGGCCTCACCAATGCCCTATCCAATTGTAGTAAAACATCTCTATTCCTGTACTCAAATCCTCTCGCTCTGAAGGCCAATATACCATTTGCCGCCTTTACTGCCCGCTGTACCTGGGCGCTTACTTTCAGTGACTCATGCATGAGGACACCAAGGTCTCGCTGAGTATTTACTTCTCTCAATTTGCACCCATTCAAATAATAATCTGCCTTCCTATTTTTGCTACTGAAGGGGATAACCTCACATTTATCCACATTATATTGCATCTGCCATGCATATTCCCACTCACTCAGCCTGTCCAAATCCCACTGAAACATCTCTGCATCCTCCCTCTCAACTTTATATCATCTGCAAATTTAGAGATAATTATTTAGTTCCCTTGACCAAATCATTAATATATAATGTGAACAGTTGGAATCCTCACACAGATCCCTGCAGTACCCCACTAGTCACTGCCTGCCAATCGGATAAAGACACATTTATTCCAACTTTTTGCTTCCTGTCTGCTAAGCAACTTTCTATCCATCTCAAGACTTTGATGGTGTGGCCATTTCGGAGACGTGGATAGAGCAGGGACAGGAATGGTTGCCGGGGTTTAGATATTTCAGATATGCAGGTGCCGGAGTTTAGATATTTCAGTAAGCTCAGGGAAGGTGGTAAAAGAGGGGGAGGGGTGGCATTGTTAGTCAAGGACAGTATTATGGTGGCAGAAAGGACGTTTGATGAGGACTCGTCGATTGAGGTAGTATGGGTTGAGGTTAGAAACAGGAAAGGAGAGGTCACCCTGTTAGGGGTTTTCTATAGGCCTCCGAAAAGTTCCAGAGATGTAGAGGAAAGGATTGCAAAGATGATTCTGGATAGGAGCGAAAGCAACAGGGTAGTTGTTATGGGGGACTTTAACTTTCCAAATATTGACTGGAGACGCTATAGTTCGAGTACTTTAGATGGGTCTGTTTTTGTCCAATGTGTGCACGAGGGTTTCCTGACACAGTATGTAGATAGGCCAACGAGAGGTGAGGCCATATTGGATTTGGTACTGGGTAATGAACCAGGACAGGTATTAGATTTGGAAGTAGGTGAGCACTTTGGTGATAGTGACCACAATTCGATTAAGTTTACTTCAGTGATGGAAAGGGATAGGTATATACCGCAGGGCAAGAGTTATATCTGGGGGAAAGGCAATTATGATGCGATGATGCAAGACTTAGGATGCATCGGATGGAGAGGAAAACTGCAAGGGATGGGCACAAAGGAAATGTGGAGTTTGTTCAAGGAACAGCTACTGTGTGTCCTTGATAAGTATGTACCTGTCAGGCAGGGAGGAAGTGGTCGAGCAAGGGAACCATGGTTTACTAAAGCAGTCGAAACACTTGTCAAGAGGAAGAAGGAGACTTATGTAAAGATGAGACATGAAGGTTCAGTTAGGGCGCTCGAGAGTTACAAGTTAGCTAGGAAGGACCTAAAGAGAGAGCTAAGAAGAGCCAGGAGGGGACATGAGAAGTCTTTGGCAGGTAGGATCAAGGATAACCCTAAAGCTTTCTATAGATATGTCAGGAATAAACGAATGACTAGGGTAAGAGTAGGGCCAGTCAAGGACAGTAGTGGGATGTTGTGCTTGGAGTCCGAGGAGATAGGAGAGGTGTTAAATGAATATTTTTCGTAAGTATTCACACAGGAAAAAGACAGTGTTGTCGAGAAGAATACTGATATTCAGGCTACTAGACTAGAAGGGCTCGAGGTTCATAAGAAGGAGGTGTTAGCAATTCTGGAAAGTGTGAAAATAGATAAGTCCCCTGGGCCGGATGGGATTTATCCTAGGATTCTCTGGGAAGCTAGGGAGGAAATTGCTGAGCCTTTGGCTTTGATCTTTAAGTCATCTTTGTCTACAGGAATAGTGCCAGAAGACTGGAGGATAGCAAATGTTGTCCCCTTGTTCAAGAAGGGGAGTAGAGACAACCCCGGTAACTATAGACCAGTGAGCATTACTTCTGTTGTGGGCAAAATCTTGGAAAGGTTTATAAGAGATAGGATGTATAATCATCTGGAAAGGAATAATTTGATTAGAGATAGTCAACACGGTTTTGTGAAGGGTAGGTCGTGCCTCACAATCCTTATTGAGTTCTTTGAGAAGGTGACCAAACAGGTGGATGAGGGTAAAGCAGTTGATGTGGTGTATATGGATTTCAGTAAAGCATTTGATAAGGTTCCCCACGGTAGGCTACTGCAGAAAATACAGAGGCTGGGGATTCAGGGTGATTTAGCAGTTTGGATCAGGAATTGGCTAGCTGGAAGAAGACAAAGGGTGGTGGTTGATGGGAAATGTTCAGACTGGAGTCCAGTAACTAGTGGTGTACCACAAGGATCTGTTTTGGGGCCACTGCTGTTTGTCATTTTTATAAATGACCTGGAGGAGGGCGTAGAAGGATGGGTGAGTAAATTTGCAGATGACACTAAAATCGGTGGAGTTGTGGACAGTGCGGACGGATGTTACAAGTTACAGAGGGACATAGATAAGCTGCAGCACTGGGCTGAGAGGTGGCAAATGGAGTTTAATGCAGAAAAATGTGAGGTGATTCATTTTGGAAGGAATAACAGGAAGACAGAGTACTGGGCTAATGGTAAGATTCTTGGCAGTGTGGATGAGCAGAGAGGTCTCGGTGTCCATGTACATAGATCCCTGAAAGTTGCCACCCAGGTTGAGAGGGTTGTTAAGAAGGCGTACGGTGTGTTAGCTTTTATTGGTAGAGGGATTGAGTTTCGGAGCCATGAGGTCATTTGCAGCTGTACAAAACTCTGGTGCGGCCGCATTTGGATTATTGCGTGCAATTCTGGTCGCCGCATTATAGGAAGGACGTGGAAGCATTGGAAAGGGTGCAGAGGAGATTTACCAGAATGTTGCCTGGTATGGAGGGAAGATCTTATGAGGAAAGGCTGAGGGACTTGAGGTTGTTTTCGTTAGAGAGAAGAAGGTTAAGAGGTGACTTAATTGAGGCATACAAGATGATCAGAGGATTGGATAGGGTGGACAGCGAGAGCCTTTTTCCTCGGATGGTGATGTCTAGCATGAGGGGACATACCTTTAAATTGAGGGGAGATATAGGACAGATGTCAGAGATAGGTTCTTTACTCAGAGAGTAGTAAGGGCGTGGAATGCCCTGCCTGCAACAGTAGTGGACTCGTCAACACTAAGGGCATTCAAATGGTCATTGGATAGACATATGGACGATAAGGGAATAGTGTAGATGGGCTTTAGAGTGGTTTCACAGGTCGGCGCAACATCGAGGGCTGAAGGGCCTGTACTGCGCTGTAATGTTCTATGTTCAAGACAGTACCCATAATCCCATGAGGTTTAACTTTACATATTAATCTAGAATGTGTGACCTTGTCGAAAGCCTTCTGAAAGTCTAAATAAACCACATCCACCGGTTCTCCCTGGTCAACTCTACTAGTTACATCTTCAAAGAATTCCAGTCGATTTGTCAAGCATGATCTTCCTTTTGTAAATCCATGCTGACTTTATCCGATTACACCACTGCTTTCCAAATGTTGTGCTATGAAATCCTTGATAATTGACTCTGGCAAAGTCCCTACTACCGACGTTAGGCTCACTGGTCTATAGTTCCGTTTTCTCTCTACCTTGTTTTTTGAATAGCGGGGTTACATTCGCTACCCTCCAATCTATCAGAACCATACCAGAGTCCAAAGAATTTTGGAAAATGACAACCAATGGATTTACTAGTTCTAGGATCACTTCCTTAAGTACTCTGGGATGAAGATTATCAGGCCCTGTAGAGTTATCCACCTTAAATCCCATTAATTTCCTCAAAACTGTTTCTCTGCTAATACTAATTTCCTTCAGCTCCTCATTAAAACTTGTGTTTCTGAGAACTTCCGGCACATTATTCATGTCTCCCTTTGTGAAGACAGAAGCAAAGTGTGAATTTAGTTCCCCAGCCATTTCTTTGTTCTGTGTGTCTCTACGCTGGTGGAAGGTGAGGGGATAGCTGTGGTGCCCCGATGGTGGTCTCAGAGCCCTCCTCCGAGGTGTTCTCTTGGATGGCGGAGGGTGGGGGGAATGACTCATCAGATGGGGATCCTGCGAGACAATGAACATGTGGTCAGTGAGAGGGAAGGATCATTTTGTCTGACAGGAATGACTCACTTGAGACAGGTCATCTGGGTGAAGGGGCAATGGACCCTGACCTCTCTGGGGCAGGCCGACCTCACTGTCGGTGACAGCTCTCTCCTCGTTCAACCCAGTGATCTCCAGGGCCCATTCCTCATAGGGCATAAGGACTCAAATCTCCCCCCCCCCCCCCCCCCTCTTCCCCAGTCTTGGCACCTTCCCGCTTATTATGGGCTTTCTTCTCCTGTGGGGACGAAGAGGGGGCTTTGTGAGCCACTTGCTTGATGGGTCAAGACGGTCAATAGCAGGTGGCATGTGTGGGCACCACAACTGGACATGAAGGGGTTGTGGTGGCAGGGGTGCTGAGTAACAAGCTTGAAGATCGGTTGTGGGGTGGGTGCGAAGGGTCAGCCAGTGATTTGTGGGTGGTGGGCTGGATATCTGAGGGTTGGCAGGTGGAACTGATGCCAGGAGAGAGGTGGTAACTTACCCTTGCAGCTCAGGGGAGGTCATTGGTCTTCTTCCTATATTGGACGGCAGTCCTCTGTCACTGCCTCCCAGACGGTACTGCTGACCCTGCTGCTGGTGTAGCCACCTAAATTGGCCAACTCCCAATTTAAAATGGCGAACGGCAAAGGCTGATGGGAAAGTCAGCCAACATAGACAGAAACCAGCAGGTGCAGGTTTGCTGTGTATTTACCTCAGCAAAGGCCAGACAAGATCGATACCAGCGACCATCAGCGTAACAATGTAGCAGCCATCTGCACACTGATGAGCGATCCCCGGGAACAATAAGTAACATTTTGGACACACAAAGCAAAGCCAGACTCCCCGGCGCCAGCAGAAGCCGACACAAAGGAGGTGAACGAGCACCTCAAGACCGCCCATCGATCAGGGAACCGCTCCAGTATTGGAGAAATCGAACCAAGCGATTGGGGCAAAGTCCAATCACTTGGGACCAGGTACAGGGTCCGCCCCGAAAGGCGGGAAGCCACTGGGGACTATAAGAGTTAAGCCCCAAGTTCAAATCGCTCTCTTCACCTCTTCGTCCTGCCCGGGTCACCCAGCAACACGAACCAACATTGACCGTGACAGGTGCAGTGACCGCCGAACGAAGTAAGTCTTAATTCAACACTCGCTATGTGATAGGCGCTCCGAGCTACCAACCCGTACCAACTTCAAATCCCGCAGACTCAGAACCCGAACGAAAGGCCATTTGTTCCCCTGACCTGGTGGGCCAGTCCAAGGTTAAGTATAGGCCTGTTAGTTGTAGAAGTAGCTTAGACGTAGAATTTGTGCATGAGTAGCGATTACTGTGTATAATAAATGTGCTTTGATTTGAATCTTACTAATCGGTGTATTGGGTTATTGATCATTACTCGGACTTGAACCTCATGGCGGTATCATAAAGATACCTGGCGACTCGAGAGCAAAGGTAATAAAACAGAGCAATTGAACGAAGGAGAAAGTTAGCAACACTGGTCCTCCGGCCTCTTCGGGAGAACAGGGTGTCCCGCCTCTCATCCACAACGTTGGGAAGCCTGGCCAGGTCGGCACCCCCAAAGTGAGGAGCAGCTCTGCACGCTGACAGCTTGTGTGTTGACCGGGACTGAGTGGTGAGGGAGCGTTTAAAAGCAGCTCCGTCTGGCTAGCGGCGAGACGCCGAGGCCGTGTCCGACGAATCTGACAGCGAGACAGCTAGTAATGGTGGGAATCTCGTGGAAGCTCATTCTCGGCACTAAGTGCTGTTGAATACAGGCCCTGATCTCACCAAATGCACCAAAATCGTGTTGAATTGTGCCCATTATGTACAGTTCTGGGTGCTACACGAGGAAGGATGTGAACACATTGGAGAGAGTTCAGAAGAGATTTACAAGGATGGTTCCAGCGATGAGAAACTTCAGTTATGAGGCTAGGTTGGAGAGGCATTTAAGGGTCATCTGGACAAATAAATGAATCGGGTGGGAATGGAAGGATACGGACTCCGTAAGTGCAGACGGTTTTAGTTTAGGCTGGTACCATGGTCGGCGCAGGCTTGGAGGGCCGAAGGGCCTGTTCCTGTGCTGTATTCTTTGTTCGTTGTTGGGACTTTTCTCCTTGGAGAGAAGAAGAAGATTTGGATTGGATTAGATTTGGATTTATTGTCACGTGGGGGCAGCACGATGGCGCAGTGGTTAGCACTGGGACTGCGGCGCTGAGGACCCGGGTTCAAATCCCGGCCCTGGGTCACTGTCCATGTGGAGTTTGCACATTCTTCCCATGTATGTGTAGGTTTCACCCCCACAACCTAAAAAGATGTGCAGGGGAGGTGGATTGGCCACGTTAAATTGCCCCTTAATTGGAAAAAAAAAATAATTGGGTACTCTAAATTTTTTTTAAAAATTATTTTCACATGTACTGAGATAGAGTAAAGTATTGTTCTGCGTAAAGTCCAGACAGATCGTTTCATACATGAAAAACATATACGATATACAATAGATGATTTGATCAAGATGTTCAATATCATGAGGGGGCTGTACAGACTAGACGGGGAGAAACTGTTCCTGCTCATAAACGGATCGAGAGGACGAGGACACAGATTTAAAGCAATTTGCAAAAGAAGCAAATGTGATGTGAGAAACAACTTCTTCACACAGTGAGTGGGACGGGTCTAGAATGCGCTGCCTGAAAGTGTGGTGGAGGCAGGTTCAATCGAGGCATTCAACAGACATTAGATGATGATTTGAATCGGAACAATGTTGAGGGAAAAGACCGAGGAATGGCACAAAGTCATGATGCTCGTTTGGAGAGTTGGTGTGGACACAATGGCCGAATGGCCTCCTGACCCCGCAACAATTCTGTGATTCTCAGGTCTCTCTGCTGTTGCACTCCATTTTAAATCTGTACCATTTATTTTGCAGTCTCACCTGATTCCTGCCAGGAATGGATCAGAAATGAGCAGAAGAGTTACAGGACGGAAAGGAGGTGCTGCGTGAGATGTCTCAGGGTGCTGGTTCTGTATTGGGACTAGGACAGTTTCTAATCGATATCAATGTTGTGAATTCAGATACCCAAGGCAAATTGGTCAGTCAGTAAAAACCAGACAGCAAAATCATTGCTACAAATGACAATATAGACGAAGTTAGTGATTTGGCAACACTGACAGCCACTAGAATTTAATACAGATAGGTGTCAGGAACAGCTGACAGGATAGAAAACGGGGAAACACATACACAACCATAAAGAGTGCTGAAATAATAACAGTGCAAAGAACAACTTCTCAGGTCTCAGTCTGCTCAACTTCCAACATCTTGATGTTAGTCCACAAGCAGGGCAATGCAAATAAGGTCCGCTCCAGATCAGGCCCGCCAGGAACCTCTGTCACACTGGCTCTCGAGTGAAGTCCCACATTCTCCCATCCAACTCCCCACCCGCTAACCACACCCAACTCCCCACCCGCTAACCACACCCAACTCCCCACCCGCTAACCACACCCAACTCCCCACCCGCTAACCACACCCAACTCCCCACCCGCTAACCACACCCAACTCCCCACCCGCTAACCACACCCAACTCCCCACCCGCTAACCACACCCAACTCCCCACCCGCTAACCACACCCAACTCCCCACCCGCTAACCACACCCAACTCCCCACCCGCTAACCACACCCAACTCCCCACCCGCTAACCACACCCAACTCCCCACCCGCTAACCACACCCAGCTCCCCACCTTCACACACACACTGTACCCTAACCAAATCCCCACCCGCTAACCACACCCAATTCCCCATCCCATCACCCACACACACAGTACTCCATCCAACTCCCCACCCACAAACCACACCAAACTCCCCACCCACTAACCCCATCCCACTCCCCACCCTCATACACACTGTATCCCAACCAACTCCCCACCCTCACACACACTGTACCCCAACCAATACCCCACCCCCTCACACACTGTACCGCAACCCACTCCTTACCCTCACCTACTCACTGTACCCCATCCAAATCCCCACCCAGACACACACTGTACCCCATCCCACTCCCCACCCTCACACACACACTGTACCCCATCCAAATCCCCACCCAGACACACACTGTACCCCATCCCACTCCCCACCCTCACACACACTGTACCCCATCTCACTCCCCACCCTCACGCACACACTGAACTACATCCAACACCCCACCCTCACACTGTACACCATCCTTCTCCCCACCCTCACACACACACTGTACCCCATCCCACTCCCCACCCTCACACACACACTGTACCCCATCCCACTCCCCACCCTCACACACACATTGTACCCCATCCCACTCCCCACCCTCACACACACTGTACCCCTCCCACTCCCCACCCTCACACACACTGTACCCCATCCCACTCCCCACCCTCACACACACACTGTACCCCATCCCACTCCCCACCCTCACACACACTGTACCCCGTCCCACTCCCCACCCTCACACACACACTGTACCCCATCCCACTCCCCACCCTCACACACACTGTACCCCGTCCCACTCCCCACCCTCACACACACTGTACCCCATCCCACTCCCCACCCTCACACACACTGTACACCATCCAACTCCCCACCCACAATCACACACTGTACCATATCCAACTCCCCACCCTCACACACTGTACCACACCCAACTCCCCAGCTTCACACACACTGTACCCAATCCTTCTCCCCACCCTCACACACACACACACTGTACCCCATCCAACACCCAAACCTCACACACACACACTGTACCCCATCCAACTCCCCACCCTCACACACTGTACCCCATCCAACTCCCCACCCTCACACACACACACACTGTACCCCATCCAACACCCCACCCTCACATTGTACCCCATCCCACTCCCCACCCTCACACACCTTGTACCCCATCCCACTCCCCACCCTCACACACCTGTACCCTATGCAACTCTCAGCCTTTTCTGCTCTGTTTTCTGTATTTCTTTCAGTCTCACTCGCTCTGTCTATACATATCCCACCCCTTCTGTGTCACTCATTCCCACTCTCTTTTTCCCTCTCTTCCTTGCTCTCCTCACACACTCTGTCACTATCTTACGCAGTCTCCATCGCTCTCTCCTCCATCTACATTTTGTGTATCTGTCTCTCCGCCCATCTCCTTGCCCATGTCTCTCTGTCTCCTCTCACTTTCTCTATCTCTTTCTTTTTGAACCTGTTGACTTTCTGGTTGTCAGCTTGGGAAGGGATGCCAGTGTGACAGGCTGTGTTTACAACACATTCAGCACAATATCATCCTCACCCACTGACAATATCATCCTCAATATCATCCTCACCCACTGACAATATCATCCTCATATCATCCTCGCCCACTGACAATATCATCCTCGCCCACTGACAATATCATCCTCACCCACTGACAACATCATCCTCGCCCACTGACAATATCATCCTCACCCACTGACAATATCATCCTCACCCACTGGCAATATCATCCTCATATCATCCTCACCCACTGACAATATCATCCGCAATATCATCCTCACCCACTGACGATATCATCCTCACCCACTGACATCATCCTCACCCACTGACAATATCATCCTCACCCACTGACATCATCCTCACCCACTGACAATATCATCCTCACCCACTGACAATATCATCCTCACCCACTGACAATATCATCCTCATATCATCCTCGCCCACTGACAATATCATCCTCACCCACTGACAATATCATCCTCACCCACTGACAATATCACCCTCATATCATCCTCACCCACTGACAATATCATCCTCAATATCATCCTCACCCACTGACAATATCATCCTCATATCATCCTCGCCCACTGACAATATCATCCTCACCCACTGACAATATCATCCTCATATCATCCTCACCCACTGACATCATCCTCACCCACTGACAATATCACCCTCACCCACTGACAATATCATCCTCATATCATCCTCGCCCACTGACAATATCATCCTCACCCACTGACAATATCATCCTCACCCACTGACAACATCATCCTCATATCATCCTCACCCACTGACAATATCATCCTCATATCATCCTCGCCCACTGACAATATCATCCTCACCCACTGACAATATCACCCTCACCCACTGACAATATCATCCTCATATCATCCTCGCCCACTGACAATATCATCCTCACCCACTGACAATATCACCCTCACCCACTGACAATATCATCCTCATATCATCCTCACCCACTGACAATATAATCCTCACCCACTGACAATATTATCCTCACCCACTGACAATATCATCCTCACCCACTGACAATATCATCCTCACCCACTGACAATATCATCCTCACCCACTGACAATATTATCCTCACCCACTGACAATATCATCCTCACCCACTGACAATATCATCCTCACCCACTGACAATATAATCCTCACCCACTGACAATATTATCCTCACCCACTGACAATATCATCCTCACCCACTGACAATATCATCCTCGCCCACTGACAACATCATCCTCACCCACTGACAATATCATCCTCACCCACTGACAACATCATCCTCACCCACTGACAACATCATCCTCACCCACTGACACTATCATCATCACCCACTGACAACATCATCCTCACCCACTGACAATATCATCCTCACCCACTGACAACATCATCCTCACCCACTGACACTATCATCACCCACTGACACTATCATCATCACCCACTGACAATATCATCCTCACCCACTGACAATATCATCCTCACCCACTGACAATATCATCCTCGCCCACTGACACTATCATCATCACCCACTGACAATATCATCCTCACCCACTGACACTATCATCGTCACCCACTGACAACATCATCCTCACCCACTGACAATATCATCCTCACCCACTGACGATATCATCCTCACCCACTGACAATATCATTCTCACCCACTGACAATATCATCCTCACCCACTGACGATATCATCCTCACCCACTGACACTATCAACCTCACCCACTGACAATATCATCCTCACCCACTGACAATATCATCCTCACCCACTGACAATATCATCCTCACCCACTGACAATATCATCCTCACCCACTGACAATATCATCCTCACCCACTGACACTATCATCCTCACCCACTGACGATATCATCCTCACCCACTGACAATATCATTCTCACCCACTGACAATATCATCCTCACCCACTGACGATATCATCCTCACCCACTGACACTATCAACCTCACCCACTGACAATATCATCCTCACCCACTGACAACATCATCCTCACCCACTGACAATATCATCCTCACCCACTGACAATATCATCCTCACCCACTGACAACATCATCCTCGCCCACTGACAATATCATCCTCACCCACTGACAATATCATCCTCACCCACTGGCAATATCATCCTCACCCACTGACAATATCATCCTCACCCACTGACAATATCATCCTCACCCACTGACAATATCATCCTCACCCACTGACAATATCAACCTCACCCACTGACAATATCATCCTCACCCACTGACAATATCATCCTCACCCACTGACAATATCATCCTCACCCACTGACAATATGATCCTCGCCCACTGACAATATCATCCTCACCCACTGACAATATCATCCTCACCCACTGACAATATCATCCTCACCCACTGACAATATCAACCTCACCCACTGACAATATCATCCTCACCCACTGACAATATCATCCTCACCCACTGACAATATCATCCTCACCCACTGACAATATCACCCTCACCCACTGACAATATCATCCTCATATCATCCTCGCCCACTGACAATATCATCCTCACCCACTGACAATATCACCCTCACCCACTGACAATATCATCCTCATATCATCCTCACCCACTGACAATATAATCCTCACCCACTGACAATATCATCCTCACCCACTGACAATATCATCCTCACCCACTGACAATATCATCCTCACCCACTGACAATATTATCCTCACCCACTGACAATATCATCCTCACCCACTGACAATATCATCCTCACCCACTGACAATATAATCCTCACCCACTGACAATATTATCCTCACCCACTGACAATATCATCCTCACCCACTGACAATATCATCCTCGCCCACTGACAACATCATCCTCACCCACTGACAATATCATCCTCACCCACTGACAACATCATCCTCACCCACTGACAACATCATCCTCACCCACTGACACTATCATCATCACCCACTGACAACATCATCCTCACCCACTGACAATATCATCCTCACCCACTGACAACATCATCCTCACCCACTGACACTATCATCACCCACTGACACTATCATCATCACCCACTGACAATATCATCCTCACCCACTGACAATATCATCCTCACCCACTGACAATATCATCCTCGCCCACTGACACTATCATCATCACCCACTGACAATATCATCCTCACCCACTGACACTATCATCGTCACCCACTGACAACATCATCCTCACCCACTGACAATATCATCCTCACCCACTGACGATATCATCCTCACCCACTGACAATATCATTCTCACCCACTGACAATATCATCCTCACCCACTGACGATATCATCCTCACCCACTGACACTATCAACCTCACCCACTGACAATATCATCCTCACCCACTGACAATATCATCCTCACCCACTGACAATATCATCCTCACCCACTGACAATATCATCCTCACCCACTGACAATATCATCCTCACCCACTGACACTATCATCCTCACCCACTGACGATATCATCCTCACCCACTGACAATATCATTCTCACCCACTGACAATATCATCCTCACCCACTGACGATATCATCCTCACCCACTGACACTATCAACCTCACCCACTGACAATATCATCCTCACCCACTGACAACATCATCCTCACCCACTGACAATATCATCCTCACCCACTGACAATATCATCCTCACCCACTGACAACATCATCCTCGCCCACTGACAATATCATCCTCACCCACTGACAATATCATCCTCACCCACTGGCAATATCATCCTCACCCACTGACAATATCATCCTCACCCACTGACAATATCATCCTCACCCACTGACAATATCATCCTCACCCACTGACAATATCAACCTCACCCACTGACAATATCATCCTCACCCACTGACAATATCATCCTCACCCACTGACAATATCATCCTCACCCACTGACAATATGATCCTCGCCCACTGACAATATCATCCTCGCCCACTGACACTATCATCATCACCCACTGACAATATCATCCTCACCCACTGACACTATCATCCTCACCCACTGACGATATCATCCTCACCCACTGACAATATCATTCTCACCCACTGACAATATCATCCTCACCCACTGACGATATCATCCTCACCCACTGACACTATCAACCTCACCCACTGACAATATCATCCTCACCCACTGACAATATCATCCTCACCCACTGACAACATCATCCTCGCCCACTGACAATATCATCCTCACCCACTGACAATATCATCCTCACCCACTGGCAATATCATCCTCACCCACTGACAATATCATCCTCACCCACTGACAATATCATCCTCACCCACTGACAATATCATCCTCACCCACTGACAATATCATCCTCACCCACTGACAATATCATCCTCACCCACTGACAATATCATCCTCACCCACTGACAATATCATCCTCAATATCAACCTCACCCACTGACAACATCATCCTCACCCACTGACAATATGATCCTCGCCCACTGACAACATCATCCTCACCCACTGACAATATCATCCTCACCCACTGACAATATCATCCTCACCCACTGACATCATCCTCACCCACTGACAATATCATCCTCACCCACTGACAATATCATCCTCACCCACTGACATCATCATCCTCACCCACTGACATCATCATCCTCACCCACTGACATCATGCTCACCCACTGACAATATCATCCTCACCCACTGACAATATCATCCTCACCCACTGACAATATCATCCTCATCCACTGACAATATCATCCTCACCCACTGACAATATCATCATCACCCACTGACAATATCAACCTCACCCACTGACAATATCATCATCACCCACTGACAATATCAACCTCACCCACTGACGATATCATCCTCACCCACTGACATCATCCTCACCCACTGACAATATCATCCTCACCCACTGACAATATCATCCTCACCCACTGACATCATCCTCACCCACTGACAATATCACCCTCACCCACTGACAATATCATCCTCGCCCACTGACAATATCATCCTCACCCACTGACAATATCATCCTCACCCACTGACAATATCATCCTCACCCACTGACAATATCATCATCACCCACTGACAATATCAACCTCACCCACTGACAATATCATCATCACCCACTGACAATATCAACCTCACCCACTGACGATATCATCCTCACCCACTGACATCATCCTCACCCACTGACAATATCATCCTCACCCACTGACAATATCATCCTCACCCACTGACATCATCCTCACCCACTGACAATATCACCCTCACCCACTGACAATATCATCCTCGCCCACTGACAATATCATCCTCACCCACTGACAATATCATCCTCACCCACTGACAATATCATCCTCGCCCACTGACACTATCATCATCCCCCACTGACAATATCATCCTCACCCACTGACAATATCATTCTCACCCACTGACAATATCATCCTCACCCACTGACGATATCATCCTCACCCACTGACACTATCATCCTCACCCACTGACAACATCATCCTCGCCCACTGACAATATCATCCTCACCCACTGACAATATCATCCTCACCCACTGGCAATATCATCCTCACCCACTGATAATATCATCCTCACCCACTGACAATATCATCCTCACCCACTGACAATATCATCCTCACCCACTGACAATATCAACCTCACCCACTGACAATATCATCCTCACCCACTGACAATATCATCCTCAATATCATCCTCACCCACTGACAATATGATCCTCGACCACTGACAACATCGTCCTCACCCACTGACGATATCATCCTCACCCACTGACACTATCAACCTCACCCACTGACAATATCATCCTCACCCACTGACAACATCATCCTCACCCACTGACAATATCAGCCTCACCCACTGACAATATCATCCTCACCCACTGACAACATCATCCTCGCCCACTGACAATATCATCCTCACCCACTGACAATATCATCCTCACCCACTGGCAATATCATCCTCACCCACTGACAATATCATCCTCACCCACTGACAATATCATCCTCACCCACTGACAATATCATCCTCACCCACTGACAATATCAACCTCACCCACTGACAATATCATCCTCACCCACTGACAATATCATCCTCACCCACTGACAATATCATCCTCACCCACTGACAATATGATCCTCGCCCACTGACAATATCATCCTCGCCCACTGACACTATCATCATCACCCACTGACAATATCATCCTCACCCACTGACACTATCATCCTCACCCACTGACGATATCATCCTCACCCACTGACGATATCATTCTCACCCACTGACAATATCATCCTCACCCACTGACGATATCATCCTCACCCACTGACACTATCAACCTCACCCACTGACAATATCATCCTCACCCACTGACAATATCATCCTCACCCACTGACAACATCATCCTCGCCCACTGACAATATCATCCTCACCCACTGGCAATATCATCCTCACCCACTGACAATATCATCCTCACCCACTGACAATATCATCCTCACCCACTGACATCATCCTCACCCACTGACAATACCATCCTCACCCACTGACAATATCATCCTCACCCACTGACATCATCATCCTCACCCACTGACATCATCATCCTCACCCACTGACATCATCATCCTCACCCACTGACATCATCCTCACCCACTGACAACATCATCCTCACCCACTGACAATATCATCCTCACCCACTGACAATATCATCATCACCCACTGACAATATCAACCTCACCCACTGACAATATCATCCTCACCCACTGACAATACCATCATCACCCACTGACAATATCAACCTCACCCACTGACGATATCATCCTCACCCACTGACATCATCCTCACCCACTGACAATATCATCCTCACCCACTGACATCATCCTCACCCACTGACAATATCACCCTCACCCACTGACAATATCATCCTCATATCATCCTCGCCCACTGACAATATCATCCTCACCCACTGACAATATCATCCTCACCCACTGACAATATCATCCTCACCCACTGACAATATCATCCTCACCCACTGACAATATCATCCTCACCCACTGACAATATCAACCTCACCCACTGACAATATCATCCTCACCCACTGACAATATCATCCTCACCCACTGACAATATCATCCTCACCCACTGACAATATGATCCTCGCCCACTGACAATATCATCCTCGCCCACTGACACTATCATCATCACCCACTGACAATATCATCCTCACCCACTGACACTATCATCCTCACCCACTGACGATATCATCCTCACCCACTGACGATATCATTCTCACCCACTGACAATATCATCCTCACCCACTGACGATATCATCCTCACCCACTGACACTATCAACCTCACCCACTGACAATATCATCCTCACCCACTGACAATATCATCCTCACCCACTGACAACATCATCCTCGCCCACTGACAATATCATCCTCACCCACTGGCAATATCATCCTCACCCACTGACAATATCATCCTCACCCACTGACAATATCATCCTCACCCACTGACATCATCCTCACCCACTGACAATACCATCCTCACCCACTGACAATATCATCCTCACCCACTGACATCATCATCCTCACCCACTGACATCATCATCCTCACCCACTGACATCATCATCCTCACCCACTGACATCATCCTCACCCACTGACAACATCATCCTCACCCACTGACAATATCATCCTCACCCACTGACAATATCATCATCACCCACTGACAATATCAACCTCACCCACTGACAATATCATCCTCACCCACTGACAATACCATCATCACCCACTGACAATATCAACCTCACCCACTGACGATATCATCCTCACCCACTGACATCATCCTCACCCACTGACAATATCATCCTCACCCACTGACATCATCCTCACCCACTGACAATATCACCCTCACCCACTGACAATATCATCCTCATATCATCCTCGCCCACTGACAATATCATCCTCACCCACTGACAATATCATCCTCACCCACTGACAATATCATCCTCGCCCACTGACACTATCATCATCACCCACTGACAATATCTTCCTCACCCACTGACACTATCATCCTCACCCACTGACGATATCATCCTCACCCACTGACAATATCATTCTCACCCACTGACAATATCATCCTCACCCACTGACGATATCATCCTCACCCACTGACAACATCATCCTCACCCACTGACAATATCATCCTCACCCACTGACAATATCATCCTCAATATCAACCTCGCCCACTGACAACATCATCCTCACCCACTGACATCATCATCCTCACCCACTGACAATATCATCCTCACCCACTGACAATATCATCCTCACCCACTGACAATATCATCCTCACCCACTGACAATATCATCCTCACCCACTGACAATATCATCATTAACCACTGACAATATCATCCTCACCCACTGACATCATACTCACCCACTGACAATATCATCCTCACCCACTGACAATATCATCCTCACCCACTGACATCATCCTCACCCACTGACAATATCACCCTCACCCACTGACAATATCATCCTCATATCATCCTCGCCCACTGACAATATCATCCTCGCCCACTGACATCATCCTCACCCACTGACAATATCACCCTCACCCACTGACAATATCATCCTCATATCATCCTCACCCACTGACAATATCACCCTCACCCACTGACAGTATCATCCTCATATCATCCTCGCCCACTGACAATATCATCCTCACCCACTGACAATATCATCCTCACCCACTGACATCATCCTCACCCACTGACAATATCACCCTCACCCACTGACAATATCATCCTCATATCATCCTCACCCACTGACAATATCACCCTCACCCACTGACAATATCATCCTCACCCACTGACAACATCATCCTCACCCACTGACACTATCATCACCCACTGACAATATCATCCTCACCCACTGACAACATCATCCTCACCCACTGACAATATCATCCTCACCCACTGACATCATCCTCACCCACTGACAATATCATCCTCACCCACTGACAATATCATCCTCACCCACTGACAATATCACCCTCATATCATCCTCACCCACTGACATCATCCTCACCCACTGACAATATCATCCTCACCCACTGACAATATCATCCTCACCCACTGACAATATCATCCTCACCCACTGACATCATCCTCACCCACTGACATCATCCTCACCCACTGACAATATCATCCTCACCCACTGACGATATCATCCTCACCCACTGACAATATCATCCTCACCCACTGACAATATTATCCTCACCCACTGACATCCGAGATAAAAGGTCTGACTGTTGTGACCTGCACCACAGAATTGTGGCTAGAATTCAGGTGGAACCTCATCAAATTATTAATAAAGAATGAGAATAATTTCCGACATTTAGTAATTCAGTCAAAATGATACATTTCCACAGATTGAAACTATGATGATGACAGACCGAGGATTAGTGGTCACCGTACATGTCAGCCAGCTTCTTGAAGCGAGGGCCCCAGTCACTGAGGTAGTTGTAATCCTGGTCTGAATCTGAAGCCAGGGATGTGATGGAGCTCAGAGTCTCAGCCAGGGAGCCCTCCCCCTCATAGTCATAGATCAGAGCAGTGTCATATGGGGGGGCATTTGGATCATTATCAGCCGCATCCAATCCCTGCAAAAATACAAAAGGAAAAGTTAATGGGGACACCATGACAGCAGCTCGGGGAGAGTCAACAGCGCACGGCACTGCCAGGGGAGAGACCAGAGCACACGGCACTGCCAGGGGAGAGACCAGAGCACACGGGACTGCCAGGGGAGAGACCAGAGTGCACGGGACTGCCAGGGGAGAGACCAGAGTGCACGGGACTGCCAGGGGAGAGACCAGAGCGCACGGCACTGCCAGGGGAGAGACCAGAGCGCACGGCACTGCCAGGGGAGAGGCCAGAGCACACGGCACTGCCAGGGGAGAGACCAGAGCACACGGCACTGCCAGGGGAGAGACCAGAGCGCACGGCACTGCCAGGGGAGAGACCAGAGCACACGGGACTGCCAGGGGAGAGACCAGAGCACACGGGACTGCCAGGAGGGAGACCAGAGCACACGGGACTGCCAGGAGGGAGACCAGAGCACACGGGACTGCCAGGGGAGAGGCAGGAGCTCACGGGACTGCCAGGAGGGAGACCAGAGCACACGGGACTGCCAGGAGGGAGACCAGAGCACACGGGACTGCCAGGGGAGAGGCAGGAGCTCACGGGACTGCCAGGGAAAGAACAGAGCACACGGGACTGCCAGGGGAGAAACGGGAGAACACAACACTGCCAGGGGAGAGACCAGAGCGCACGGTACTGCCAGGGGAGAGACAGGTGAACACGGTACTGCCAGGGGAGAGACAGGTGAACACGGCACTGCCAGGGAAAGAGGCAGTGGTATATGGTGCTGCCAGCAAATGGGATGGTGTAGGTCTACACAGACAACATCAATATTAATATATAGTAATTGAGTGTGACTTCAAAGGAAGCACTGTTAGTGGATAGTCTGCATTATGGTTAGATATTCATCTGCTTCTCAAATCCATAAGTTAGAAACTGTTGGGATGATGGGTGCGATTTAATGGAAACATTTCTAAGTGTCATTTGGGAGCGGTTGGTGAGGTGTTACTCGACAACCGTTTTGGTGAGATCGCGGCCCGTATTTGACGTCATTTAGTGCCGTAAATGACCCCCGCAATCTTCTCGCCATTACTGACTCAGCGGACCCGCGCCTCAGCGTCTCGCCGCTAACAAGGGGGAGCTGCTTTTAAACACTCATCTCTCACTCCCAGTCAGCACACAAGCACGGCAGCGCACAGTCCTGCTCCTCACTTTGGTAATGCCAACCTGGCCAAGTTTCTCAACGCTGTGGGTGCGAGACGGGACACCCTGTTCTCCCGAGGGGGGGTCAGAGGACCAGCAGCAGGGTCACCAATACCACCTGCGAGGCAGCGGCTGTCAGTGCGGGCAGCATGACCAGGAGGACCGCCATACAATGTAGGAAGAAGATCAACGACTTATAATAATAACCTTTTATTGTCACAAGTATGAAGTTACTGTGAAAAGCCCCTCGTTGCCACATTCCGGCGCCTGTTCGGGGAGGCCGGTACGGGAATTGAACCCGCACTGCGGGCCTTGTTCTGCATCACAAACTAGCTGTCTAACTCACTGAGCTAAACCAGCCCACCAGACGTCCACCGAGGTGCCAGGGTAAGTTACCACCTCTCTCCTGGCATCAGTTCCACCTGCCACTCCTTAAATTCCCAATTCCACCCCCCCCGAAATCTATTGGCTGACACCTCGCACCCTCCCCACATCCAGGGCGAGATTCTCCGACCCCCCCGCCGGGTCGGAGAATCGCCGGGGGCTGGCGTGAATCCCGCCCCCGCTGGTTGCCGAATTCTCCGGCACTGGATATTCGGCGGGAGCGGGAATCACGGCGCTTCGGTTGGCGCCCCCCCCCCCCGCGATTCTCCGCCAGATGGGCCAAAGTCCCGCTGCTAAAATGCCTGTCCCGCCGGCGTAGTTTAAACCACCTATCTTACCGGCGGGACAAGGCGGCGCAGGCGGGGTCCTGGGGGGGTCGCGGGGCGATCTGGCCCCGGGGGTGCCCCCACGGTGGCCTGGCCCGCGATCGGGGCCCACCGATCCGCGGGCGGGCCTGTGCCGTGGGGGCACTCTTTCCCTTCCGCCTTCACCACGGTCTCCACCATGGCGGAGGCGGAAGAGACTCCCTCCAATGCGCATGCGCGGGAAACTGTCAGCGGCCGCTGACGCTCCCACGCATGCGCCGCCCGGAGATGTCATTTCCGCGCCAGCTGGCGGGGCACCAAAGGCCTTTTCCGCCAGCTGGCGGTGCGGAAATTTGTCCGCCGCAGGCCTAGCCCCTTAAGGTTGGGGCTCGGCCCCCCAAGATGCGGAGCATTCCGCACCTTTGGGGTGGCGCGATGCCCGACTGATTTGCGCCGTTTTGGGCGCCAGTCGGCAGACATCGCGCCGATACCGGAGAATTTCGCCCCTGATCTTCGTGCTTGCTCCTCAGAACCCCCTGGCACCCACCAGCACAACCCCTTCATGCCCAGGTGTGTTGCCCACACATGCCACCTACTGTAGACCCTCCTGACCCATCAAGCACATGGCTCACAATACCCTCTCTCTGTCCCCGCAGGGGAGGATAACCCATAATAAGT
The DNA here is from genome assembly GCF_047496885.1 of Scyliorhinus torazame. NCBI lineage: Eukaryota > Metazoa > Chordata > Chondrichthyes > Carcharhiniformes > Scyliorhinidae > Scyliorhinus > Scyliorhinus torazame. The sequence continues at coordinate 1,259,875 of NC_092716.1, forward strand.
GGGAAAGGGCCAAGTCTCGGGATGGTGTGCCAGAGATTTGAGTCCTCACCCCCCCGATGAGGAGATCTCGGGGTTGACCAAGGAGAACGCAGTCACCGACAGCGAGGTTGGCCCGCGTTGCAGAGGTGAGGATCCACTGCCCCTTCACACAAATGACCGGCCTTAGGTTCATGTCAGACAAAATGATCCCTTTCACTGGCCTCATGTCCATTCTCTCGCAGGATCTCCATCTTGTGGGGCCGGGCATCTGGAGTCATTCCTCTCCCTGCCACCCAAGAGGAATGCCCTACCTGCAACAGTAGTGAACTCGCCAACATTGAGGGGATTTAAAAGTTTATTGGATAAGCATATGGATGATAATGGCATAGTGTAGGTTAGATGGCTTTTGTTTCGGTGCAACATCGTGGGCCGAAGGGCCTGTACTGCGCTGTATCGTTCTATGTTCTAGACCACCTCAAAGGACAGCTCCAGGGAGACCACCATTGCTGTCACCCCCACTTTCCACCAGCGCACAGACATACACCTCGGTGGGTGACATCAGTGGACCGGCTCCTGAGGCACAATCTGGTGAGCACCACACAGTTACTGTTGCACATCAGGGGGAGGTAGGCACATCCAAGGGAAACAGCAGTCAGAGGAGGATGCAGAGATCCTTCAGTGTGATAGGGACAAGATTGAATGAGTGGGCAAAATACGAGAGGTGGGATTCTCCGTCTCGCCAGCCAGCCAATGGGATTTCCCGTTGTGGGCAGCCCCACGCCGTCCAGACATCCCCGGGCTGCCGGTGAAATGGAGAATCTCGACAGTGGAGAATCCAGCCCGAGGTTATCCACCTTGGTCATAAAAAGGAGAAGGCAGACCATTACCTAAATGGCCATAAATTGAGAGAGGGGAATGTGCAATGAGACCTGGGTGTCCTTGTGCACCAGTCGCTGAAGGTAAGCATGCAGGTACAGCAGGCGGTAAAGAAGGCAAATGGTATGTTGGCCTTCATTGCGAAAGGTTTCAAGTACAGAAGCTGGGATGTCTCACTGCAATTTTTGAAAAAAAAAGAGTATCCAATTATTTTTTTCCAATTAAGGGGCAATTTAGCCTGGCCAATCCACCTAATCTGCACATCTTTGGGTTGTGGGGGTGAAACCCATGCAGACAAGGGGAGAATGTGCAAACTCCACACGGACAGTGACCCAGGGCTGGGATTTGAACCCGGGTCCTCAGCAGGTGGAGCAGGTTCAAAGGGCCGAATGGCTCCTCCTGCTCGTATTTTTTCTGTTTCTATCCCAGGACTCTACTGAGTCCGTCAGATGCCGTGCCTCTGGACAAGATTATCTCCGAGCTGAGGCAGATGCTACGACACGGCCGTGAGATTCAGGAAGGGATGTCAATGCCATTCCAGCAAGTGCACAGCCAATCGGGGGAGTTACAAAGGCTGTGGGCGCAGGAGATGGTGCCGACAATTCGTGGTACCGAGGCCAACACTTCTAGTGTGGTGACCGCAGTGGAAAGCCTGGGGCATGACGTCAGTGTCTTGAGTGGTGGTCACCAAGGCACGGCTCAGTCTGTGATGACCAGGGCTGACCAGCTGCTCCTGCATCCCATGGAGACCCCCAGGACAACTCGGCACTGTCAGGAATAAGGAAGCCCTGGAGGCCAACCTGGGGCCTGCCAGCAAGGAGACGATGGCGGTCTCCAGTTCTGAAAAAACCCTCTTGACACCGGAGCATCTCAAGGGCAGCGGGCAGACCAGGGTGACAGGGCGACGCCTGTGACTCCGGTAAGTCGGCCAGGCCCTCCTGCTCCAGGCCCTCCACAGGACGTCCGCCAAGGCCACAGGTCGCAGAAAGCAGCAGGTTGCCTCCACCTCTGATGTGCATCGTGGGGACACACCCACACGTAGCAGTGCTCCAGAAAGATTGAGGATCATTGAGTGGGCATTGGCAGGGGTGGGGGGGGGGGTGTCACTATGTCGCTAGGAGGAGTGGAAATGTTGAATGTTCACTATTAAACATCATACATGTGAAGCCTCTGTCACATTAATCTTCACAGGCTGCCTGCACCCCCACCCATTGTTGCCCTCCACTTCCCCCAAGCCCGGCCCCAGCCACAGTTGTCCAAGACCAAAAACCCCCCAAAGCAGACCCCGTTCAGAGGGTGGGTGTGAGTCAGAATTTGTCAGCATCTGATGAGCACCAGAGCTTTCCTCACAGCGAGCGATCCTCACTCTTCTGCTTTGCATATTGACCCACTGACAGTGCCAACACAGGCCCATCACCCTGGAGTGATGTTACACAGACTCTTGGAGGGTGGAACATCGTAATTGGGGGATTGGGGAATGGTGGGGGAAAGGAGGGGAATTGGGGGCGGGGTGGAGTTGAGCTGACACAAGCTTCGTCCTATGAGAAGCGGGCGAGGATGAGGGCCTCCCTGGTCCTCCGGGCTTGCCGGACCCTTGCTGCTGCCTCCTGTCCTCCATCCTCCAGCTGGTCCCGCGGGTCCTCCCCGGGTTCGTCCTCCAGCCCCCCCTGATTCTGCTGGTCCTCAGCCACCTCCTCGGAGGTGGCCGCATGTTCCTCCTCCTCCACTTCCAGCCTGCCGCCCAGCTGCTGTCCCAAGTTGTGGAGGACACAGCAGACGACCAGAAAGCGGGAGACCCTCCGGAGGGTGTATTGCAGGGCACCACCGGAGCGGTCAAGGCATCAGAACCGCATTTTGGGAAGTCCAATGGCATCGCTCAATGACAGCCTGGGTGACCACATGAGCCTTGTTGTATCGGGTCTCCGAATTGGTCACCGGCATCCCCACTGGTGTCATTAGCCAGGTCCTAAGCGGGTACCCCTTATCCCCCAAGAGCCAACCGACCATCCTGGGGTGTCCCTTGAAGAGTCCGGGGATGTCGTACTGACCCAGAATGTAGCTTTGTGCACAATCCCTGGGAAGTGTGCACACTCGTGCATGATCTGCATGTGGTAGTCACATGCAAACTAGATATTCAGGGAGTGGAACCCCTTCCTGTTGATGTAGGGCACTCCCAGACAGCCCGGTGCGCGCAGGGCAGCATGCGTGCCATCTATTAGCCCCTGCACCTGGGGCATCCCATCGATGGCGGAGAATCCTGCTGCCCGTCCATCTTGTTGGGCTTGGTCCATGTCAAAGTTTATATAGTTTTCTGCCGGGGCAACCAGGGCATCCATGACCTCATGGACCCACTTGTGGGCTGTAGTTTGTGAGATGCTGCACAAGTCCCCGGTCGAGCCCTGGAATGATCCTGAGGCAGAGATGTTCTGGGCTGCGGCGATCTTCACGGTCACCGGGAGCGGGTGTCTTCCTCCTCCAGGTGGTACCAGGTCCGCGATGATTTGGCACAGGCGTCGCACTGTCTCCTTGTTGATGTGGAGATGCCGGCGTTGGACTGGGGTGAGCACAGTAAGAAGTCTTACAACACCAGGTTAAAGTCCAACAGGTTTGTTTCGATGTCACTAGCTTTCGGAGCGCTGCTCCTTCCTCAGGTGGATGCAGAGGTCTGTTCCAGAAACACATATATAGACAAATTCAAAGATGCCAAACAATGCTTGGAATGCGAGCATTAGCAGGTGATTAAATCTTTACAGATCCAGAGATGGGGTAACCCCAGGTTAAAGAGGTGTGAATTGTACCAAGCCAGGACAGGCCTCAACCAGGACCTGGGATTCATGTTGCATTACATTCATCCCCCACCATCTGGCCTGCGAAATCCTACCAACTGTCCTGGCTTGACACAATTCACACCTCTTTAACCTGGTGTTGTAAGACTTCTTACTGTGCTCTCCTTGTTGAGGCAGAGCCCCCTGCAGCACACGCTGTCTGTCATCTGTTCGAAAGATCAGTGACGCCTGTACACCCTGGACCATGGCGGGACTCCGCCTCTGGGTCCCTCCCTGGCCGGATGGGCGGCTGGGTCCTCAGGGTGGGGGGCGGGGTCCAGCACATGGGCTGTCGCCTCGTGCATCTGCAGACGCTGCTGCTGCCGCCGTCTCCAACGCCCGGCTGTCTGGCCTGCCGGCAGCACCACTGGGGCACGTTCCGCGAGGTCCAAGATATCGTCCGTACTGTTCAATATCTGCAAGGAATTGGTGAGGATGGGAGACTGACAACCAGCGGGATCTTCCACCCCGGGACCCTCCAGTCCCCCCATTGCTCCATCCCTGCCCCCCCTCCAACACACCCTCCTAATCACAACCAGCCGCAGTGGGGGCCCCTGCTTATCGGACCCCACACCCTCTACCCCAGACACCCGCTGGTAACATTATCTGGAGCGAGTGCTGATCCCCTCCCCTGTGCACACACCCACCCTCTGGTCGTGACAATGTCCCCGGTGCTGGGGCCCAGCCCCTGGGTGCTGGGATGTTGGTCGCTGGGTCCATGGTGATGCCTCCCGCAGTGTGCAGGCATCACAGTCTATTGCGATACTAGGCATAAACTCCCACATGATACACGGCACACCTACTACGGGGATCCACTTGGGAGCTGTGAACTGCTTACTTAACTACGATTGCCAATTCCCAATTAGCAAAAGCCTTCAGCCATGCAGCCAGAGGCCTCAGTGGTGAGTGGGAATTATGGGTGGTCAGTGGGGCAGGGGCTGGGGCTGCACCCGGAACAAGACCACACTGACCAGGGGTTGGCATGGTGAACCCCAAGTGCTGAGACACCCATCCCCCCCCCTCCAACACCAAGTTTAACCCAGGCCAGGTGTGGCCATCCCCCCTGCTCCACAACCCCCCCCCACCGACCCCAATGGTGGGCCCACCCTGATCTAGGCTGGCCCCCCAGTGGCTACCGCCCCCTCCCCAAGCCGAGCACCAGGGCAGCAACCCCAATGCCTCCGGCTCACTGCTGGGAATGAAGATGCCCACTCCCCTCCTCAGCTCCCCGCAGCAGCCCTTCCGCGAGGTTCACGTTTTTCTAAAGGAGTACTGATCGGCGCCAGCGTGACCCCTTGCTGGGGAGGCTGCTGAATGACGGGAGGCCATTAGATGGGGGTCACTCTCTTTAATTGTATGGAGATTGGGTTTAAGTGATGATTATTGGCTTTTTGCCAAGCTACGGTGAGATTCTGATTTCACCAAAGGGAGCGAGCGGGCCGGTTTGATCGCAAACCAATGGGTGGTCCTCGATTTTGGCCTCTCCTGGGATTTAACGGCCTCCTCGCGCTCTCACTTAAATGCAATCCAGCCATTAAATCACGTCTAGGGAGGGAGCCGGTTAGATAGCAAACTGCTTCACGCTGGCACCAATCTCGATTTTGGCATTTCCGCTATTTAACCGGCACGCCCATATCCGCGCCAGGCGCTATGCAGTGGTTAAGTTGCGCCCCATCTGTCACGTATTTTTAAGCATGTTGCACCTGCAGTTGTATTTCTCAAATAGAGTTTACACCTATATCAAATCAATGATAAAGGGCGCGATTTAACGGCCTCATTGTGGCTGGCGAAGATCTGTGCAAGCTAGTTAGATGGCAGGGCGTGACTGTGCCAAGGTGCCAGCCTGGCATTGCCAAAGTAACCGGGTGCAGGTGGCAGAGCCAGGGTGCCCTGTCCCTGAGCACCCAGGGGTCTGAGAGACCCCACAGGTGCTGTGACACCTGGGTGTGTGGACCTGTATTAATCAGTGCCTGCGTGACCTCTGACTGGAGAGTTGCTTAGATCACGGGAGGCCGTTAGATTGGGCTTCCATCTCGCTAATGAGATGGAGATCGCCCTTTATTGGCCTCTGTTAACTTTGCGCCGCATCCCGCATCCTGCCAGCGGGAACAGGGCGGTTAGATTGCAAACCCCTTGGCACCTGGCAGGGTTCCTGATTTGGGCCCCTCTCATGATCTAACCGGCCCGCACAGATCCTCGCCGGGCACAAGGCAGCAGTTAAATCTCGCCCTATGTGTGGATAGATAGCGGTGGGGAACTCACCGATAGACCCAGCGGGACACTCCCTACCAAACCTCCTGAAATGGCACGTCAAAACCTTTCCCTGAGATCGCGCCCACAAAGGCAGTCACACTCAAATCTGTGCCCAGCACAGGGGGACCAGATCTTTTTGAATACTTGCTGCCACGTTTATAGTTTACTTATCACCTCGGTGACAATCCATGTCACTATATAACAATGTGCTGAAAATTACTGCTCCATATAATGATCATATTATTGGAATACTATTGTAATAACTCCAGTGAATAGTTATTAATAACTATAGTTAATAAAATGGTTTCCAATATTAAGAAACCTTTCCCAATTGTGCCAATGAGATCAGTATGACTGTCAGTGGGGCTGAAGCAGGTGCATGGGTGGAGTTTAAGACTAGGGAGGTTCTGCTGCAATTGTATAAGGTGTTAGTGAGGCCACACCTGGAGTATTGTGTTCAGTTTTGGTCTCCTTACTTGAGAAAGGACGTACTGGCACTGGAGGGTGTGCAGAGGAGATTCACTAGGTTAATCCCAGAGCTGAAGGGGTTGGATTACGAGGAGAGGTTGAGTAGACTGGGACTGTACTCTTTGGAATTTAGAAGGATGAGGGGGGATCTTATAGAAACATATAAGATTATGAAGGGAATAGATAGGATAGATGCGGGCAGGTTGTTTCCACTGGCGGGTGAAAGCAGAACTAGGGGGCACAGCCTCAAAATAAGGGGAAGTAGATTTAGGACTGAGTTTAGGAGGAACTTCTTCACCCAAAGGGTTGTGAATCTATGGAATTCCTTGCCCAGTGAAGCAGTAGAGGCTCCTTCATTAAATGTTTTTAAGATAAAGATGGATAGTTTTTTGAAGAATAAAGGGATTAAGGGTTATGGTGTTTGGGCCGGGAAAATGGAGCTGAGTCCACAAAAGATCAGCCATGATCTCATTGAATGGCGGAGCAGGCTCGAGGGGCCAGATGGCCTAGGCAGGTCACTTTACAATGATTTGGAACAAAGTGTGCGGATAGGTGAATTGGGAGGATTAGGGTTTGTCCCATTGGTATCGGAGCTCCCTCTTTGGACACTCACCTCGTTAATGAAATCTTTGATGTCATTGGGATCAGCCGGGGGTTTCCTGGGATACTGGGGCTGCCCATAATTGAAGGGAGCATCTCTTCTGATTGGTTGCTTTCCTCTGATTGGGGTTGAGGGCAGGACTTCATCCGGGTTCCTTAACTGGTCAATATTATAGGCATCCTGAGAAGAAGATCAGCTGTTACACAGACGCCAAGTAGCAGTTTGAGCGGAAATCTCACAATATATTTCCAGGACAGGAATGTATTAGACACGCAGGCATCGAACAAAAACTCTCATCTTTGTATTTTGGTGACTTGTTATTTCACACATTATCCTGAGATCTCCCTCAACTTCAGAAAACCTGTAAACCACCAAACAGAATAATTGACCAGTAAATTGATAAGTGGATAGAAGCAATTACATCAGAAATTTAGAGCAGTTTCTGATTTTCTGATTTCTCAATATCAGCAATGTTTGCTGTGCTAAAGTTGAATATAGATTGACCAGATCCTTGAATGTTAACACTTTCACAACGATTGATTACAGTCATCTAGAGATTCATTACGAACCAGTCTCTGTCTACTCTCTCTGTCTCCTCCTCTCTTGTTTCTCTCTGTCTCTCTTTCCATCTATCACCTTTCTGTCCCTCTCCAGATGTCTCTTTCTTTCTCTATGTCCCTTAGCCGGGTATTCATGTGTGCTCGTGTGTGTGTCCATGTTGTGTGCTAATGCCCGTGTCTGTCCATGTGTGTGTGTCTTTCTGACACCTCATTTCTTCCCCTCACTGTCTGGTTTTCTTAATCACTTATATGGAAACAGAGAGAGAGGATTATCAGCCCCTCCAGTTCCTCGTATCTCGAGGTGGATGTACAATGAAACATGCCATACCCAGGCACAGGACCCGACCATTGGGGGCCCCAAGGCGGTTGGTATCTGTGAGCACCAATCAGAGCCTGATAACTTTGCGTTTGCTGTAGGCTCATTTTGAGCAATGCAGAGCGATGTCAGACTCTGATTGGTTGAGTCCCCTTAGAGCAGGAAACAGACTTGTCCAGAGGTTGAGGCAGTGCACGAGGAACAAGAGGCGACAAGGTGAAGAGGAAGAGAGACACAAGCAGAAGATCCTGTATTGTTCTTGCAAAGAAAGGCTGGGCCAGCAGGTTTCCCGGTCCAGGGCTGAGGGCAGGGCGGCAGCAACAATGAGGTGAGCCCGCCAGTCAGCAGCCATCGAGCAGCAAAGGGTGACTCGACCCGGGCAGGCTGAGGAGGGCCGGCTAGCAGCAGCAAGGTGAAGGGTGCTGGGGCTGGGCGAATGCCAGCTATTCGGGGTCAGCAGCTGTCTGTGGTGATATGCCTGTGCACAGTTTTGTAGATAGTTAGTAATGCAACCTCTAACCAGCTGGTGGTGTCAGACATCCTTCACGTGACTTGAGATACCCAGCAGATGGTAGTAGGACGTACGAGAGGATGGTCGCACTTCGAGTAGTTCCAGGAGAATGCAGTGAATTTGTTTCGTAGTTATTGTCTGTGTAGTAATCTGTTAGTTATCTTTCCACGTGTTTGTTAATAAATCATCTAAAGATAACGACAGAAAAGATGAGGCGAAGTAAGCCGAAGAACGAAAAGAGAAGGTTCTTCCTCCGATCTGGTGAATTACAGCCATCTGCAACTCAACGCAATAAACGACAGTGAAGTTCGAGATGGAAGGTTTAAAGGCACCCTACCAGCTTCAAGTCTCGGGTAACATAGACGAAAACTGGCATGTTTTCAAACAGCAGTTTAAAATATGTCTCAGGCCTTGGCCTGCAGGTACAGCCTGACAAGAGGCGCATTGCGTTACTGCTCACGGTAGCAGGTCCTCAAGCAATTGAAATCTACAATACTTTCGCTTTTGACAGCGAAGAGGAAAGCAAGAGCTACGATGAGGCATTGATCTCTGAAGAAAAACAAAACATTTGAACGTTACATATTTCATACGTGTTCCCAGAAACTAGGTGAATCTTTTGACAGCTTTGTAACCGACTTGAGGCAGAAGGCCCAGTCCTGCAATTTCAGTCATCTAAAATTATCGATGATCCGTGACCAAATAGAATTTGGGATATCGAATGATGAACACTGTGAGAGATTGTTACGGGAAGAAGACCTGAAATTGGAAAATGCAATTAAGATCTGCCATGCGAGTGAGCTGGCTGCACAGCAAATCAGTACACTCAGCCGGAAACATTTTGGCGCCAATATGGAGGAAGACAAAGCCAGCACCATCAACACTGTGACGCAGTTCAATAAAAAACATGGTCTCTGTGCGGGCGGACAAAGCAGACAACCGGGTCCATCATTTTATGCCAGAGATGTGGGCATTCGACATGGCCCACAGCAATGTCCAGCATATGGAAATTTGTATTCCAAGTGTGGCCGTACAAATTATTTTGCTCAACAATGTTTTTCGCGTCCTACAATGGACCAAACCGGGACAGTCAATGCGATTGATGAGATGTCCCTTGAAGAATTATTTTTCGTAGATCTGATTTCAACCAAGGACACGATGAGTCCAAACATGACAACTGAAGAGGTCTTGCTGACCAGTTGACACAATAGTGATGATGAAGCTGAAACCATCGGAAACAGACTCTAGTGATGCTGAACGACACATTGGTAAAATGCGACCTCGATACGGGAACACGGGCTAACCTCCTCAGTCTGCCGATTTGCATGGCCTACAGGTTAAACCGAAAGTCGTCAATCAACCGGGACTGCTGATAGGCAACAATGGGAATGATACTGAGATGCTGGGTGTGTGAACTCGAAGCATGGGTGCACGGCAGAAATCACACAATACCATTGTGGACATGAACAGCAAGTCCACCCTAGGAGCGTATGCGTGTGGGGCCCAGAACCGAGTTGAGCAGCTGCACGTTCCAGACAGCGAGGCAACAGAAGATTACTGCGACTCAACACAAGATACAGTGGCGCAGTTATCCAGTGACATAAAAACAATAGTGAAAGTGGAGGAAGATCAACCAGAGACAGAGAGGGAGGATCCAACGGGAACTCCAGAGTTCTGGTTAGCGGTTTGAGAATGAGGATTTGCTCAGTGACATGATACCGGAGCATGATGAGTCCATCCTGCAGCATCTACAAGATGTTGCTGTGGATTTCACAGATCCGGGGCAGCCAATGAGCTTCATGCTGGAGTTCAAGTTTGAATCGAATGCGTTTTTCACAAATGAGGTGCTCGCAAAAACATACCAGACGGAGCCGTGGCCTGATGGGTCGAGCTTCTTCTTATTTACAATCACGAGAAGCACAGGCTGCCACATCGACTGGAAGAAAGGAAAAAATGTCACACTGAAAACCATTAAAATGAGGCAGACACATAAGGTTCAGGATACTCGTAAAACAAGTACAAAAAGTGTGCTCAATGATTCTTGGTTCAACTTCTTCACTTCTCCTGAGGTTCCAGAGCACAGAGTGTTAGATGGAAGATCGGCAGCAAGTCTCGCTGCTGACTTGGAAATCGATAATTTTTTACATGAACACACAGTTCCACAAGCAGTGTGATACTTCGCGGAAGACGCTATTACAGACGATGATGATGAGTACGATGATGATCATTACGACGCTATTACGGACGATGATGATGAGTACGATGATGATCATTACGATAATGAAAACTACGACGACCATGATTACGATGAGGGAAGTGGAGACTCAGGTAAAAAGCCAGAAGGGGACGACAGTGAAACACCATCCCGCTGATTTGGCCGGAATGACAAGGTAATCACAAGGGACGCCCGGACTGCGCAGGACACCGAGAAGTGTGAAAGCTCGGAGATGGCGCACGCAGAGGTGGAAACTGAGATTGCAGTAGCTGACACATCATCCCCATCCTGGAGAAACTGGCTCCAGAGGCATTCGGTAAATCATCTCAGGCCCACAAAATGGTTCTGGTAGTGGACTCCCCAATACTCGAGGCCACTCCACCAGAAGACGTGCTAGAGGAGCAGATGGCTGTATCTGTGCAGCTCCACAACAACAGACGATACCTACATCATATTACCAGATTACTTGGCTCTTCAGGAAAAGATGACCGAGGCCTTATCATATCGAGTGATGATGAGCCATCACTTGGGGCTCAAACACAGGATGTAGGGACAGAACACAATCTTGGGGACGTGGATCCAACCCAGACACCAGAGTGCGAGGCTCTGCAGCCGGTCCTGATGATGCAGACTTGACCACGACTGCACAGTCCCCCATAGGTCAGCCAACAATCCACAAGCAACTACCCCAGTAGCACAGTCCAGCGGTATGACGGGTGCTATCAAAATAAAAACAAAAAAGAGGCTCAGTCACAGGATCCCTCCCTCAAAAAAGAAGATGAAGAGGAGAGTGGAGGATACCCTGGGTCCCACCTGTGCTACTAAACAAGAGGACATCAACAATATGGGCGTCAGACCAGAATGTTATCGACGATACAGCCAAAAGCATCGCGCTATGAAATTAAAGAAGCTGATGATGCAGACAAAGCCAGCAAGGAAACCGGTCTTCAGGATGCATCGCGTCAAGAGGCTAAACACGGTGATTGACAAAAAAGGCGTGTAAGAAAACCGGTATTCCACAAGCAAAGGCGATGTCAGGAAGCTGATAAGAGCCCAGAAGATCAACGGAGCGATGTTGTCGCAGATGTACAATAAGCTGTGCACCAGGCATACCATATTGTTTGAAGCACAGTTGTGTAACATGTGTAAACATTATTTTAATTCATTTTTTACGGGATGTGGGTGTCGCTGGTTAGGCCAGCATTTATTGCCCATCCATAGTTGCCCTTCAGAAGGTGGTGAGGAGTTGCCTTCTTGAACCACTGCAGTCCCTGAGGTGTAGGCACATCCACTGTGCTGATAGGAATGGAGTTTCAGGATTTTGTCCCAGTGACAGCGATATATTTCCCAGTCAGGGTGGTGAGTGAGTTGGAGGGGAACCTCCAGGTGGTGGGGTTCCCAGGTATCTGCTGCTCTTGTCCTTCTAGACGGGAGTGGTCCTTGGTTTGGAAGGAGTTGTCTAAGGAACCTTGGTGAGTTACTGCAGTGTATCTTATAGATGGTACACACGGCTGCCACTTTTCGTCAGTGGTGGATAATTTGAATATTTTTTGTGGAAGGAGCAATCAAGCTGGCTGCTTTGTCCTGGATGGTGTCGAGCTTCTTGAGTGTTGTTGGAGCTGCACTCATCCAGGCAAGTGGAGAGTATTCCATCACATTCCTGACTTGTGCCTTGTAGATGGTGGGCAGGTTTTGGGGGGTCTGGAGGTGAGTTACTCTCCGCAGGATTCCTGGCCTTTGACCGGCCCTGGTAGCCATAGTATTAATATGACTAGTCCAGTTCAGTTTCTGATCAATGATAACCCCAGGATGTTGATTATGGGGATTCAGCGATGGTAATGCCATTGTATAGCAAGGGGCGGTGGTTAGATCCTCTCTTGTAGGAGATGGTCATTGTCTGACACTTGTGTGGAGCAAATGTAACTTGTCACTTGTCAGCCCGAGCCTGGATATTGTCCGGGTCTTGCTGCATTTGGACAGGGACTGCTTCATTATCTGAAGAGTCGCAAACGATGCTGAACATTGTGCAGTCATCTGTGAACATCGCCACGCCTGACCTTATGATTGAATGGAGGTCATTGATGAAGCAGGTGAAGATGGTTGGGCCGAGGGCACTACCCTGAAGAACTCCTGCAGTGATGTCCTGGAGTTGAGATGATTGGCCTCCAACCACCACAACCATCTTTCCTTGTGCCAGGTACAATAATACAAAGTATGTTTTGTAAGACACAGTTATATTTAAATATCAACGTTAACAGTTCCAAAGGAAAGGGGATGTGGTGATATGCCTGTGCACAGTTTTGTAGATAGTTAGTAATGCGACCTCCAACCAGCTGGTGGCATCAGACATCCTTCTCGAAACATGAGATGTATATTTTTGTGGCTTGCACCTTTGCTTTCTGGGGGCAAGGGTGGGTTCAGGAGGGGGCGAAGTGGAAATGGCGGGAAAGTGAAGTTGAGGATGTCAGATCAGCCATGATCTCTTGAATGGCGGAGCAGACTCGATGGGCTGAATGGCCTACTTCTGCTCTAATATCCTATGGTCATGGGGAAAGGGGGCAAAAAGCGAGGTGAGCGCGGGACCTCAAAGTGTAAATTCGCCTCTGTCTGTATCTTTAGTTCACAAAGATCGATCAATCTCAGATTCCAAATTATATTGTATACAGGGGAAGAGGATTATATATAGAAAACATGGATTATATACAGAGGGTGGGGAATATATACAGAAGGGTGCAGATTATATACAGAGGGGTGGAGATTATGTACAGAGGGTGGAGATTATATACAGAGGGTGGGGATTATATACAGAGGGGTGGAGATTATGTACAGAGGGTGGAGATTATATACAGAGGGTGGGGATTATATACAGAGGGTGGGGATTATATACAGAGGGTGGGGATTATATACAGAGGTGTGGGGATTATATACAGAGGGGTGGGGATTATATACAGAGGTGTGGGGATTATATACAGAGGGGTGGGGATTATATACAGAGGGTGGGGATTATATACAGAGGGTGGGGATTATATACAGAGGTGTGGGGATTATATACAGAGGGTGGGGATTATATACAGAGGGTGGGGATTATATACAGAGGTTGGGGATTATATACAGAGGGTGGGAATTATATACAGAGGTGTGGGGATTATATACAGAGGGGTGGGGATTATATACAGAGGGTGGGGATTATATACAGAGGGTGGGGATTATATACAGAGGTGTGGGGATTATATACAGAGGGTGGGGATTATATACAGAGGGTGGGGATTATATACAGAGGGTGGGGATTATATACAGAGGTTGGAGATTATATACAGAGGGTGGGGATTATATACAGAGGTGTGGGGATTATATACAGAGGGGTGGGGATTATATACAGAGGGTGGGGATTATATACAGAGGGTGGGGATTATATACAGAGGTGTGGGGATTATATACAGAGGGTGGGGATTATATACAGAGGGTGGGGATTATATACAGAGGTAGGGGATTATATACAGAGGGTGGGAATTATATACAGAGGGTGGGGATTATATACAGAGGGTGGGAATTATATACAGAGGGGTGGGGATTATATACAGAGGGTGGGGATTATATACAGAGGGGTGGGGATTATATACAGAGGGTGGGGGTTATATACAGAGGGGTGGGGATTATATACAGAGGGTGGGGATTATATACAGAGGGTGGGGATTATATACAGAGGGTGGGGATTATATAGAGGGGTGGGGATTATATACAGAGGGTGGGGATTATATACAGAGGGTGGGGATTATATACAGACGGCGGGGAATATATACAGAGGGTGGGGATTATATACAGAGGGTGGAGATTATATACAGAGGGTGGGGATTATATACAGAGGCATGGGGATTATATACAGGGGGTGGCGATTATATACAGAGGGTGGGGATTATATACAAAGGGGTGGGGATTATATACAGAGGGTGGGGATTATATACAGAGGGGTGGGGATTATATACAGAGGGTGGGGATTATATACAGAGGGTGGGGATTATATACAGAGGGGTGGGGATTATATACAGAGAGGGTGGGGATTATATACAGAGGGGTGAGGATTATATAGAGAGGGTGGGGGTTATATAGAGAGGGTTGGGGATTATATACAGAGGGTGGGGATTATATACAGATTGTGGGGATTATATACAGAGGGTGGGGATTATATACAGGGGTGGGGCTTATATACAGAGGGTGGGGATTATATAGAGGGGTGGGGATTAGGTACAGAGGGGTGGGGATTATATACAGAGGGTGGGGATTATATACAGAGAGGTGGGGATTATATACAGAGGGTGGGGATTATATAGAGGGGTGGGGATTATATACTGAGGGTGGGGATTATATACAGAGGGTGGGGATTATATACAGAGGGGTGGGGATTATATACAGAGGGTGGGGGTTATATACAGAGGGGTGGGGATTATATACAGAGGTTGGGGATTATATACAGAGGGTGGGGATTATATGCAGAGGGTGGGGATTATATAGAGGGGTGGGGATTATATACAGAGGTTGGCGATTATATACAGAGGGTGGGGATTATATACAGAGGGTGGGGATTATATACAGAGGGTGGGGATTATATACAGAGGGTGGGGATTATATAGAGGGGTGGGGATTATATACAGAGGGTGGGGATTATATACAGAGGGTGGGGATTATATACAGAGGGTGGGGATTATATACAGATTGTGGGGATTATATACAGAGGGTGGGGATTATATACAGGGGTGGGGCTTATATACAGAGGGTGGGGATTATATAGAGGGGTGGGGATTAGGTACAGAGGGGTGGGGATTATATACAGAGGGTGGGGATTATATACAGAGAGGTGGGGATTATATACAGAGGGTGGGGATTATATAGAGGGGTGGGGATTATATACTGAGGGTGGGGATTATATACAGAGGGTGGGGATTATATACAGAGGGGTGGGGATTATATACAGAGGGTGGGGGTTATATATAGAGGGGTGGGGATTATATACAGAGGTTGGGGATTATATACAGAGGGTGGGGATTATATACAGAGGGTGGGGATTATATAGAGGGGTGGGGATTATATACAGAGGTTGGCGATTATATACAGAGGGTGGGGATTATATACAGAGGGTGGGGATTATATACAGAGGGTGGGGATTATATACAGAGGGTGGGGATTATATAGAGGGGTGGGGATTATATACAGAGGGTGGGGATTATATACAGAGGGTGGGGATTATATACAGAGGGTTGGGATTATATACAGAGGGTGGGGATTATATAGAGGGGTGGGGATTATATACAGAGGGTGGGGATTATATACAGAGGGTGGGGATTATATACAGAGGGATTATTCACTATTTGTGAGTTGCTCACTGACCTGATCTTCCTCTCCTCCTCCCTGCTCATCATAGTTTAAAATGTTGTCCCGAATGTCATCTTCAGAATCTGCCAAGAGTGCCTTGTGATGGTGATGGCGATGAAGGCAGTCGGAAACTGCTACCAGCAAAATGAGAACTGGCACAGCAAGAGCATGAGGAAAAGAGAGAGAGAATATAAATCAGCATGATCGCCATAAATGATCAGCACAGGACCTGGGGGAAGAGTTCCTCTATCAAACTCTTCAGATCCCTAACCAGGCAGAGCTTGCTTTATCAGGTGCTTTGGCATATGGGCCTTGCTAGTTAGGCCAGCATTTATTGTTCATCCCTAGTTGCCGCTGAGAAGGTGGTGGTGAGTTGCCTTACTGAACCCACTGCAGTCCCTGAGGTGTAGGTACACCCACAGTGCTGTTAGGGAGGAAGTTCCAGGATTTTGCTCCAGCAACAGTGAAGTAATGGCGATATATTTCCAGTCAGGGTGGTGAGTGACTGGGAGGGGAACCTCCAGGTGGTGGGGTTCCCAGGAATCTGCTGCTCTTGTCCTTCTAGATGGTAGTGGCCGTGGGTTTGGAAGGTGCTGCCTAAGGAACCTTGGTGAGTTATTGCAGTGCATCTTGTAGATGGTACATGTTGCAGCCTGCACTGGAAAAATACCATCAGCGGTGCCTTCGCAGGATTCTCCAAGTGTGACAAGACAGTCTCACCATCACTCTCCTCTCACAAGCCAACGTGCTCATCACTCAAAACCAACTCCGATGGACAGGACATAGAGTAATTTTGTAGAGTAATTTCATAGAATTTACAGTGCAGAAGGAGGCCATTCGGCCCATCGAGTCTGCACTGGCTCTTGGAAAGAGCACCCTACCCAAGGTCAACACCTCCACCCTATCCCCATAACCCAGTAACCCCACCCAACACTAAGGGCAATTTTGGACACTATGGGCAATTTATCATGGCCAATCCACCTAACCCGCACATCTTTGGACTGTGGGAGGAAACCGGAGCACCCGGAGGAAACCCACGCCCACACGGGGAGGATGTACAGACTCCGCACAGACAGTGACCCAAGCCGGAATCGAACCTGGGACCCTGGAGCTGTGAAGCAATTGTGCTATCCACTGTGCTACCGTGCTGCCCTTTTTTTTTTCTAAAATCAACCCATTCGTAGCCTGACATCAGACACACATAGCAATTGTTTATTCAGAATTCAGTAGCAGCAGGAATCTACCAGGAACAAAGAAAAGTACAGCACAGGAACAGGCCCTTCGGCCCTCCAAGCCTGTGCCGACCATGCTGCCCGACTAAACTACAATCTCTACACTTCCTGGGTCCGTATCCCTCAATTCCCATCCTATTCATGTATTTGTCAAGATGCCCCTTAAATGTCACTATCGTCCCTGCTTCCACCACCTCCTCCGGTAGCGAGTTCCAGGCACCCACTACCCTCTGTGTAGAGGACAGTGAAAAAACTTTTGAGCTGTCCTCAAAATATCCCTGTTCATCATTGTTCATCAGCGAACATTGTCACTTCAGTATTACATCAGAGCGAGTGAAGGCATCCGGTAAGTGAGAGATGTTGAAAATATGAAACATTCCTGCTGGCTTATGAGCGACTCTGGCTTGTACTGACCGATATAGAACATAGAAAAATACAGCACACAACAGGCCCTTCGGCCCACGATGTTGTGCCGAACCTTTGTCCTAGATTAATCATAGATTATCACACTGGGCTAAATCGTTGGCTTTGAAAGCAAACCAAGAAGGCCAGCAGCACGGTTCAATTCCCGTCCCAGCCTCCCCGAACAGGCGCCGGAATGTGGCGACTAGGGGCTTTTCACAGTAACTTCATTGAAACCTACTTGTGACAATAAGCGATTTTCATTTCATTTCATTTCAGAAGGAGGCCATTCGGCCCATTGAGTCTGCACCGGCTCTTGGAAAGAGCACCCTACCCAATGTCAACACCTCCACCCAACACTAAGGGCAATTTTGGACACTAAGGGCAATTTATCATGGCCAATCCACCTAACCTGCACATCTTTGGACTGTGGGAGGAAACCGGAGCACCCGGAGGAAACCCACGCAGACACGGGGAGGATGTGCAGACTCCGCACAGACAGTGACCCAAGCAGGAATCGAAACTGGGACTCTGGAGCTGTGAAGCAATTGTGCTATCCACAATGCTACCGTGCTGCCCTTAAGAACAAATAAATCTACACTATATCATTTTACCGTAATCCATGTACCTATCCAATAGCTGCTTGAAGGTCCCTAATGTTTCCGACTCAACTACTTCCACAGGCAGTGCATTCCATGCCCCCACTACTCTCTGGGTAAAGAACTTACCTCTGACATCCCCCCTATATCTTCCACCATTCACCTTAAATTTATGTCCCCTTGTAATGGTTTATTCCACCCGGGGAAAAAGTCTTGGACTGTCTACTCTATCTATTCCCCTGATCATCTTATAACCCTCTATCAAGTCGCCCCTCATCCTTCTCCGTCCCTCAACCTTTCCTCGTAAGACCTACTCTCCATTCCAGGCAACATCCTGGTAAATCTCCTTTGCACCTTTTCCAAAGCTTCCACATCCTTCCTAAAATGAGGCGACCAGAACTGTACACAGTACTCCAAATGTGGCCTTACCAAAGTTTTGTACAGCTGCATCATCACCTCACGGCTCTTAAATTCAATCCCTCTGTTAATGAACGCTAGCACACCATAGGCCTTCTTCACAGCTCTATCCACTTGAGTGGCAACTTTCAAAGATGTATGAACACAGACCCCAAGATCTCTCTGCTCCTCCACATTGCCAAGAACTCTACCGTTAACCCTGTATTCCGCATTCATATTTGTCCTTCCAAAATGGACAACCTCACACTTTTCAGGGTTAAACTCCATCTGCCACTTCTCAGCCCAGCTCTGCATCCTATCTATGTTTCTTTGCAGCCGACAACGGCCCTCCTCACTATCCACAACTTCACCAATCTTCGTATCGTCTGCAAATTTACTGACCCACCCTTCAACTCCCTCATCCAAGTCATTAATGAAAATCACAAACAGCAGAGGACCCAGAACTGATCCCTGCGGTACTCCACTGGTAACTGGGATCCAGGCTGAATATTTGCCATCCACCACCACTCTCTGACTTCTATCGGTTAGCCAGTTCGTTATCCAACTGGCCAAATTTCCCACTAGCCCATGCCTCCTTACTTTCTGCAGAAGCCTACCATGGGGAACCTTATCAAATGCCTTACTAAAATCCATGTACACTACATCTACTGCTTTACCTTCATCCACACACGCTTGGTCACCTCCTCAAAGAATTCAATAAGATTTGTAAGGCAAGACCTACCCCTCACAAATCCGTGCTGACTATCCCTAATCAAGCAGTGTCTTTCCAGATGCTCAGAAATCCTATCCTTCAGTACCCTTTCCATGACTTTGCCTACCACCGAAGTAAGACTAACTGGCCTGTAATTCCCAGGGTTATCCCTATTCCCTTTTTTGAACAGGGGCACGACATTCGCCACTCTCCAATCCCCTGGTACCACCCCTGTTGACAGTGAGGATGAAAAGATCATTGCCAACAGCTCTGCAATTTCATCTCTTGCTTCCCATAGAATCCTTGGATATATCCCGTCAGGCCTGTGGGACTTGTCTATCCTCAAGTTTTTCAAAATGCCCAACACATCTTCCTTCCTAACAAGTATTTCCTCGAGCTTACCAGTCTGTTTCACACTGTCCTCTCCAACAATATGGCCCCTCTCATTTGTAAATACAGAAGAAAAGTACTCGTTCAAGACCTCTCCTATCTCTTCAGACTCAATACACAATCTCCCGCTACTGTCCTTGATCGGACCTACCCTCGCTCTAGTCATTCTCATATTTCTCACATATGTGTAAAAGGCCTTGGGGTTTTCCTTGATCCTACCCGCCAAAGATTGTTCATGCCCTCTCTTAGCTCTCCTAATCCCTTTCTTCAGTTCCCTCCTGGCTATCTTGTATCCCTCCAATGCCCTGTCTGAACCTTGTTTCCTCAGCCTTACATAAGTCTCCTTCTTCCTCTTTACAAGACATTCAACCTCTCTTGTCAACCATGGTTCCCTCACTCGACCATCTCTTCCCTGCCTGACAGGGACATACATATCAAGGACACGTAGTACCTGTTCCTTGAGCAAGTTCCACATTTCACTTGTGTCCTTCCCTGACAGCCTATGTTCCCAACTTATGCACTTCAATTCTTGTCTGACAACATCGTATTTACCCTTCCCCCAATTGTAAACCTTGCCCTGTTGCACGCACCTATCCCTCTCCATTACTAAAGTGAAAGTCACAGAATTGTGGTCACTATCTCCAAAATGCTCCCCCACTAACAAATCTATCACTTGCCCTGGTTCATTACCAAGTACTAAATCCAATACTGCCCCTCCTCTGGTCGGACAATCTACATACTGTGTTAGAAAAGCTTCCTGGACACACTGCACAAACACCACCCCATCCAAACTATTTGATCTAAAGAGTTTCCACTCAATGTTTGGGAAGTTAACGTCACCCATGACTACTACCCTGTGACTTCTGCACCTTTCCAAAATCTGTTTCCCAATCTGTCCCTCCACATCTCTGCTACTATTGGGGGGCCTATAGAAAACTCCTAACAAGGTGACTGCTCCTTTCCTATTTCTGACTTCAACACATACTACCTCAGTAGGCTGATACTCCTCGAACTGCCTTTCTGCAGCTGTTATACTATCTCTAATTAACAATGCCACCCCCCCACCTCTTTTACCACCCTCCCTAATCTTATTGAAACATCTATAACCAGGGACCTCCAACAACCATTTCTGCCCCTCGTCTATCCAAGTTTCCGTGATGGCCACTACATCGTGGTCCCAAGTACCGATCCATGCCTTATGTTCACCCACCTTATTCCTGATGCTTCTTGCGTTGAAGTATACACACTTCAACCCATCTCCGTGCCTGCAAGTACTCTCCTTTGTCAGTGTTCCCTTCCCCACTGCCTCATTACACGCTTTGGCGTCCTGAATATCGGCTACCTTAGTTGCTGGACTACAAATCCGGTTCCCATTCCCCTGTCAAATTAGTTTAAACCCTCCCGAAGAGTACTAGAAAACCTTCCTCCCAAGATATTGGTGCCGCTCTGGTTCAGATGCAACCCGTCCTGCTTGTACAGGTCCCACCTTCCCCAGAATGCGCTCCAATTATCCAAATACCTGAAGCCCTCCCTCCTACACCATTCCTGCAGCCACGTGTTCAGCTGCACTCTCTCCCTATTCCGAGCCTCGCTATCACGTGGCACCGGCAACAAACCAGAGATGACAACTCTGTCTGTCCTGGCTTTTAACTTCCAGCCTAACTCCCTAAACTTGTTTATTACCTCCACACCCCTTTTCCTACCTATGTCGTTGGTACCAATGTGCACCACGACTTCTGGCTGCTCCCCCTCCCCCTTAAGGATCCTGAAGACACGATCCGAGACATCCCTGGCCCTGGCACCCGGGAGGCAACATACCTTCCGGGAGTCTCGCTCGCGACCACAGAATCTCCTATCTATTCCCCTAACCATTGAATCTCCTACTACTATTGCTTTTCTATTCTCCCCCCTTCCCTTCTGAGCCCCAGAGCCAGACTCAGTGCCAGAGACCTGGCCGCTAGGGCCTCCCCCCGGTAGGTCATCCCCCCCAACAGCATCCAAAACGGTATACTTGTTTTGAAGGGGAACGGCCACGAGGGATCCCTGCACTGTCTGCCTGTTTGTTTTCTTTCCCCTGACTGTAACCCAGCTACTCTTGTCCTGTACGTTAGGTGTGATTACCTCCCTGTAACTCTTCTCGATCACCCCCTCTGCCTCCCGGATGATCCGAAGTTCATCCAGCTTCAGCTCCAGTTCCCTAACACGATCTTTGAGGAGCTGGAGTTGGGTGCACTTCCCGCAGATATAGTCAGCGGGGCACCGGTGGTATCCCTCACCACCCACATCCTACAGGAGGAGCATGCAACTGGCCTAGCCTCCATCCCCTCTTACCTTACAGAATATAGCTGCCCTGTGGACCAACAGGATCTCCGCCCTCCGACTCTGCTCCCAGTCAGCTGCACTCTCTGTAAACTCCTGGCTCTCTTCTCACTCTTTGTGGAAATGTAGGAAACAAAATGAAAGGAGCCCCTTACTCCCTCCTCACCTAACTCCCTCAGTCACCAAACTCTCACTATCGCACTCAAATGCACCAAATTCAGCACTCCCTGAGTCACCAAACTCTCACTGTGCCGCCCAATTGAATGTTTGTGGAAAGGGTAGCAATCAAGAGGGCTGCTTTGTCCTGGATGGTGTGAAACTCCAGTTATTGAAGCTGCACTCGTCCAGGCAAGTGGATGTTGATAGTGGGGGATTCAGCAATGTAAATGCCATCGAATGTCAAGGGGAGATGGTTAGATTGTCTCTTGTTGGAGATGGTCATTGCTTGGCTCTTGTGTAGCTCAAGTGTTACTTGCCACTTACCAGCACAAGCCTGAATTTTATTATGGACACCAGCTACTTCAGTATCTAAAGAATTGCAAATGGTGCTGAACATTGTTCATCAGCGAACATTGTCACTTCAGTATTACATCAGAGCGAGTGAAGGCATCCGGTAAGTGAGAGATGTTGGTGGCCTGTGTCTAGCCTACCCCTAACCCTTAACCTCAACCCCTAACCCCAACCCCTAACCTCAACCTTAACCCCAACCCCTAACCCTAAAATTAACCCCAACCCCTAACCTTAACCCCAACCCCTAACCCTAACCTTAACCCCTAACCCTAACCTTAACCCTAACCCTAACCCGAACCCGAACCTTTACAAAATATAACCCTGGCCCTACCCTAATCCTAACCGTAATGCAAGTCCACGCTAATCCTAACCCAACGCCGCACAATGTTGTTGCTACATTTATATAAATATTGCCCGAACCCTAATCCAGCCTAACCCTCACCATAACCCGAAAACAAAATTAGACCAAATTTTAAGCCACTAGATTTTGGGGGCAAATGTTGCAAGCCTAAAGGCTTGTGGCCCAGCCATAGCAAGAGCCCAGTCTTTGCTACAATTTACAAAATATTACCCTAACCATTCCCCTCGGGAGCTAACATCGCTAACATCGAGCAGAAACTGAGAGCTTCCTGATGAAAGTGGATCTGAAATCTGTCCCCAGTCAACCAGAATTCTCCACCACCAATGGCAGCCAATTCAATCCTCCATCAACTCCTCTTGCACCAGCCCTGTTCAACCTATAGGGGCTGGTTCAGCACAGTGGGCTAAACAGCGGACATGTAATGCAGAACAATACCAGCAGCGCGGATTTAATTCCCGTACCGACCTCCCCGAACAGGTGCTGGAATGTGGCAACTAGGGGCTTTTCACAGTAACTTCATTGAAGCCTACTTGTGACAATAAGCGATTATTATTAATAGTCCATCCCAGCCCAGTTCCCCATTACTTCCACAGCTCCACCTCCAAACAGAACCCCCGACAAAATCTACAGGATGGTCCACTGGAATTCACTGGGTTGTCGGGAGTTCTGCTCTAGGACACTGAGCACAGTAACGGGGCTCACACCACAGCCTGATTCACATTAAACCCAGTGACTGGCTGATGTAACACTCTGGACAAGATGTGAAAGAGATGCTGGGGGAATGGATCAGATGACTGGGAGTGCAAATAAAATGTGATACTCACAGAGTAGGAGCAGGACACTGACGAGAATCACCATGGCAGCTCCAAAGCTCAGACCCACATGGGTACCCAGGAGGGCAGCTACTCCCGGTGTGCAATCCCCTCTCACACTGCAGAAACAGACGGTCACATTCAGCATGTGGTCCTGCCACAGACGAGGCTCCCCTGAGTCACTCACTCGAATCTGGAGGCTGTAGGTACCCTCACTGACATCCTGCTGAGCCTTCAGCCGAGAGTGGGTGTCTGTCAGAGCGAGAAGACACAAGCTGAAAACCACCGTCATCTCAAAATCCCTCCACAGCCAAGTTCCCGAATCGCACACTCCATCAGTGACATTCCCTCCGTCATTCTCAGTTCTCCAAATTCAGAATCAATAGTTAAAGCTCGGAGAACACACAGGTTTCAGAATCTGGGCAGGGAGCAGCTCCCAGGGCGGGCGAAAGATGGGTTTGGGTATCAGGACGAGAGGATGGATTGGTGTTGCTGAGGATTTGGTTCGAGGTCAGGGTTTGGGAATTGTCGAATTCCCCTCACACTGACCCCCCCTCATCAGGGCAAAATTGGGCATCGTTTGGGGAGGAATCACCCATTGGCTCAGACATTGGATAAGAGGTAAACTTAAGCAAGGAGTCAGGAGGGCTAGAAGGGGGTCACGAAAAGTCATTGGCAAATAGGGTTAAGGAAAATCCCAAGGCTTTTTACACGTACATAAAAAGCAAGAGGGTAGCCAGGGAAAGGGTTGGCCCACTGAAGGATAGGCAAGGGAATCTATGTGTGGAGCCAGAGGAAATGGGCGAGGTACTAAATGAATACTTTGCATCAGTAATCACCAAAGAGAAGAAATTGGTAGATGTTGAGTCTGGAGAAGGGGGTGTAGATAGCCTGGGTCACATTTAGATCCAAAAAGACGAGGTGTTGGGTGTCTTAAAAAATATTAAGGTAGATAAGTCCCCAGGGCCTGATGGGATCTACCCCAGAATACTGAAGGAGGCTGGAGAGGAAATTGCTGAGGCCTTGACAGAAATCTTTGGATCCTCGCTGTCTTCAGGGGAAGTCCCGGAGGACTGGAGAATAGCCAATGTTGTTCCTCTGTTTAAGAAGGGTAGCAAGGATAATCCCGGGAACTACAGGCCGGTGAGCCTTACTTCAGTGGTAGGGAAATTACTGGAGAGAATTCTTCGAGACAGGATCTACTCCCATTTGGAAGCAAATGGACGTATTAGTGAGAGGCAGCACGGTTTTGTGAAGGGAAGGTCATGTCTCACTAACTTGATAGAGTTTTTCGAGGAGGTCACTAAGATGATTGATGCAGGTAGGGCAGTGGATGTTGTCTATATGGACTTCAGTAAGGCCTTTGACAAGGTCCCTCATGGTAGACTAGTACAAAAGGTGAAGTCACACGGGATCAGGGGTGAGCTCGCAGGGTGGATACAGAACTGGCTAGGCCATAGAAGGCAGAGAGTAGCAATGGAAGGGTGCTTTTTTTTAATAAATATTTTATGGAAAAGTTTTGGTCAACCAACACAGTACATTGTGCATCCTTTACACAATATTATAACAACACAAATAACAATGACCTATTTTATAAACAAAAAATGAATAAATAATAAATAACAAAAATGAAAACTAACCCTAATTGGCAACTGCCTTATCACAAGTAACACTCTCCAAAAATATAATTTAACAGTCCAATATATAATTATCTGTCGCAACGACCTATACATATTATACAGTATATATTAACAACCCTGAGAGTCCTTCTGGTTCCTCCTCCTCCCCCCCCACCCCCCCCCCCCGATCCTGGGCTGCTGCTGCTGCCTTCTTTTTTCCATTCCATCTATCTTTCTGCGAGGTATTCGACGAACGGTTGCCACCGCCTGGTGAACCCTTGAGCCGACCCCCTTAGAACGAACTTAATCCGCTCTAGCTTTATGAACCCCGCCATGTCATTTATCCAGGTCTCCACCCCCGGGGGCTTGGCTTCTTTCCACATTAACAATATCCTGCGCCGGGCTACTAGGGACGCAAAGGCCAAAACATCGGCCTCTCTCGCCTCCTGCACTCCCGGCTCTTGTGCAACCCCAAATATAGCCAACCCCCAGCTTGGTTCGACCCGGACCCCCACTACTTTTGAAAGCACCTTTGTCACCCCCATCCAAAACCCCTGTAGTGCCGGGCATGACCAAAACATATGGGTATGATTCGCTGGGCTTCTCGGGCACCTCGCACACCTATCCTCCACCCAAAAAAATTTACTGAGCAGTGCTCCAGTCATATGCGCCCTGTGTAATACCTTAAACTGAATCAGGCTTAGCCTGGCACACGAGGACGACGAGTTTACCCTGCTTAGGGCATCTGCCCACAGCCCCTCCTCGATCTCCTCCCCCAGCTCTTCTTCCCATTTCCCTTTTAGTTCATCTACCATAGTCTCCCCTTCGTCCCTCATTTCCCTATATATATCTGACACCTTACCATCCCCCACCCATGTCTTTGAGATCACTCTGTCCTGCACCTCTTGTGTCGGGAGCTGCGGGAATTCCCTCACCTGTTGCCTCGTAAAAGCCCTCAGTTGCATATACCTGAATGCATTCCCTTGGGGCAACCCATATTTCTCGGTCAGCGCTCCCAGACTCGCGAACTTCCCATCCACAAACAGATCTTTCAGTTGCGTTATTCCTGCTCTTTGCCACATTCCATATCCCCCATCCATTCCCCCCGGGGCAAACCTATGGTTGTTTCTTATCGGGGACCCCCCCCAAGGCTCCAGTCTTTCCCCTATGCCGTCTCCACTGTCCCCAAATCTTCAGTGTAGCCACCACCACCGGGCTTGTGGTGCAGTTCCTCGGTGAGAACGGCAATGGGGCTGTCACCATAGCCTGTAGGCTAGTCCCCCTACAGGACGCCCTCTCTAATCTCTTCCACGCCGCTCCCTCCTCCTCTCCCATCCACTTACTCACCATTGAAATATTAGCGGCCCACTAATACTCACTTAGGCTCGGTAGTGCCAGCCCCCCCCCTATCCCTGCTACGCTGTAAGAATCCCTTCCTCACTCTCGGGGTCTTCCCGGCCCACACAAAACCCATGATGCTCTTTTCAATCCTTTTTTAAAAAAGCCTTCGTGATCACCACCGGGAGGCACTGAAACACAAAGAGGAATCTCGGGAGGACCACCATCTTAACCGCCTGCACCCTCCCTGCCAGTGACAGGGATACCATATCCCATCTCTTGAAATCCTCCTCCATTTGTTCCACCAACCGCGTTAAATTTAACCTATGCAATGTGCCCCAATTCTTGGCTATCTGGATCCCCAGGTAACGAAAGTCCCTTGTTACCTTCCTCAACGGTAGGTCCTCTATTTCTCTACTCTGCTCCCCTGGATGCACCACAAACAACTCACTTTTCCCCATGTTCAATTTATACCCTGAAAACTCCCCAAACTCCCCAAGTATCCGCATTATTTCTGGCATCCCCTCCGCCGGGTCTGCCACGTATAGTAGCAAATCGTCCGCATACAAAGATACCCGGTGCTCTTCTCCTCCTCTAAGTACTCCCCTCCACTTCTTGGAACCCCTAAACGCTATCGCCAGGGGCTCAATCGCCAGTGCAAACAATAATGGGGACAGAGGGCATCCCTGCCTTGTCCCTCTATGGAGCCGAAAATATGCAGATCCCCGTCCATTTGTGACCACGCTCGCCATCGGGGCCCGAGACAACAGCTGCACCCATCTAACATACCCCTCTCCAAAACCAAATCTCTTCAACACCTCCCACAAATAATCCCACTCCACTCTATCAAATGCTTTCTCGGCATCCATCGCCACTACTATCTCCGTTTCCCCCTCTGGTGGGGCCATCATCATTACCCCTAACAGCCTCCGTATATTCGTGTTCAGCTGTCTCCCCTTCACAAACCCAGTTTGGTCCTCGTGGACCACCCCCGGGACACATTCCTCTATTCTCATTACCTTGGCCAGGATCTTGGCATCCACATTGAGGAGGGAAATAGGTCTATAGGACCCACATTGTAGCGGGTCCTTTTCCTTCTTTAAGAGAAGCGATATCGTTGCTTCAGATATAGTCGGGGGCAGTTGTCCCCTTTCCTTTGCCTCATTAAAGGTCCTCGTCAATACCGGGGTGAGCAAGTCCACATATTTTCTATAGAATTCGACTGGGAATCCATCCGGTCCCGGGGCCTTTCCCGCCTGCATGCTCCTAATTCCTTTCACCACTTCTTCTACCTCGATCTGTGCTCCCAGTCCCACCCTTTCCTGCTCTTCCACCTTGGGAAATTCCAGCCGATCCAAGAAGCCCATCATTCTCTCCCTCCCATCCCGGGGTTGAGCTTCATATAATTTTTTATAAAATGTCTTGAACACTCCATTCACTCTCTCCGCTCCCCGCTCCATCTCTCCTTCCTCATCCCTCACTCCCCCTATTTCCCTCACTGCTCCCCTTTTCCTCAATTGGTGTGCCAGCAACCTGCTCGCCTTCTCCCCATATTCGTACTGTATACCCTGTGCCTTCCTCCATTGTGCCTCTGCAGTGCCCGTAGTCAGCAAGTCAAATTCTACATGTAGCCTTTGCCTTTCCCTGTACAGTCCCTCCTCCGGTGCTTCCGCATATTGTCTGTCCACCCTCAAATGTTCTTGCAGCAACCGCTCCCGTTCCTTACTCTCCTGCTTCCCTTTATGTGCCCTTATTGATATCAGCTCCCCTCTAACCACCGCCTTCAACGCCTCCCAGACCACTCCCACCTGGACCTCCCCATTATCATTGAGTTCCAAGTACTTTTCAATGCACCCCCTCACCCTTAGACACACCCCCTCATCTGCCATTAGTCCCATGTCCATTCTTCAGGGTGGGCGCCCTCCTGTTTCCTCCCCTATCTCCAAGTCTACCCAGTGTGGAGCGTGATCCGAAATGGCTATAGCCGTATACTCCGTTCCCCTCACCTTCGGGATCAACGCCCTTCCCAGCACAAAAAAGTCTATTCGCGAGTAGACTTTATGGACATAGGAGAAAAACGAGAACTCCTTACTCCTAGGTCTGCTAAATCTCCACGGGTCTACACCTCCCATCTGCTCCATAAAATCTTTAAGTACCTTGGCTGCTGCCGGCCTCCTTCCAGTCCTGGACTTCAACCTATCCAGCCCTGGTTCCAACACCGTATTAAAATCTCCCCCCATTATCAGCTTTCCCATCTCTAGGTCCGGACTGCGTCCTAGGATCCGCCTCATAAAATTGGCATCATCCCAGTTCGGGGCATATACGTTTACCAAAACCACCGTCTCCCCCTGTAGTTTGCCACTCACCATCACGTATCTGCCCCCGTTATCCGCCACTATCGTCTTTGCCTCGAACATTACCCGCTTCCCCACTAATATAGCCACCCACCTGTTTATCGCATCTAGCCCCGAATGGAACACCTGCCCCACCCATCCTTTGCGTAGCCTAACCTGGTCTATCAGTTTCAGGTGCGTTTCCTGTAACATAACCACATCTGCCTTAAGTTTCTTAAGGTGTGCGAGTACCCGTGCCCTCTTTATCAGCCCGTTCAGCCCTCTCACGTTCCACGTGATCAGCCGGGTTGGGGGGCTTCCTACACCCCCCCTTGTCGATTAGCCATCCCCTTTTTCCAGCTCCTCACCCGGTTCCCACGCAGCTGTATCTCCCCCAGGCGGTGCCCCCCCGCCCATCCCCTCCCATACCAGCTCCCCCCTCTCCCCAGCAGCAGCAACCCAGTAATTCCCCCCTCCCACCCCCCCCCGCTAGATCCCCCGCTAGCGTAATTACTCCCCGCATGTTGCTCCCAGAAGTCAGCAAACTCTGGCCGACCTCGGCTTCCCCCATGACCTCGGCTCTCACCGTGCGACGCCCCCTCCTTCCTGCTTCTCTATTCCCGCCATGATTATCATAGCGCGGGAACCAAGCCCGCGCTTCTCCCTTAGCTCCGCCCCCAATGGCCAACGCCCCATCTCCTCCACCTCCCCTCCTCCCCCCATCACCACCTGTGGAATAGAAAAAAGTTACCACATCGCAGGATTAGTACATAAAACTCCTCTTTCCCCCCTTTTTAACCCCCCTCTTCGCCCCCCACATTCGCCCCACCACTTTGTTCAAACGTTCTTTTTAATAACCCGCTCATTCCAGTTTTTCTTCCACAATAAAAGTCCACGCTTCATCCGCCGTCTCAAAGTAGTGGTGCCTCCCTCGATATGTGACCCACAGTCTTGCCGGTTGCAGCATTCCAAATTTTATCTTCTTTTTATGAAGCACCGCCTTGGCCCGATTAAAGCTCGCCCTCCTTCTCGCCACCTCCGCACTCCAGTCTTGATAAACGCGGATCACCGCGTTCTCCCATTTACTGCTCCGAGTTTTCTTTGCCCATCTAAGGACCATTTCTCTATCCTTAAAACGGAGGAATCTCACCACTATGGCTCTGGGAATTTCTCCTGCTCTCGGTCCTCGCGCCATCACTCGGTATGCTCCCTCCACCTCCAACGGACCCGCCGGGGCCTCCGCTCCCATTAACGAGTGCAGCATCGTGCTCACATATGCCCTGACGTCCGCTCCCTCCGCACCTTCAGGAAGACCAAGAATCCTCAGGTTGTTCCTCCTTGCGTTGTTCTCCAGTGCCTCCAACCTTTCCACACATCGTTTCTGATGTGCCTCATGCGTCTCCGTCTTCACCACCAGGCCCGGTATGTCATCCTCATTCTCGGCTGCCTTTGCCTTCACGACCCGAAGCTCCCGCTCCTGGGTCTTTTGTTCCTCCTTTAGCCCTTCAATCGCCTGTAGTATCGGGGCCAACAGCTCTTTCTTCATTTCCTTTTTGATCTCTTCCACACAGCATTTCAAGAACTCTTGTTGTTCAGGGCCCCATGTTAAACTGCCACCTTCCGACGCCATCTTGGTTTTTGCTTGCCTTCCTTGCCGCTGTTCTAAAGGATCCACTGCAATCCGGCCACTTTCTCCTCCTTTTTCCATCCGTATCCAGGGGGGATTCCCTTCTGGTTTACCGCACAGTGTTTTTAGCCGTCAAAATTGCAGTTGGGGCTCCTATCAAGAGCCCAAAAGTCCGTTTCACCGGGAGCTGCCGAAACGTGCGACTCAGCTGGTCATCGCCGCACCCGGAAGTCCTCTAAAGGATGCTTTTCTAATTGGAGGGCTGTGACCAGTGGTGTTCCACAGGGATCAGTGCTGGGACCTTTGCTCTTTGTAGTATATATAAATGATTTGGAGGAAAATGTAACTGGTCTGATTAGTAAGTTTGCAGACGACACAAAGGTTGGTGGAATTGCGGATAGCGATGAGGACTGTCGGAGGATACAGCAGGATTTAGATTGTTTGGAGACTTGGGCGGAGAGATGGCAGATGGAGTTTAATCCGGACAAATGTGAGGTAATGCATTTTGGAAGGTCTAATGCAGGTAGGGAATATACAGTGAATGGTAGAACCCTCAAGAGTATTGAAAGTCAAAGAGATCTAGGAGTACAGGTCCACAGGTCATTGAAAGGGGCAACACAGGTGGAGAAGGTAGTCAAGAAGGCATACGGCATGCTTGCCTTCATTGGCCGGGGCACTGAGTATAAGAATTGGCAAGTCATGTTGCAGCTGTATAGAACCTTAGTTAGGCCACACTTGGAGTATAGTGTTCAATTCTGGTCGCCACCAGAAGGATGTGGAGGCTTTAGAGAGGGTGCAGAAGAGATTTACCAGAATGTTGCCTGGTATGGAGGGCATTAGCTATGAGGAGCTGTTGAATAAACTCGGTTTGTTCTCACTGGAACGACAGAGGTTGAGGGGCGACCTGATAGAGGTATACAAAATTATGAGGGGCATAGACAGAGTGGATAGTCAGAGGCTTTTCCCCAGGGGAGAGGGGTCAATTACTAGGGGGCATAGGTTTAAGGTGAGAGGGGCAAGGTTTAGAGTAGATGTACGAGGCAAGTTTTTTACGCAGAGGGTAATGGGTGCCTGGAACTCGCTACCGGAGGAGGTGGTGGAAGCAGGGATGATAGTGACATTTAAGGGGCATCTTGACAAATACATGAATAGGATGGGAATAGAGGGATAAGGACCCAGGAAGTGTAGAAGATTGTAGTATAGTCGGGCAGCATGGTCGGCACGGGCTTGGAGGGCCGAAGGGCCTGTTCCTGTGCAGTACATTTCTTTGTTCTTTGTTCTTTGTTTGAGGCTGATATAAATTTGGGGAATGAGGGGAGGGGGAGAGCAATTCACACCTTACGCTGTTTACTGGATCTCAGGCCCCAGGATTGGAGAGACACAGAATTTATAATAATTGAAAGCATTAGTTTTAAGTTAAGATTTGTTGCCAAGTTGTGGTAATCAAAGGATATTATTAGGTTTGATACAGAGTAAAAGTCGAAACTATTCCATCAAACATTCCCTCCCAGTCAACAATGGTCGGGAGTGAGTGGCATTCAGGGACCTGAATTTCCCCAACTCATTTCACCCTAAAACTGCCTCACACTGACCCCCTCACACTGACCCCCCCTCACACTGACCCCCTCACACTGACCCACCCTCACACTGACCCCCCCTCACACTGACCCCCTCACACTGACCCCCTCACACTGACCCCCCCTCACATTGACCCCCCTCACATTGACCCCCTCACACTGACCCCCTCACACTAACCCCCCTCACACTGACACCCCCTCACACTGACCCCCCCTCACACTGACCCCCCTGAACTGACCCCCTCACACTGACCCCCCTCACACTGACCCCCCCTCACACTGACCCCCTCACACTGACCCCCTCACACTGACCCCCCCTCACACTGACCCCCCCTCACACTGACACCCTCACACTGACACCCCTCACACTGACCCCGTCACACTGACCCCCCCTCACACTGACCCCCTCACACTGACACCCCTCACACTGACCCCCCCTCACACTGACCCCCCCTCACACTGACCCTCTCACACTGACCCCCCCTCACACTGACCCCCCCTCACACTGACACCCTCAAACTGACACCCCTCACACTGACCCCGTCACACTGACCCCCCCTCACACTGACCCCCTCACACTGACACCCCTCACACTGACCCCCCCTCACACTGACACCCCTCACACTGACCCCGTCACACTGACCCCCCCTCACACTGACCCCCTCACACTGACCCCCCCTCACACTGACCCCCTCACACTGATCCCCTCACACTGACCCCCTCACACTGACCCCCTCACACTGACCCCCTCACACTGACCCACCCTCACACTGACCCCCTCACACTGACCCCCTCACACTGACCCCCCCTCACACTGAACCCCTCACACTGACCCCCTCACACTGACCCCCTCACACTGACCCCCCCCTCACACTGACCCCCTCACACTGACCCCCTCACACTGACCCCCCCTCACACTGAACCCCTCACACTGACCCCCTCACACTGACCCCCCCTCACACTGACCCCCTCACACTGACCCCCTCACACTGACCCCCTCACACTGACCCCCTCACACTGACCCCCCCTCACACTGACCCCCCCTCACACTGACCCCCTCACACTGACACCCTCACACTGACACCCCTCACACTGACCCCGTCACACTGACCCCCTCACACTGACCCCCCTCACACTGACCCCCTCACACTGACCCCTTCACACTGAACCCCTCACACTGACCCCCCCTCACACTGACCCCCCCTCACACTGACCCCCCCCACACTGACCCCGCCTCACACTGACCCGCCCTCACACTGACCCCCTCACACTGACCCCCCCTCACACTGAACCCCCTCACACTGACCACCCCTCACACTGACCCCCTCACACTGACCCCCTCACACTGACCCCCCCTCACACTGACCCCCCCTCACACTGACCCCCCCACACTGACCCCCTCACACTGACCCCCCTCACACTAACCCCCCCACACTGACCCCCTCACACTGACCCCCCTCACACTAACCCCCCTCACAGTGACCCCCCTCACAGTGACCCCCTCACACTGACCCCCCCTCACACTGACCCCCTCACACTGACCCCCCTCACACTGACCCCCCTCACACTGACCCCCTCACACTGACCCTCCCTCACTGACCCCCCCTCACACTGACCCCCCCTCACACTGACCCCCCCTCACTGACCCCCCCTCACAGTGACCCCCTCACACTGACCCCCTCACACAGACCCCCCTCACACAGACCCCCTCACACTGACCCCCTCACACTGACCCCCTCACACTGACCCCCTCACACTGACCCCCCTCACACTGACCCCCCTCACAGTGACCCCCCTCACACTGACCCCCCATCACACTGACCCCCCCCTCACACTGACCCCCCCTCACACTGACCCCCTCACACTGACCCCCCCTCACACTGACCCCCCCTCACACTGACCCCCCCTCACACTGACCCCCCTCACACTGACCCCCCTCACACTGACCCCCCTCACATGACCCCCCCCCACACTGACCCCCCTCACACTGACCCCCCCTCACACTGACCCCCCCTCACACTGACCCCCATCACAGTGACCCCCTCACACTGACCCCCCTCACACTGACCCCCCTCACACTGACCCCCCCTCACACTGACCCCCTCACACTGACCCCCCCTCACACTCACCCCCCTCACACTGACCCCCCCTCACACTGACCCCCTCACACTGACCCCCCTCACACTGAACCCCTTCACACTGACCCCCCCTCACACTGACCCCCTCACGCTGACCCCCCTCACACTGACCCCCTCACACTGACCCCCCTCACACTGACCCCCCCTCACACTGACCCCCTCACACTGACCCCCCCTCACACTGACCCCCCTCACACTGACCCCCCCACACTGACCCCCTCACACTGAACCCCCCTCATACTGACCCCCCCCTCACGCTGACCCCCTCACACTGACCCACCCTCACACTGACCCCCCCTCACACTGACCCCCTCACACTGACCCCCTCACACTGACCCCCCCTCACACTGACCCCCTCACACTGACCCCCCTCACACTGACCCCCTCACAGTGACCCCCCTCACAGTGACCCCCTCACACTGACCCCCCCTCACTCTGACCCACCTCACACTGACCCCCCTCATACTGACCCCCCTCACGTTGACCCCCTCACACTGACCCCCCCTCACACTGACCCCCCCTCACACTGACCCCCTCACACTGACCCCCCTCACACTGACCCCCTCACAGTGACCCCCTCACAGTGACCCCCTCACACTGACCCCCCTCACACTGACCCCCACTCACACTGACCCCCCTCACACTGACCCCCCTCACACTGACCCCCTCACACAGACCCCCCCCCACACTGACCCCCCACACACTGACCCCCTCACACTGACCCCTTCACAGTGACCCCCTCACACTGACCCCCTCACACTGACCCCCCTCACACTGACCCCCCCCTCACACTGACCCCCCTCACACTGACCCCCCCTCACACTGACCCCCCTCACTGACCCGCCCCTCACACTGACCCGCCCCTCACACTGACCCCCCCTCACACTGACCCCCCCTCACTGACCCCCCCTCACACTGACCCCCTCACACTGACCCCCCCTCACTGACCCGACCCTCACACTGACCCCCTCACACTGACCCCCTCACACTGACCTCCCCTCACACTGACCCCCTCACACTAACCCCCTCACACTGACCCCCTCACACTGACCCCCTCACACTGACCCCACCTCACACTGACCCCCCCTCACACTGAACCCCCCTCACACTGACCCCCTCACACTGACCCCCCCTCACTGACCCCCACTCACACTGACCCCCTCACACTGACCCCCCCTCACTGACCCCCACTCACACTGACCCCCCCTCACTGACCCCCCTCACACTGACCCCCTCACACTGACCCCCCCCTCACTGACCCCCACTCACACTGACCCCCTCACACTGACCCCCTCACACTGACCCCCCTCACACTGACCCCCTCACACTGACCCCCCCTCAACCTGACCCCCCCTCACACTGACCCCCTCACACTGACCCCCCTCACACTGACCCCCTCACACTGACCCCCCCTCACATTGACCCCCCTCACATTGACCCCCTCACACTGACCCCCTCACACTAACCCCCCTCACACTGACACCCCCTCACACTGACCCCCTCACACTGACCCCCCTCACACTGACCCCCTCACACTGACCCCCCTCACTGACCCCCTCACACTGACCCCCTCACACTGACCCCCCCTCACACTGACCCCCCCTCACACTGACCCCCTCACACTGACCCCCTCACACTGACCCCCCCTCAACCTGACCCCCCTCACACTGAACCCCCTCACACTGACCCCCTCACACTGACCCCCTCACACTGACCCCCCCACACTGACCCCCTCACAGTGACCCCCCTCACACTGACCCCCCCTCAACCTGACCCCCCTCACACTGAACCCCCTCACACTGACCCCCTCACACTGACCCCCTCACACTGACCCCCCCACACTGACCCCCTCACAGTGACCCCCCTCACACTGACCCCGACTCACACTGACGCCCCCTCACTGACCCCCTCACACTGACCCCCTCACACTGACCCCCTCACACTGTCCCCCCTCACACTGACCCCCTCACACTGACCCCCCCTCACTGACCCCCTCACACTGACCCGCCCTCACACTGACCCCCTCACACTGACCCCCCTCACTGACCCCCTCACACTGACCCCCCCTCAACCTGACCCCCCTCACACTGAACCCCCTCACACTGACCCCCTCACACTGACCCCCTCACACTGACCCCCCCCACACTGACCCCCTCACAGTGACCCCCTCACACTGACCCCGACTCACACTGACGACCCTCACTGACCCCCTCACACTGACCCCCTCACACTGACCCCCTCACACTGACCCCCCTCACTGACCCCCCCTCACACTGACCCGCTCACACTGACCCCCCTCACACTGACCCCGACTCACACTGACGCCCCCTCACTGACCCCCTCACACTGACCCCCTCACACTGACCCCCTCACACTGACCCCCCTCACTGTCCCCCCCTCACACTGTCCCCCCTCACACTGACCCCCTCACACTGACCCCCCCTCACTGACCCCCTCACACTGACCCGCCCTCACACTGACCCCCTCACACTGACCCCCCTCACTGACCCCCTCACACTGACCCCCCTCACACTGACCCCCTCACACTGACCCCCTCACACTGACCCCCTTCACACTGACCCCCCTCACACTGACCCCCCTCACACTGACCCCCTCACTGACCGCCCTCACACTGACCCCCTCACACTGACCCCCTCACACTGACACCCCTCAGACTGACCCCCCTCACACTGACCCCTCACACTGACCCCCCCTCACACTGACCCCCTCACACTGATCCCCTCACACTGACCCCCCTCACACTGACCCCCCTCACACTGACCCCCTCACACTGACCCCTCACACTGACCCCCTCACACTGGCCCCCCTCACACTGACCCCCTCACACTGACCCCCCCTCACACTGACCCCCTCACACTAACCCCCCTCACACTGACCCCCCCTCACACTGACCCCCCTCACACTGACCCCCCTCACACTGACCCTCCTCACACTGACCCCCTCACACTGACCCCCCTCACACTGACCCCCCTCACACTGACCCCCCTCACTGACCCCTCACACTGATCCCCCTCACACTGACCCCCCCTCACACTGACCCCCCCTCACACTGACCCCCCCTCACACTGACCCCCTCACACTGACCCCCCCTCACCCTGAACCCCCTCACACTGACCCCCTCACACTGACCCCCCCTCACACTGACCCCCTCACATTGACCCCCTCACACTGACCCCCTCACACTGACCCCCCTCACACTGACCCCCCTCACACTGACCCCCCTCACACTGACCCCCCCTCACACTGACCCCCCTCACACTGACCCCCCTCACACTGACCCCCCTCACACTGACCCCCTCACACTGACCCCCCCTCACACTGACCCCCCTCACACTGACCCCCCCTCACACTGACCCCCCTCACACTGACCCCCCTCACACTGACACCCTCACACTGACCCCCTCACACTGACCCCCTCACACTGACCCCCCTCACTGTGACCCCCCTCACACTGACCCCCTCACACTGACCCCCTCACACTGACCCCCTCACACTGACCCCCCTCACACTGACCCCCTCACACTGACCCGCTCACACTGACCCCCCCTCACACTGCCCCCCTCACACTGACCCCCTCACACTGACCCCCCCTCACACTGACCCCCTCACACTGACCCCCCTCACACTGACCCCCCTCACAGTGACCCCCCTCACTGTGACCCCCCTCACACTGACCCCCTCACACTGACCCCCTCACACTGACCCCCTCACACTGACCCCCTCACACTGACCCCCTCACACTGACCCCCCCTCACACTGACCCCCCCTCACACTGACCCCCCTCACAGTGACCCCCTCACACTGACCCCCCTCACACTGACACCCTCACACTGACCCCCTCACACTGACCCCCCCTCACACTGACCCCCTCACACTGACCCCCCTCACACTGACCCCCCTCACAGTGACCCCCCTCACTGTGACCCCCCTCACACTGACCCCCTCACACTGACCCCCTCACACTGACCCCCTCACACTGACCCCCTCACACTGACCCCCTCACACTGACCCCCTCACACTGACCCCCTCACACTGACCCCCTCACACTGACCCCCTCACACTGACCCCCCCTCACACTGACCCCCCTCAAACTGACCCCCTCTCACACTGACCCCCCCTCACACTGACCCCCCCTCACACTGACCCCCCTCACACTGACCCCCTCTCACACTGACCCCCCCTCACACTGACCCCCCTCACACTGACCCCCCTCACACTGACCCCCCCTCGCACTGTGCCCCCCTCCCCCTCTCTCCGTACCCTCCTGCACCCCCCCCCCCCCCCCCCCAACTCACACACACTCACCATTTAAGCTGCTAATTGTCCAGTTCTGGGAATACTTGGAATCTTCGTGAACAATCTCAAAATGAAAAGGTTCCGCATGAGGCTCCAGGTCACCGTCGGCTGCCCAGAGCAGGACTCCATTATCCTTGTCCCACTGGCGACAGACAAAGCCAATTTGTGGGTAGAGGTCTGGGGGAAAATCATTGACCTCAATCACATGAATCTCCAGGGTCCCTGTTGCCGTGTGCGGGGGCCCTCCTGTCATCACAAACATCGCAAGTTAGAGAATGACAATGATCGCAAGCCCCGTGCTGCTCAGCACAGATTATCATCATCGCACATTATACTGGCTCAGGCAGCCCATTGCCCCACTGAGGTGAGATTCCATAGCCCAATTCCACATCAGCGAGGGTCAGTGGGTATGGAAACAGATTGCCCAGATGGCGATGGCTTGGGATGTTTACCAGCCTTCAGGTAGAGGGACTGGAGGAGGGAGTGAGGAGGAGGGAGTGAGGAGGAGGGAGTGAGGAGGAGGGAGTGAGGAGGAGGGAGTGAGGAGGAGGGAGTGAGGAGGAGGGAGTGAGGAGGAGGGAGTGAGGAGGAGGGAGTGAGGAGGAGGGAGTGAGGAGGAGGGAGTGAGGAGGAGGGAGTGAGGAGGAGGGAGTGAGGAGGAGGGAGTGAGGAGGAGGGAGTGAGGAGGAGGAGGAATGCAGTGCAGGAGGGTAAAGGGAGAGTGGGGCAGGGAGAGAGTGGAAGGCGGACACATCAGGGAGGGTGAGAGTTATCTGGATGCTTTGTACCAGGAGGCTGGAACGTCACCTGGGATAGGGTCTTCTGATTAGGAAGATGTTGAGGGACTGGAGGGCGTGACTGCAACTGAGGCTGCTCAGGGGAGTCAGAGGCAGGAGTGTCAGCCCCTGTTAATGCTGTCAGGTTTGAGGTTCTCTTAGCTTGTCTGGGTGAGTGGTGACTGTCAAGTGGATAAGCTGACTGACCACGCCATTGTGGTATAGGAAGTGCCGGGGGGGGCGGTATAAAGGAGGAATGTAACGGTAGGAGGGGACAGTAGAGGGAGGGGGATTGACGCCATTGTTTGCAGCAAAGAGGGAGAGTTCAGATAGCCTGCCTGGTGCCAGGATTCAGGACATCTGCTCAGGGCTGGAGAGGAACTTGCAATGGGATGGGGAGGATCCAGTTGTTATGGTCCATGTAGCTACAGGCGACATAGGTAGAATGAGGAAAGAGGTTCTGCGTAGTCAGTGAGAGGACCTAGGCACTAAATTAACAAGCAGAACCTCAAAGGTAATAATCTCTAGGGTATTACCTGAGCCATGTGCTAATTGGCACTGGTCAAACAAGATTAGCAATGTTAATGTGTGGCTGCAGGACTGGTGTGGGAGAATGGGGTCTGGTTCCTGGGGCACTGGCACAAGAATTGGGGAATGTGGGATCTGTACCGTTGGAATGGTCTATACCTGAACCGTGCTGGGCTGGTGTTCTGGCAAGCCACATAACTCGGAAAGTAGAGAGGGTTTTAAACTCAATAGTTAGGGCAAGGGTTCAAATTTGGGAAGATGTGGTAAACCAATGAGTAGAGAAATAGCAAGAGTCTTTCCAATTCAGGCGAGGGGGCAGGAGAGGAGATTGGTGAAGTTGCTGTTTAAGGTGGTGGGGACGAGTTTTAGGTATCTGGGTATCGGGTGGCGTGGGGGTGGGAGCAGTTACGCAAGTTGAATCTGGCTCGGTTGGTGGAGCAAATGAGGGGCAAATTTAAACGGTGGGATGTGCTTCTGTCATTGCCGCGGTGGGTGCAATCCATAAAGATTTCAGTGCTCCCGAGGTTTTTGTTGACATTCCAGAACCTCTCGATTTTTATCCCAAGGCCTTTTTCAAGAAGGATAACTCGGTGATATTGGGATTTGTGTGGGCGAGGAAGGCCCCTCGAGTAAAGAAGGTGCTGTTGAAGCGAGGGCAAGGGAAGGCCGGTTGGCTCTGCCAAATTGACTGAATTATTATCGGGCCGCACATATAGCCATGGTAAGGAAGTGGTAGTGGGGGAGGGGTCAGTTTGGGAGCGGATGGAGGCAGCCTCGTGTAAGGGCATTAGTCTGGGAGTGCTGTTGACGGCGCCTCTGCCATTCTTGCCGGCCAGGCACTCCACAAACCCGGTGATGGTGGCAGCCCTGAGGGTGTGAGACAGTGGCGGCAGCACCTGAGGCTGGAGGGGACCTCGGTTTAGGCCCCGATCTGTCGAGTCACAGGAGGCTGGAACGTCACCTGGGATAGGGTCTTCTGATTAGGAAGATGTTGAGGGACTGGAGGGCGTGACTGCAACTGAGGCTGCTCAGGGGAGTCAGAGGCAGGAGTGTCAGCCCCTGTTAATGCTGTCAGGTTTGAGGTTCTCTTAGCTTGTCTGGGTGAGTGGTGACTGTCAAGTGGATAAGCTGACTGACCACGCCATTGTGGTATAGGAAGTGCCGGGGGGGGGGGGGGGTTCGCTCCGGGGCAGCTGGATGGAGGGCTTCAGGGTTGGCAGCGTGGGAGGGTTGAGAGGTTTGGAGATTTGTTTATGGAGGGCAGCTTCCTGAGTTTGGACGGACTGGTGGAGGAGTGTGAGTTGCCCAAGGGAAATGGGTTCAGATATTTACAGGTATGGAACCACGTGAGAAAGCAGATGCGGTCCTTTCCTGATCTGCCGCCCCTGGAGCTGCAGGACAAGGTGCTGTGAAAAGTAGGGGTTGGAGAGGGCAGGGTGTCAGAGGTATATAAGGAATTGATGGACTGGGGGGGGGGGGGCTCCCCGATAGGAGTAGTTGAGTGAAAGTGGGAGGAGGAGTTGGGGGGTGAGCTGGGGGTTGGGCTATGGGTGGAAGCTCTGAGGAGGGTGAATGGGTCCTCTTCATGCGCCAGGCTGAGTCTCAATCAATTTAAGGTAGTCCAGAGGCGCATATGATGGTGGCCAGATCCTATAGGGGGTGGAGTATAGGTGTGGGCGGTAGGGCGGGGGGGGGGGGGGGGGGTGCAGTTGTAGGATATTGATTGAGTTATGCTAAGTTCTTCTGTTATGTGTTGGTTACCTTTCATCCTGGTTGCGGTTTGGTTTGATGTTTATTTACAAATGCGTTAATAAACATATTTTAAAAAAAGAATCACTGTGAAGCAGACCGGGAGGAGAGTGAAGCAGATCAGTATCACTGTGAAGACTCCGGGAGGAGTCTAAAGTAGATCATGATCACTGTGAAGACTCCGGGAGGAGAGTGAAACAGATCA
The DNA here is from genome assembly GCF_047496885.1 of Scyliorhinus torazame. Taxonomy (NCBI): domain Eukaryota; kingdom Metazoa; phylum Chordata; class Chondrichthyes; order Carcharhiniformes; family Scyliorhinidae; genus Scyliorhinus; species Scyliorhinus torazame. Next base: position 1,301,783 of record NC_092716.1, read on the forward strand.
GGATCATTGTGAAGAGACAGGGAGGAGAGTGAATCAGATCAGGATCACTGTGAAGAGACAGGGAGGAGTCTAAAGCAGGTCAGGATCACTGTGAAGAGCCCGGGAGGAGTCTAAAGCAGGTCAGGTTCAGTGTGAAGCAGAGCGGGAGGAGAGTGAAGGTCAGGATCAGTGTGAAGTCTCCAGGAGGAGAGTGAAGGTCAGGATCATTGTGAAGAGACTGGGAGGAGAGTGAAGCAGGTCAGGATCATTGTGAAGCAGACCGGGAGGAGAGGGAAGCAGGTCAGGATCATGGTGGAGCAGACCGGGAGGAGAGTGAAGCAGATCAGGATCACTGTGAAGCAGACCGGGAGGAGAGTGAAGGTCAGGATCAGTGTGAAGACTCCGGGAGGAGAGTGAAGCAGGTCAGGACCTCTGTGAAGAGACCGGGAGGAGAGTGAAGGAGGTCAAGATCACTGTGAAGCAGATTGGAGGAGAGTGAAGCACATCAGGATCACAGTGAAGCAGTCCAGAAGGAGAGTGAAGCAGATCAGGATCACTGTGAAGCAGACCGGGAGGAGTGTGAAGCAGATCAGGATCACAGTGAAGCAGACCGGAAGGAGAGTGAAGCAGATCAGGATCACAGTGAAGCAGACCGGAAGGAGAGTGAAGCAGATCAGGATCACTGTGAAGCAGACCGGGAGGAGAGTGAAGCACATCAGGATCACTGTGAAGCAGACCGGAAGGAGAGTGAAGCAGATCAGGATCACCGTGAAACAGACCGGAAGGAGAGTGAAGCAGATCAGGATCACTGTGAAGCAGACCGGGAGGAGAGTGAAGCAGATCAGGATCACTGTGAAGCAGACCGGGAGGAGAGTGAAGCAGATCAGGATCACTGTGAAACAGACCGGAAGGAGAGTGAAGCAGATCAGGATCACAGTGAAGCAGACCGGGAGGAGAGTGAAGCACATCAGGACCACTGTGAAGCAGACCGGAAGGAGAGTGAAGCACATCAGGATCAGTGCGAAGCAGCCCGCGAGGAGAGTGAAGCAGATCAGGATCACTTGGAAGCAATCCAGGTGGAGTGTGAAGCAGATCAGGATCACAGTGAAGCAGACCGGAAGGAGAGTGAAGGTCAGGATCAGTGTGAAGAGACTGGGAGGAGAATGAAGCAGATCAGAATCACTGTGAAGCAGACCGGGAGGAGTGTGAAGCAGACCGGGAGGAGTGTGAAGCAGACCAGGAGGAGAGTGAAGCAGATCAGGATCACTGTGAAGCAGACCGGGAGGAGAGTGAAGCAGACCGGGAGGAGAGTTAAGCAGACCAGGATCACTGTGATGCAGACGGGAGGAGAGTGAAGCAGATCAGGATCACAGTGAAGACTCCGGGAGGAGTGTGAAGCAGACAACGATCACTGAGAAGAGACTGGGAGGAGTGTGAAGCAGATTAGGATCACTGTGAGGACACTGGGAGGAGTGTGAAGCAGATCAGGATCACTGTGAAGAGTCAGGGAGGTGTGTGAAGCAGATCAGGATCACTGTGAAGAGTCAGGGAGGTGTGTGAAGCAGATCAGGATCACTGTGAAGAGAGGGGGAGTAATATGTAGAAGATCAGTATAACTGTGAAACAGACCGGGAGGAGAGTGAAGCAGTTTATGATCACTGTGAAGATCGGAAGGAGTGTGAAGCAGAGCAGGATCACTGTGAAGCAGACCGGGAGGAGAGTGAAGCAGATCAGGATCACTGTGAAGCAGATCAGGATCACTGTGACGAGACTGGGAGGAGAATGAAGCAGATCAGGATCACAGTGAAGCAGACCGGGAGGAGAGTGAAGCAGATCAGGATCACTGTGAAGCAGACCGGGAGGAGTGTGAAGCAGGTCAGGATCAGTGTGAAACAGACCGGGCTGTGAAGCAGACTGGGAGGAGAGTGAAGCAGATCAGGATCACTGTGATGCAGACCGGGAGGACAATGAAGCAGATCAGGATCATTGTGAAGACTCCGGGAGGAGTGTGAAGCAGAATAGTATGACTGTGAAGATCGTGAAGCAGACCAGGATCACTGTGAAGCAGACCGGGAGGAGAATAAAGCACATCAGGATCATTGTGAAGAGTCAGGGAGGTGTGTGAAGCAGATCAGGATCACTGTGAAGAGAGGGGGAGTAATATGTAGAAGATCAGTATAACTGTGAAGCAGACCGTGAGGAGAATGAAGCAGATCAGGATCACTGTTAAACAGACCGGGAGGAGTGTGAAGCAGATTAGGATCACTGTGAAGAATCTGGGAGGAAAGTGAAGCAGATCAGGATCACTGTGAAGCAGACCGGGAGGAGAGTGAAGCAGACCGGGAGGAAAGTTAAGCAGACCAGGATCACAGTGAAGACTCCAGGAGGAGGGTGAAACAGGTCAGGATTACTGTGAAGACCGCGAGGAGAGTGAAGCAGATCAGTATCACTGTGAAGCAGACCGGGAGGAGTGTGAAGGAGGTCAGTATCACTGTGAAGCAGACCGGGAGGAGTGTGAAGGAGGTCAGGATCGGTGTAAAAGTGACCGGGAGGAGAGTGAAGCAAATCAGGATCACTGTGAAGCAGGCCGGGAGGAGAGTGAAACAGACCGGGAGGAGAGTTAAGCAGATCAGGATCACTGTGACCATTCCATGAGTAGTGTTAAGCAGACCAGGATCACTGTAAAGAGAGGGGAAGGAATGTGAAGCAGATCAGTGAAGCAGAAAGTGAGGAGAGTGAAGCAGGTCAGGATCAGTGTCTAACAGACTGGGAGGAATGTGAAGGAGATCAGGATCACTGTGAAGACTCCGGGAGGAGAGTGGAGCAGATCAGGATCACTGTGAAGCAGGCCAGGAGGAGAATGAAGCAGATCAGGATCACTGTGAAGCAGACCGGGAGGAGAGTGAAGCAGACCGGGAGGAAAGTTAAGCAGACCAGGATCACAGTGAAGCAGACCGGGAGGAGAGTGAAGCAGACCGGGAGGAAAGTTAAGCAGACCAGGATCACAGTGAAGCAGACCGGGAGGAGAGTGAAGCAGATCAGGATCACAGTGAAGACTCGGGGAGGAGTGTGAAGCAGACCACGATCACTGAGAAGAGACTGGGAGGAGTGTGAAGCAGATTAGGATCACTGTGAGGACACTGGGAGGAGTGTGAAGCACATCAGGATCACTGTGAATCAGACCGTGAGGAGAGTGAAGCAGTTTATGATCACTGTAAAGATCGGGAGGAGTGTGAAGCAGAGCAGGATCACTGTGAAGAATCCGGCAGGAGAGTGAAGCAGATCAGGATCACTGTGAAGCAGACCGGGAGGAGAGTGAAGCAGATCAGGATCACAGTGAAGCAGACCTGGAGGAGAGTGAAGCAGATCAGGATCACTGTGAAGCAGACCGGGAGGAGTGTGAAGCAGGTCAGGATCAGTGTGAAACTGACCGGGCTGTGAAGCAGACTGGGAGGAGAGTGAAGCAGAACGGGAGGAGAGTGAAGCAGATCAGGATCACTGTGATGCAGACCGGGAGGACAATGAAGCAGATCAGGATCATTGTGAAGACTCCGGGAGGAGTGTGAAGCAGATTAGTATGACTGTGAAGATCGTGAAGCAGACCAGGATCACTGTGAAGCAGACCGGGAGGAGAGTGAAGCAGACCAGGATCACTGTGAAGCAGACCGGGAGGAGAGTGAAGCAGATCAGGATCACTGTGAAGCAGACCGGGAGGAGAGTGAAGCAGATCAGGATCAGTGTGAAACAGACCGGGCTGTGAAGCAGACTGGGAGGAGAGTGAAGCAGATCAGGATCACTGTGAAGCAGACCGGGAGGAGAGTGAAGCAGATCAGGATCACTGTGAAGCAGACCGGGAGGAGTGTGAAGCAGGTCAGGATCAGTGTGAAACAGACCGGGCTGTGAAGCAGACTGGGAGGAGAGTGAAGCAGATCAGGATCACTGTGAAGCAGACCGGGAGGAGAGTGAAGCAGATCAGGATCACTGTGAAGCAGACCGGGAGGAGTGTGAAGCAGGTCAGGATCAGTGTGAAACAGACCGGGCTGTGAAGCAGACTGGGAGGAGAGTGAAGCAGACCGGGAGGAGAGTGAAGCAGATCAGGATCACTGTGAAGCAGACCGGGAGGAGTGTGAAGCAGGTCAGGATCAGTGTGAAACAGACCGGGCTGTGAAGCAGACTGGGAGGAGAGTGAAGCAGACCGGGAGGAGAGTGAAGCAGATCAGGAGGAAAGTTAAGCAGACCAGGATCACAGTGAAGACTCCGGGAGGAGGGTGAAACAGGTCAGGATTACTGTGAAGACCGCGAGGAGAGTGAAGCATATCAGTATCACTGTGAAGCAGACCGGGAGGAGAGTGATGCAGATCATGATCACTGTGAAGCAGACCGGGAGGAGTGTGAAGGAGGTCAGGATCGGTGTAAAAGTGACCGGGAGGAGAGTGAAGCAAATCAGGATCACTGTGAAGCAGACCGGGAGGAGAGTGAAGCAGACCGGGAGGAGAGTTAAGCAGATCAGGATCACTGTGACCATTCCATGAGTAGTGTTAAGCAGACCAGGATCACTGTAAAGAGAGGGGAAGGAATGTGAAGCAGATCAGTGAAGCAGAAAGTGAGGAGAGTGAAGCAGATCAGGATCAGTGTCTAACAGACTGGGAGGAATGTGAAGGAGATCAGGATCACTGTGAAGACTCCGGGAGGAGAGTGGAGCAGATCAGGATCACTGTGAAGCAGGCCAGGAGGAGAGTGAAGCAGATCAGGATCACTGTGAAGCAGACCGGGAGGAGAATGAAGCAGATCAGGATCACTGTGAAGCAGACCGGGAGGAGAGTGAAGCAGACCGGGAGGAAAGTTAAGCAGACCAGGATCACAGTGAAGCAGACCGGGAGGAGAGTGAAGCAGAACAGGATCACTGTGAAGAGACTGGGAGGAGTGTGAAGCAGATCAGGATCACTGTGAAGCAGACCGGGAGGAGAGTGAAGCAGACCGGGAGGAGAGTGAAGCAAATCTGGATCACTGTGAAGCAGACCGGGAGGAGAGTGAAGCAGGTCAGTGTCACTGTGAAGCAGACCGGGAGGAGAGTGAAGGTCAGGGTGACTGTGAAGAGACTTGGAGAAGAGTGAAGCAGATCAGGATCACTGTGAAGACTCTGGGCGGAGAGTGAAACAGATCAGGATCACTGTGAAGACACCGGGAGGAGAGTGAAGCAGGTCAGGATCACTGTGAAGCAGACCGGGAGGAGAGTGAAGCAAATCAGGATCACTGTGAAGCAGACCGGGAGGAGAGTGAAGCAGATCAGGATCACTGTGAAGACACCGGGAGGAGAGTGAAGCAGATCAGGATCTCTGTGAATCAGACCGGGAGCGAGTGAAGCAGGTCAGGATCACTGTGAAGAGAGCGATAGGAGAGTGAAGCAGGTCAGGATCACTGTGAAGCAGACCGGGAGGAGTGTGAAGCAGATCAGGATCACTGTGAAGCAGACCGGGAGGAGAGTGAAACTGATCAGGATCACTATGAAGCAGACCGGGAGGAGTGTGAAACAGATTAGGATCACAGTGAAGCAGACCGGGAGGAGAGTGAAGCAGATCCGGATCACTGTGAAGCAGGCCGTGAGGAGTGTGAAGTAGGTCAGGATCACTGTGAAGCAGACCGGGAGGTGTGTGAAGCAGGTCAGGATCACTGTGAAGCAGACCGGGAGGAGAGTGAAGCAGATCCGGATCACTGTGAAGCAGACCGGGAGGAGAGTGAAGCAGATCAGGATCACTGTGAAGCAGACCGGGAGGAGAGTGAAGCAGATCAGGATCACTGTGAAGCAGACCGGGAGGAGAGTGAAGCAGATCCGGATCACTGTGAAGCAGACCGGGAGGTGAGTGAAGCAGGTCAGGATCACTGTGAAGCAGACCGGGAGTAGAGTGAAGCAGGTCAGGATCACTGTGAAGCAGACCGGGAGGAGAGTGAAGCAGATCAGGATCACTGTGAAGCTGACAAGGACGAGTGTGAAGCAGATGAGGATCACAGTGAAGACTCCGGGAGGAGTGTGAAGCAGACCAGGATCACTGTGAAGCAGACCGGGAGGTGAGTGAAGCAGGTCAGGATCACTGTGAAGCAGATCGGGAGTAGAGTGAAGCAGGTCAGGATCACTGTGAAGCAGACCGGGAGGAGTGTGAAGCAGATCAGGGTCACTGTGAAGACACCGGGAGGAGAGTGACGCAAATCAGGATCACTGTGAAGCAGACCGGGAGTAGAGTGAAACAGGTCAGGATCACTGTGAAGCAGACCGGGAGGAGTGTGAAGCAGATCAGGATCACTGTGAAGCAGACCGGGAGGCGAGTGAAGCAGATCAAGATCGCTGTGAAGCAGCCTGGGAGGAGAGTGAAGCAAACCAGGATCACTGTGAAGCAGACCGGGGGGGAGAGTGAAGCAGGTCAGTGTCACTGTGAAGCTGACCGGGAGGCGGGTGAAGCAGATCAAGATCGCTGTTAAGCAGCCTGGGAGGAGAGTGAAGCAAATCAGGATCACTGTGAAGCAGACCGGGAGGAGTGAAGCAGGTCAGTGTCACTGTGAAGCAGACCGGGAAGAGAGTGAAGCAGATCAGGATCACTGTGAAGCAGACCGGGAGGAGAGTGAAGCAGGTCAGTGTCACTGTGAAGCAGACCGGGAGGGGAGTGAAGCAGATCAGGATCACTGTGAAGCAGACCGGGAGGAGTGTGAAGCAGGTCAGTGTCACTGTGAAGAGACCGGGAGGAGTGTGAAGCAGATCAGTGTCACTGTGAAGAGACCGGGAGGAGTGTGAAGCAGGTCAGGATCAGTGTGAAACAGACCGGGCTGTGAAGTAGACTGGGAGGAGAGTGAAGCAGATCAGGATCACTGTGAAGCAGACCGGGAGGAGAGTGAAGCAGACCAGGATCACAGTGAAGACTCCGGGAGGAGGGTGAAACAGGTCAGGATTACTGTGAAGACCGCGAGGAGAGTGAAGCATATCAGTATCACTGTGAAGCAGACCGGGAGGAGAGTGATGCAGATCATGATCACTGTGAAGCAGACCGGGAGGAGTGTGAAGGAGGTCAGGATCGGTGTAAAAGTGACCGGGAGGAGAGTGAAGCAAATCAGGATCACTGTGAAGCAGACCGGGAGGAGAGTGAAGCAGACCGGGAGGAGAGTTAAGCAGATCAGGATCACTGTGACCATTCCATGAGTAGTGTTAAGCAGACCAGGATCACTGTAAAGAGAGGGGAAGGAATGTGAAGCAGATCAGTGAAGCAGAAAGTGAGGAGAGTGAAGCAGATCAGGATCAGTGTCTAACAGACTGGGAGGAATGTGAAGGAGATCAGGATCACTGTGAAGACTCCGGGAGGAGAGTGGAGCAGATCAGGATCACTGTGAAGCAGGCCAGGAGGAGAGTGAAGCAGATCAGGATCACTGTGAAGCAGACCGGGAGGAGAATGAAGCAGATCAGGATCACTGTGAAGCAGACCGGGAGGAGAGTGAAGCAGACCGGGAGGAAAGTTAAGCAGACCAGGATCACAGTGAAGCAGACCGGGAGGAGAGTGAAGCAGAACAGGATCACTGTGAAGAGACTGGGAGGAGTGTGAAGCAGATCAGGATCACTGTGAAGCAGACCGGGAGGAGAGTGAAGCAGACCGGGAGGAGAGTGAAGCAAATCTGGATCACTGTGAAGCAGACCGGGAGGAGAGTGAAGCAGGTCAGTGTCACTGTGAAGCAGACCGGGAGGAGAGTGAAGGTCAGGGTGACTGTGAAGAGACTGGGAGGAGAGTGAAGCAGATCAGGATCACTGTGAAGACTCTGGGCGGAGAGTGAAACAGATCAGGATCACTGTGAAGACACCGGGAGGAGAGTGAAGCAGGTCAGGATCACTGTGAAGCAGACCGGGAGGAGAGTGAAGCAAATCAGGATCACTGTGAAGCAGACCGGGAGGAAAGTGAAGCAGATCAGGATCACTGTGAAGACACCGGGAGGAGAGTGAAGCAGATCAGGATCTCTGTGAATCAGACCGGGAGCGAGTGAAGCAGGTCAGGATCACTGTGAAGAGAGCGATAGGAGAGTGAAGCAGGTCAGGATCACTGTGAAGCAGACCGGGAGGAGTGTGAAGCAGATCAGGATCACTGTGAAGCAGACCGGGAGGAGAGTGAAACTGATCAGGATCACTATGAAGCAGACCGGGAGGAGTGTGAAACAGATTAGGATCACAGTGAAGCAGACCGGGAGGAGAGTGAAGCAGATCCGGATCACTGTGAAGCAGGCCGTGAGGAGTGTGAAGTAGGTCAGGATCACTGTGAAGCAGACCGGGGGGGAGAGTGAAGCAGGTCAGTGTCACTGTGAAGCTGACCGGGAGGCGGGTGAAGCAGATCAAGATCGCTGTTAAGCAGACCGGGAGGAGTGAAGCAGGTCAGTGTCACTGTGAAGCAGACCGGGAAGAGAGTGAAGCAGATCAGGATCACTGTGAAGCAGACCGGGAGGAGAGTGAAGCAGGTCAGTGTCACTGTGAAGCAGACCGGGAGGGGAGTGAAGCAGATCAGGATCACTGTGAAGCAGACCGGGAGGAGTGTGAAGCAGGTCAGTGTCACTGTGAAGAGACCGGGAGGAGTGTGAAGCAGATCAGGATCAGTGTGAAGAGACCGGGAGGAGAGTGAAGCAGATCAGGATCACTGTGAAGAGACCAGGAGGAGAGTGAAGCAGATCAGGATCACTGTGAAGCAGACCGGGAGGAGAGTGAAGCAGATCAGGATCACTGTGAAGACACCAGGAGGAGAGTGAAGCAAATCAGGATCACTGTGAAGCAGACTGGGAGGAGAGTGAAGCAGATCAGGATCACTGTGAAGCAGACCGGGAGGAGTGAAGCAGGTCAGGATCACTATGAAGAGACCGGGAGGAGAGTGAAGCAGGTCAGTGTCACTATGAAGAGACCGGGAGGAGAGTGAAGCAGATCAGGATCACTGTGAAGCAGACCGGGAGGAGAGTGAAGCAGATCAGGATCACTGTGAAGAGACCGGGAGGAGAGTGAAGCAGATCAGGATCACTGTGAAGCAGACCGGGAGGAGAGTGAAGCAGATCAGGATCACTGTGAAGAGACCGGGAGGAGAGTGAAGCAGATCAGGATCACTGTGAAGCAGACCGGGAGGAGAGTGAAGCAGATCAGGATCACTGTGAAGCAGACCGGGAGGAGAGTGAAGCAGATCCGGATCACTGTGAAGCAGACCGGGAGGAGAGTGAAGCAGGTCAGGATCACTGTGAAGCAGACCGGGAGGAGAGTGAAGCAGGTCAGGATCACTGTGAAGCAGACCGGGAGGAGAGTGAAGCAGGTCAGGATCACTGTGAAGAGACCGGGAGGAGAGTGAAGCAGATCAGGATCACTGTGAAGAGACCAGGAGGAGAGTGAAGCAGATCAGGATCACTGTGAAGACACCGGGAGGAGAGTGAAGCAAATCAGGATCACAGTGAAGCAGACTGGGAGGAGAGTGATGCAGATCAGGATCACTGTGAAGCAGACCGGGAGGAGTGAAGCAGGTCAGGATCACTGTGAAGAGACCGGGAGGAGAGTGAAGCAGATCAGGATCACTGTGAAGAGACCAGGAGGAGAGTGAAGCAGATCAGGATCACTGTGAAGACACCGGGAGGAGAGTGAAGCAAATCAGGATCACAGTGAAGCAGACTGGGAGGAGAGTGAAGCAGATCAGGATCACTGTGAAGCAGACCGGGAGGAGTGAAGCAGGTCAGGATCACTGTGAAGAGACCGGGAGGAGAGTGAAGCAGGTCAGTGTCACTATGAAGAGACCGGGAGGAGAGTGAAGCAGATCAGGATCACTGTGAAGCAGACCGGGAGGAGTGTGAAGCAGGTCCGGATCACTGTGAAGCAGACCGGGAGTAGAGTGATGCAGGTCAGGATCACTGTGAAGCAGACCGGGAGGAGTGTGAAGCAGATCAGGATCACTGTGAAGCAGACCGGGAGGCGAGTGAAGCAGATCAGGATCACTGTGAAGCAGCCTGGGAGGAGAGTGAAGCAGATCAGGATCACTGTGAAGCAGACCGGGAGGAGAGTGAAGCAGATCAAGATCACTGTGAAGACACCGGGAGGAGAGTGACGCAAATCAGGATCACTGTGAAGCAGACCGGGAGTAGAGTGAAGCAGGTCAGGATCACTGTGAAGCAGACCGGGAGGAGTGTGAAGCAGATCAGGATCACTGTGAAGCAGACCGGGAGGCGAGTGAAGCAGATCAAGATCGCTGTGAAGCAGCCTGGGAGGAGAGTGAAGCAAACCAGGATCACTGTGAAGCAGACCGGGGGGGAGAGTGAAGCAGGTCAGTGTCACTGTGAAGCTGACCGGGAGGCGGGTGAAGCAGATCAAGATCGCTGTTAAGCAGCCTGGGAGGAGAGTGAAGCAAATCAGGATCACTGTGAAGCAGACCGGGAGGAGTGAAGCAGGTCAGTGTCACTGTGAAGCAGACCGGGAAGAGAGTGAAGCAGATCAGGATCACTGTGAAGCAGACCGGGAGGAGAGTGAAGCAGGTCAGTGTCACTGTGAAGAGACCGGGAGGAGTGTGAAGCAGATCAGGATCAGTGTGAAGAGACTGGGAGGAGAGTGAAGCAGATCAGGATCACTGTGAAGAGACCGGGAGGAGAGTGAAGCAGATCAGGATCACTGTGAAGAGACCGGGAGGAGAGTGAAGCAGATCAGGATCACTGTGAAGCAGACCGGGAGGAGAGTAAAGCAGATCAGGATCACTGTGAAGACACCAGGAGGAGAGTGAAGCAAATCAGGATCACTGTGAATCAGACCGGGAGGAGAGTGAAGCAGGTCAGTGTCACTATGAAGAGACCGGGAGGAGAGTGAAGCAGACCAGGATCACTGTGAAGCAGACCGGGAGGTGAGTGAAGCAGGTCAGGATCACTGTGAAGCAGATCGGGAGTAGAGTGAAGCAGGTCAGGATCACTGTGAAGCAGACCGGGAGGAGTGTGAAGCAGATCAGGGTCACTGTGAAGACACCGGGAGGAGAGTGACGCAAATCAGGATCACTGTGAAGCAGACCGGGAGTAGAGTGAAACAGGTCAGGATCACTGTGAAGCAGACCGGGAGGAGTGTGAAGCAGATCAGGATCACTGTGAAGCAGACCGGGAGGCGAGTGAAGCAGATCAAGATCGCTGTGAAGCAGCCTGGGAGGAGAGTGAAGCAAACCAGGATCACTGTGAAGCAGACCGGGGGGGAGAGTGAAGCAGGTCAGTGTCACTGTGAAGCTGACCGGGAGGCGGGTGAAGCAGATCAAGATCGCTGTTAAGCAGCCTGGGAGGAGAGTGAAGCAAATCAGGATCACTGTGAAGCAGACCGGGAGGAGTGAAGCAGGTCAGTGTCACTGTGAAGCAGACCGGGAAGAGAGTGAAGCAGATCAGGATCACTGTGAAGCAGACCGGGAGGAGAGTGAAGCAGGTCAGTGTCACTGTGAAGCAGACCGGGAGGGGAGTGAAGCAGATCAGGATCACTGTGAAGCAGACCGGGAGGAGTGTGAAGCAGGTCAGTGTCACTGTGAAGAGACCGGGAGGAGTGTGAAGCAGATCAGTGTCACTGTGAAGAGACCGGGAGGAGTGTGAAGCAGGTCAGGATCAGTGTGAAACAGACCGGGCTGTGAAGCAGACTGGGAGGAGAGTGAAGCAGATCAGGATCACTGTGAAGCAGACCGGGAGGAGAGTGAAGCAGACCAGGATCACAGTGAAGACTCCGGGAGGAGGGTGAAACAGGTCAGGATTACTGTGAAGACCGCGAGGAGAGTGAAGCATATCAGTATCACTGTGAAGCAGACCGGGAGGAGAGTGATGCAGATCATGATCACTGTGAAGCAGACCGGGAGGAGTGTGAAGGAGGTCAGGATCGGTGTAAAAGTGACCGGGAGGAGAGTGAAGCAAATCAGGATCACTGTGAAGCAGACCGGGAGGAGAGTGAAGCAGACCGGGAGGAGAGTTAAGCAGATCAGGATCACTGTGACCATTCCATGAGTAGTGTTAAGCAGACCAGGATCACTGTAAAGAGAGGGGAAGGAATGTGAAGCAGATCAGTGAAGCAGAAAGTGAGGAGAGTGAAGCAGATCAGGATCAGTGTCTAACAGACTGGGAGGAATGTGAAGGAGATCAGGATCACTGTGAAGACTCCGGGAGGAGAGTGGAGCAGATCAGGATCACTGTGAAGCAGGCCAGGAGGAGAGTGAAGCAGATCAGGATCACTGTGAAGCAGACCGGGAGGAGAATGAAGCAGATCAGGATCACTGTGAAGCAGACCGGGAGGAGAGTGAAGCAGACCGGGAGGAAAGTTAAGCAGACCAGGATCACAGTGAAGCAGACCGGGAGGAGAGTGAAGCAGAACAGGATCACTGTGAAGAGACTGGGAGGAGTGTGAAGCAGATCAGGATCACTGTGAAGCAGACCGGGAGGAGAGTGAAGCAGACCGGGAGGAGAGTGAAGCAAATCTGGATCACTGTGAAGCAGACCGGGAGGAGAGTGAAGCAGGTCAGTGTCACTGTGAAGCAGACCGGGAGGAGAGTGAAGGTCAGGGTGACTGTGAAGAGACTGGGAGGAGAGTGAAGCAGATCAGGATCACTGTGAAGACTCTGGGCGGAGAGTGAAACAGATCAGGATCACTGTGAAGACACCGGGAGGAGAGTGAAGCAGGTCAGGATCACTGTGAAGCAGACCGGGAGGAGAGTGAAGCAAATCAGGATCACTGTGAAGCAGACCGGGAGGAAAGTGAAGCAGATCAGGATCACTGTGAAGACACCGGGAGGAGAGTGAAGCAGATCAGGATCTCTGTGAATCAGACCGGGAGCGAGTGAAGCAGGTCAGGATCACTGTGAAGAGAGCGATAGGAGAGTGAAGCAGGTCAGGATCACTGTGAAGCAGACCGGGAGGAGTGTGAAGCAGATCAGGATCAATGTGAAGCAGACCGGGAGGAGAGTGAAACTGATCAGGATCACTATGAAGCAGACCGGGAGGAGTGTGAAACAGATTAGGATCACAGTGAAGCAGACCGGGAGGAGAGTGAAGCAGATCCGGATCACTGTGAAGCAGGCCGTGAGGAGTGTGAAGTAGGTCAGGATCACTGTGAAGCAGACCGGGGGGGAGAGTGAAGCAGGTCAGTGTCACTGTGAAGCTGACCGGGAGGCGGGTGAAGCAGATCAAGATCGCTGTTAAGCAGACCGGGAGGAGTGAAGCAGGTCAGTGTCACTGTGAAGCTGACCGGGAAGAGAGTGAAGCAGATCAGGATCACTGTGAAGCAGACCGGGAGGAGAGTGAAGCAGGTCAGTGTCACTGTGAAGCAGACCGGGAGGGGAGTGAAGCAGATCAGGATCACTGTGAAGCAGACCGGGAGGAGTGTGAAGCAGGTCAGTGTCACTGTGAAGAGACCGGGAGGAGTGTGAAGCAGATCAGGATCAGTGTGAAGAGACCGGGAGGAGAGTGAAGCAGATCAGGATCACTGTGAAGAGACCAGGAGGAGAGTGAAGCAGATCAGGATCACTGTGAAGCAGACCGGGAGGAGAGTGAAGCAGATCAGGATCACTGTGAAGACACCAGGAGGAGAGTGAAGCAAATCAGGATCACTGTGAAGCAGACTGGGAGGAGAGTGAAGCAGATCAGGATCACTGTGAAGCAGACCGGGAGGAGTGAAGCAGGTCAGGATCACTATGAAGAGACCGGGAGGAGAGTGAAGCAGGTCAGTGTCACTATGAAGAGACCGGGAGGAGAGTGAAGCAGATCAGGATCACTGTGAAGCAGACCGGGAGGAGAGTGAAGCAGATCAGGATCACTGTGAAGCAGACCGGGAGGAGAGTGAAGCAGATCCGGATCACTGTGAAGCAGACCGGGAGGAGAGTGAAGCAGGTCAGGATCACTGTGAAGCAGACCGGGAGGAGAGTGAAGCAGGTCAGGATCACTGTGAAGAGACCGGGAGGAGAGTGAAGCAGATCAGGATCACTGTGAAGAGACCAGGAGGAGAGTGAAGCAGATCAGGATCACTGTGAAGACACCGGGAGGAGAGTGAAGCAAATCAGGATCACAGTGAAGCAGACTGGGAGGAGAGTGAAGCAGATCAGGATCACTGTGAAGCAGACCGGGAGGAGTGAAGCAGGTCAGGATCACTGTGAAGAGACCGGGAGGAGAGTGAAGCAGATCAGGATCACTGTGAAGAGACCAGGAGGAGAGTGAAGCAGATCAGGATCACTGTGAAGACACCGGGAGGAGAGTGAAGCAAATCAGGATCACAGTGAAGCAGACTGGGAGGAGAGTGAAGCAGATCAGGATCACTGTGAAGCAGACCGGGAGGAGTGAAGCAGGTCAGGATCACTGTGAAGAGACCGGGAGGAGAGTGAAGCAGGTCAGTGTCACTATGAAGAGACCGGGAGGAGAGTGAAGCAGATCAGGATCACTGTGAAGCAGACCGGGAGGAGTGTGAAGCAGGTCCGGATCACTGTGAAGCAGACCGGGAGTAGAGTGATGCAGGTCAGGATCACTGTGAAGCAGACCGGGAGGAGTGTGAAGCAGATCAGGATCACTGTGAAGCAGACCGGGAGGCGAGTGAAGCAGATCAGGATCACTGTGAAGCAGCCTGGGAGGAGAGTGAAGCAGATCAGGATCACTGTGAAGCAGACCGGGAGGAGAGTGAAGCAGATCAGGATCACTGTGAAGACACCGGGAGGAGAGTGACGCAAATCAGGATCACTGTGAAGCAGACCGGGAGTAGAGTGAAGCAGGTCAGGATCACTGTGAAGCAGACCGGGAGGAGTGTGAAGCAGATCAGGATCACTGTGAAGCAGACCGGGAGGCGAGTGAAGCAGATCAAGATCGCTGTGAAGCAGCCTGGGAGGAGAGTGAAGCAAACCAGGATCACTGTGAAGCAGACCGGGGGGGAGAGTGAAGCAGGTCAGTGTCACTGTGAAGCTGACCGGGAGGCGGGTGAAGCAGATCAAGATCGCTGTTAAGCAGCCTGGGAGGAGAGTGAAGCAAATCAGGATCACTGTGAAGCAGACCGGGAGGAGTGAAGCAGGTCAGTGTCACTGTGAAGCAGACCGGGAAGAGAGTGAAGCAGATCAGGATCACTGTGAAGCAGACCGGGAGGAGAGTGAAGCAGGTCAGTGTCACTGTGAAGAGACCGGGAGGAGTGTGAAGCAGATCAGGATCAGTGTGAAGAGACCGGGAGGAGAGTGAAGCAGATCAGGATCACTATGAAGAGACCGGGAGGAGAGTGAAGCAGATCAGGATCACTGTGAAGCAGACCGGGAGGAGAGTGAAGCAGATCAGGATCACTGTGAAGAGACCGGGAGGAGAGTGAAGCAGATCAGGATCACTGTGAAGCAGACCGGGAGGAGAGTGAAGCAAATCAGGATCACTGTGAAGAGACCGGGAGGAGAGTGAAGCAGATCAGGATCACTGTGAAGCAGACTGGGAGGAGAGTGAAGCAGGTCAGTGTCACTATGAAGAGACCGGGAGGAGAGTGAAGCAGATCAGGATCACTGTGAAGCAGACCGGGAGGAGTGTGAAGCAGATCAGGATCACTATGAAGAGACCGGGAGGAGAGTGAAGCAGATCAGGATCACTGTGAAGCAGACCGGGAGGAGAGTGAAGCAGATCAGGATCACTGTGAAGAGACCGGGAGGAGAGTGAAGCAGATCAGGATCACTGTGAAGAGACCGGGAGGAGAGTGAAGCAGATCAGGATCACAGTGAAGCAGACCGGGAGGAGAGTGAAGCAGATCAGGATCACTGTGAAGCAGACCGGGAGGAGAGTGAAGCAGATCCGGATCACTGTGAAGCAGACCGGGAGGAGAGTGAAACAGGTCAGGATCACTGTGAAGCAGACCGGGAGGAGAGTGAAGCAGGTCAGGATCACTGTGAAGAGACCGGGAGGAGAGTGAAGCAGATCAGGATCACTGTGAAGAGACCAGGAGGAGAGTGAAGCAGATCAGGATCACTGTGAAGACACCGGGAGGAGAGTGAAGCAAATCAGGATCACAGTGAAGCAGACTGGGAGGAGAGTGAAGCAGATCAGGATCACTGTGAAGCAGACCGGGAGGAGTGAAGCAGGTCAGGATCACTGTGAAGAGACCGGGAGGAGAGTGAAGCAGATCAGGATCACTGTGAAGAGACCAGGAGGAGAGTGAAGCAGATCAGGATCACTGTGAAGATACCGGGAGGAGAGTGAAGCAGATCAGGATCACTGTGAAGAGACCAGGAGGAGAGTGAAGCAGATCAGGATCACTATGAAGAGACCGGGAGGAGAGTGAAGCAGATCAGGATCACTGTGAAGCAGACCGGGAGGAGTGTGAAGCAGGTCCGGATCACTGTGAAGCAGACCGGGAGTAGAGTGATGCAGGTCAGGATCACTGTGAAGCAGACCGGGAGGAGTGTGAAGCAGATCAGGATCACTGTGAAGCAGACCGGGAGGCGAGTGAAGCAGATCAGGATCACTGTGAAGCAGCCTGGGAGGAGAGTGAAGCAGATCAGGATCACTGTGAAGCAGACCGGGAGGAGAGTGAAGCAGATCAGGATCACTGTGAAGCAGACCGGGGGGGGAGAGTGAAGCAGGTCAGTGTCACTATGAAGCTGACCGGGGGGCGGGTGAAGCAGATCAAGATCGCTGTTAAGCAGCCTGGGAGGAGAGTGAAGCAAATCAGGATCACTGTGAAGCAGACCGGGAGGAGTGAAGCAGGTCAGTGTCACTGTGAAGCAGACCGGGAGGAGAGTGAAGCAGATCAGGATCACTGTGAAGAGACCGGGAGGAGGATGAAGCAGGTCAGTGTCACTGTGAAGAGACCGGGAGGAGAGTGAAGCAGATCAGGATCACTGTGAAGCAGACCGGGAGGAGAGTGAAGCAGATCCGGATCACTGTGAAGCAGACCGGGAGGAGAGTGAAACAGGTCAGGATCACTGTGAACCAGACCGGGAGGAGAGTGAAGCAGGTCAGGATCACTGTGAAGAGACCGGGAGGAGAGTGAAGCAGATCAGGATCACTGTGAAGAGACCAGGAGGAGAGTGAAGCAGATCAGGATCACTGTGAAGACACCGGGAGGAGAGTGAAGCAAATCAGGATCACAGTGAAGCAGACTGGGAGGAGAGTGAAGCAGATCAGGATCACTGTGAAGCAGACCGGGAGGAGTGAAGCAGGTCAGGATCACTGTGAAGAGACCGGGAGGAGAGTGAAGCAGATCAGGATCACTGTGAAGAGACCAGGAGGAGAGTGAAGCAGATCAGGATCACTGTGAAGACACCGGGAGGAGAGTGAAGCAAATCAGGATCACAGTGAAGCAGACTGGGAGGAGAGTGAAGCAGATCAGGATCACTGTGAAGAGACCGGGAGGAGTGAAGCAGGTCAGGATCACTGTGAAGAGACCGGGAGGAGAGTGAAGCAGATCAGGATCACTGTGAAGCAGACCGGGAGGAGTGTGAAGCAGGTCCGGATCACTGTGAAGCAGACCGGGAGTAGAGTGATGCAGGTCAGGATCACTGTGAAGCAGACCGGGAGGAGTGTGAAGCAGATCAGGATCACTGTGAAGCAGACCGGGAGGCGAGTGAAGCAGATCAGGATCACTGTGAAGATACCGGGAGGAGAGTGAAGCAGATCAGGATCACTGTGAAGAGACCAGGAGGAGAGTGAAGCAGATCAGGATCACTATGAAGAGACCGGGAGGAGAGTGAAGCAGATCAGGATCACTGTGAAGCAGACCGGGAGGAGTGTGAAGCAGGTCAGGATCACTGTGAAGAGACCGGGAGGAGAGTGAAGCAGATCAGGATCACTGTGAAGAGACCAGGAGGAGAGTGAAGCAGATCAGGATCACTGTGAAGATACCGGGAGGAGAGTGAAGCAGATCAGGATCACTGTGAAGAGACCAGGAGGAGAGTGAAGCAGATCAGGATCACTATGAAGAGACCGGGAGGAGAGTGAAGCAGATCAGGATCACTGTGAAGCAGACCGGGAGGAGTGTGAAGCAGGTCCGGATCACTGTGAAGCAGACCGGGAGTAGAGTGATGCAGGTCAGGATCACTGTGAAGCAGACCGGGAGGAGTGTGAAGCAGATCAGGATCACTGTGAAGCAGACCGGGAGGCGAGTGAAGCAGATCAGGATCACTGTGAAGCAGCCTGGGAGGAGAGTGAAGCAGATCAGGATCACTGTGAAGCAGACCGGGAGGAGAGTGAAGCAGATCAGGATCACTGTGAAGCAGACCGGGGGGGGAGAGTGAAGCAGGTCAGTGTCACTATGAAGCTGACCGGGGGGCGGGTGAAGCAGATCAAGATCGCTGTTAAGCAGCCTGGGAGGAGAGTGAAGCAAATCAGGATCACTGTGAAGCAGACCGGGAGGAGTGAAGCAGGTCAGTGTCACTGTGAAGCAGACCGGGAGGAGAGTGAAGCAGATCAGGATCACTGTGAAGAGACCGGGAGGAGGATGAAGCAGGTCAGTGTCACTGTGAAGAGACCGGGAGGAGAGTGAAGCAGATCAGGATCACTGTGAAGCAGACCGGGAGGAGAGTGAAGCAGATCCGGATCACTGTGAAGCAGACCGGGAGGAGAGTGAAACAGGTCAGGATCACTGTGAACCAGACCGGGAGGAGAGTGAAGCAGGTCAGGATCACTGTGAAGAGACCGGGAGGAGAGTGAAGCAGATCAGGATCACTGTGAAGAGACCAGGAGGAGAGTGAAGCAGATCAGGATCACTGTGAAGACACCGGGAGGAGAGTGAAGCAAATCAGGATCACAGTGAAGCAGACTGGGAGGAGAGTGAAGCAGATCAGGATCACTGTGAAGCAGACCGGGAGGAGTGAAGCAGGTCAGGATCACTGTGAAGAGACCGGGAGGAGAGTGAAGCAGATCAGGATCACTGTGAAGAGACCAGGAGGAGAGTGAAGCAGATCAGGATCACTGTGAAGACACCGGGAGGAGAGTGAAGCAAATCAGGATCACAGTGAAGCAGACTGGGAGGAGAGTGAAGCAGATCAGGATCACTGTGAAGAGACCGGGAGGAGTGAAGCAGGTCAGGATCACTGTGAAGAGACCGGGAGGAGAGTGAAGCAGATCAGGATCACTGTGAAGCAGACCGGGAGGAGTGTGAAGCAGGTCCGGATCACTGTGAAGCAGACCGGGAGTAGAGTGATGCAGGTCAGGATCACTGTGAAGCAGACCGGGAGGAGTGTGAAGCAGATCAGGATCACTGTGAAGCAGACCGGGAGGCGAGTGAAGCAGATCAGGATCACTGTGAAGCAGCCTGGGAGGAGAGTGAAGCAGATCAGGATCACTGTGAAGCAGACCGGGAGGAGAGTGAAGCAGATCAGGATCACTGTGAAGCAGACCGGGGGGGGGAGAGTGAAGCAGGTAAGTGTCACTGTGAAGCTGACCGGGGGGCGGGTGAAGCAGATCAAGATCGCTGTTAAGCAGCCTGGGAGGAGAGTGAAGCAAATCAGGATCACTGTGAAGCAGACCGGGAGGAGTGAAGCAGGTCAGTGTCACTGTGAAGCAGACCGGGAAGAGAGTGAAGCAGATCAGGATCACTGTGAAGCAGAGTGGGAGGAGAGTGAAGCAGATCAGGATCACTGTGAAGAGACCGGGAGGAGGATGAAGCAGGTCAGTGTCACTGTGAAGCAGACCGGGAGGGGAGTGAAGCCGGTCAGTGTCACTGTGAAGAGACCGGGAGGAGAGTGAAGCAGATCAGGATCACTGTGAAGCAGACCGGGAGGAGTGTGTAGCAGATCAGGATCACTGTGAAGAGACCGGGAGGAGAGTGTAGCAGATCAGGATCACTGTGAAGACACCGGGAGGAGAGTGAAGCAAATCAGGATCACAGTGAAGCAGACCGGGAGGAGTGTGAAGCAGGTCAGTGTCACTATGAAGAGACCGGGAGGAGAGTGAAGCAGATCAGGATCACTGTGAAGCAGACCGGGAGGAGTGTGAAGCAGATCAGGATCTCTGTGAAGAGACCGGGAGGAGAGTGAAGCAGATCAGGATCACTATGAAGCAGACCGGGAGGAGTGTGAAGCAGGTCCGGATCACTGTGAAGCAGACCGGGAGGAGAGTGAAGCAGGTCAGGATCACTGTGAAGCAGACCGGGAGGAGAGTGAAGCAGGTCAGGATCAGTGTGAAGCAGACCGGGAGGAGAGTGAAGCAGATCAGGATCACTGTGAAGCAGACCGGAAGGAGAGTGAAGCAGATCAGGATCACCGTGAAGAGACCGGGAGGAGAGTGAAGCAGATCAGGATCACTGTGAAGCAGACCGGAAGGAGAGTGAAGCAGATCAGGATCACTGTGAAGAGAGCGGGAGGAGTGTGAAGCAGATCAGGATCACTG
Organism: Scyliorhinus torazame; assembly: GCF_047496885.1. Classification (NCBI taxonomy): domain Eukaryota; kingdom Metazoa; phylum Chordata; class Chondrichthyes; order Carcharhiniformes; family Scyliorhinidae; genus Scyliorhinus; species Scyliorhinus torazame. The sequence continues at coordinate 1,322,078 of NC_092716.1, forward strand.
TGAAGAGAGCGGGAGGAGAGTGAAGCAGATCAGGATCACTGTGAAGAGACCGGGAGGAGAGTGAAGCAGATCAGGATCACTGTGAAGAGAGCGGGAGGAGAGTGAAGCAGATCAGGATCACTGTGAAGAGAGCGGGAGGAGAGTGAAGCAGGTCCGGATCACTGTGAAGAGACCGGGAGGAGAGTGAAGCAGGTCAGTGTCACTATGAAGAGACCGGGAGGAGAGTGAAGCAGGTCAGTGTCACTATGAAGAGACCGGGAGGAGAGTGAAGCAGATCAGGATCACTGTGAAGAGACTGGGAGGAGAGTGAAGCAGATCAGGATCACTGTGAAGCAGACCGGGAGGAGAGTGAAGCAGGTCAGTGTCACTGTGAAGCAGACCGGGAGGAGAGTGAAGCAGGTCAGTGTCACTATGAAGAGACCGGGAGGAGAGTGAAGCAGGTCAGTGTCACTATGAAGAGACCGGGAGGAGTGTGAAGCAGGTCAGTGTCACTATGAAGAGACCGGGAGGAGAGTGAAGCAGATCAGGATCAGTGTGAAGAGACTGGGAGGAGAGTGAAGCAGATCAGGATCGCTGTGAAGAGACCGGGAGGAGAGTGAAGCAGATCAGGATCACTGTGAAGCAGACCGGGAGGAGTGTGAAGCAGGTCAGTGTCACTATGAAGAGACCGGGAGGAGAGTGAAGCAGATCAGGATCACTGTGAAGCAGACCGGGAGGAGAGTGAAGCAGATCAGGATCACTGTGAAGAGACCGGGAGGAGAGTGAAGCAGATCAGGATCACTGTGAAGCAGACCGGGAGGAGAGTGAAGCAGATCAGGATCACTGTGAAGAGACCGGGAGGAGAGTGAAGCAGATCAGGATCACTGTGAAGAGACCGGGAGGAGAGTGAAGCAGATCAGGATCACTGTGAAGCAGACCGGGAGGAGAGTGAAGCAGATCAGGATCACTGTGAAGCAGACCGGGAGGAGAGTGAAGCAGATCCGGATCACTGTGAAGCAGACCGGGAGGAGAGTGAAGCAGGTCAGGATCACTGTGAAGCAGACCGGGAGGAGAGTGAAGCAGGTCAGGATCACTGTGAAGAGACCGGGAGGAGAGTGAAGCAGATCAGGATCACTGTGAAGAGACCAGGAGGAGAGTGAAGCAGATCAGGATCACTGTGAAGACACCGGGAGGAGAGTGAAGCAAATCAGGATCACAGTGAAGCAGACTGGGAGGAGAGTGAAGCAGATCAGGATCACTGTGAAGCAGACCGGGAGGAGTGAAGCAGGTCAGGATCACTGTGAAGAGACCGGGAGGAGAGTGAAGCAGATCAGGATCACTGTGAAGAGACCAGGAGGAGAGTGAAGCAGATCAGGATCACTGTGAAGACACCGGGAGGAGAGTGAAGCAAATCAGGATCACAATGAAGCAGACTGGGAGGAGAGTGAAGCAGATCAGGATCACTGTGAAGCAGACCGGGAGGAGTGAAGCAGGTCAGGATCACTGTGAAGAGACCGGGAGGAGAGTGAAGCAGATCAGGATCACTGTGTAGCAGACCGGGAGGAGTGTGAAGCAGGTCCGGATCACTGTGAAGCAGACCGGGAGTAGAGTGATGCATGTTCAGGATCACTGTGAAGCAGACCGGGAGGAGTGTGAAGCAGATCAGGATCACTGTGAAGCAGACCGGGAGGCGAGTGAAGCAGATCAGGATCACTGTGAAGCAGCCTGGGAGGAGAGTGAAGCAGATCAGGATCACTGTGAAGCAGACCGGGAGGAGAGTGAAGCAGATCAGGATCACTGTGAAGACACCGGGAGGAGAGTGACGCAAATCAGGATCACTGTGAAGCAGACCGGGAGTAGAGTGAAGCAGGTCAGGATCACTGTGAAGCAGACCGGGAGGAGTGTGTAGCAGATCAGGATCACTGTGAAGCAGACCGGGAGGCGAGTGAAGCAGATCAAGATCGCTGTGAAGCAGCCTGGGAGGAGAGTGAAGCAAACCAGGATCACTGTGAAGCAGACCGGGGGGGAGAGTGAAGCAGGTCAGTGTCACTGTGAAGCTGACCGGGAGGCGGGTGAAGCAGATCAAGATCGCTGTTAAGCAGCCTGGGAGGAGAGTGAAGCAAATCAGGATCACTGTGAAGCAGACCGGGAGGAGTGAAGCAGGTCAGTGTCACTGTGAAGCAGACCGGGAAGAGAGTGAAGCAGATCAGGATCACTGTGAAGCAGACCGGGAGGAGAGTGAAGCAGGTCAGTGTCACTGTGAATCAGACCGGGAGGGGAGTGAAGCAGATCAGGATCACTGTGAAGCAGACCGGGAGGAGTGTGAAGCAGGTCAGTGTCACTGTGAAGAGACCGGGAGGAGTGTGAAGCAGATCAGGATCAGTGTGAAGAGACCGGGAGGAGAGTGAAGCAGATCAGGATCACTGTGAAGAGACCGGGAGGAGAGTGAAGCAGATCAGGATCACTGTGAAGCAGACCGGGAGGAGAGTGAAGCAGATCAGGATCACTGTGAAGACACCAGGAGGAGAGTGAAGCAAATCAGGATCACTGTGAATCAGACCGGGAGGAGAGTGAAGCAGGTCAGTGTCACTATGAAGAGACCGGGAGGAGAGTGAAGCAGATCAGGATCGCTGTGAAGAGACCGGGAGGAGAGTGAAGCAGATCAGGATCACTGTGAAGCAGACCGGGAGGAGAGTGAAGCAGATCAGGATCACTGTGAAGAGACCGGGAGGAGAGTCAAGCAGATCAGGATCACTGTGAAGCAGACCGGGAGGAGAGTGAAGCAGATCAGGATCACTGTGAAGAGACCGGGAGGAGAGTGAAGCAGATCAGGATCACTGTGAAGCAGACTGGGAGGAGAGTGAAGCAGGTCAGTGTCACTATGAAGAGACCGGGAGGAGAGTGAAGCAGATCAGGATCACTGTGAAGCAGACCGGGAGGAGTGTGAAGCAGATCAGGATCACTATGAAGAGACCGGGAGGAGAGTGAAGCAGATCAGGATCACTGTGAAGCAGACCGGGTGGAGAGTGAAGCAGATCAGGATCACTGTGAAGAGACCGGGAGGAGAGTGAAGCAGATCAGGATCACTGTGAAGAGACCGGGAGGAGAGTGAAGCAGATCAGGATCACAGTGAAGCAGACCGGGAGGAGAGTGAAGCAGATCAGGATCACTGTGAAGCAGACCGGGAGGAGAGTGAAGCAGATCCGGATCACTGTGAAGCAGACCGGGAGGAGAGTGAAACAGGTCAGGATCACTGTGAAGCAGACCGGGAGGAGAGTGAAGCAGGTCAGGATCACTGTGAAGAGACCGGGAGGAGAGTGAAGCAGATCAGGATCACTGTGAAGAGACCAGGAGGAGAGTGAAGCAGATCAGGATCACTGTGAAGACACCGGGAGGAGAGTGAAGCAAATCAGGATCACAGTGAAGCAGACTGGGAGGAGAGTGAAGCAGATCAGGATCACTGTGAAGCAGACCGGGAGGAGTGAAGCAGGTCAGGATCACTGTGAAGAGACCGGGAGGAGAGTGAAGCAGGTCAGTGTCACTATGAAGAGACCGGGAGGAGAGTGAAGCAGATCAGGATCACTGTGAAGCAGACCGGGAGGAGTGTGAAGCAGGTCCGGATCACTGTGAAGCAGACCGGGAGTAGAGTGATGCAGGTCAGGATCACTGTGAAGCAGACCGGGAGGAGTGTGAAGCAGATCAGGATCACTGTGAAGCAGACCGGGAGGCGAGTGAAGCAGATCAGGATCACTGTGAAGCAGCCTGGGAGGAGAGTGAAGCAGATCAGGATCACTGTGAAGCAGACCGGGAGGAGAGTGAAGCAGATCAGGATCACTGTGAAGCAGACCGGGGGGGGAGAGTGAAGCAGGTAAGTGTCACTGTGAAGCTGACCGGGGGGCGGGTGAAGCAGATCAAGATCGCTGTTAAGCAGCCTGGGAGGAGAGTGAAGCAAATCAGGATCACTGTGAAGCAGACCGGGAGGAGTGAAGCAGGTCAGTGTCACTGTGAAGAGACCGGGAGGAGAGTGAAGCAGATCAGGATCACTGTGAAGCAGACCGGGAGGAGAGTGAAGCAGATCCGGATCACTGTGAAGCAGACCGGGAGGAGAGTGAAACAGGTCAGGATCACTGTGAAGCAGACCGGGAGGAGAGTGAAGCAGGTAAGGATCACTGTGAAGAGACCGGGAGGAGAGTGAAGCAGATCAGGATCACTGTGAAGAGACCAGGAGGAGAGTGAAGCAGATCAGGATCACTGTGAAGCAGACCGGGAGGAGTGAAGCAGGTCAGTGTCACTGTGAAGAGACCGGGAGGAGAGTGAAGCAGATCAGGATCACTGTGAAGCAGACCGGGAGGAGAGTGAAGCAGATCCGGATCACTGTGAAGCAGACCGGGAGGAGAGTGAAACAGGTCAGGATCACTGTGAAGCAGACCGGGAGGAGAGTGAAGCAGGTAAGGATCACTGTGAAGAGACCGGGAGGAGAGTGAAGCAGATCAGGATCACTGTGAAGAGACCAGGAGGAGAGTGAAGCAGATCAGGATCACTGTGAAGACACCGGGAGGAGAGTGAAGCAAATCAGGATCACAGTGAAGCAGACTGGGAGGAGAGTGAAGCAGATCAGGATCACTGTGAAGCAGACCGGGAGGAGTGAAGCAGGTCAGGATCACTGTGAAGAGACCGGGAGGAGAGTGAAGCAGATCAGGATCACTGTGAAGAGACCAGGAGGAGAGTGAAGCAGATCAGGATCACTGTGAAGACACCGGGAGGAGAGTGAAGCAAATCAGGATCACAGTGAAGCAGACTGGGAGGAGAGTGAAGCAGATCAGGATCACTGTGAAGCAGACCAGGAGGAGTGAAGCAGGTCAGGATCACTGTGAAGAGACCGGGAGGAGAGTGAAGCAGGTCAGGATCACTGTGAAGCAGACCGGGAGGAGAGTGAAGCAGGTCAGGATCACTGTGAAGCAGACCGGGGGGAGAGTGAAGCAGGTCAGTGTCACTATGAAGAGACCGGGAGGAGAGTGAAGCAGATCAGGATCACTGTGAAGCAGACCGGGAGGAGTGTGAAGCAGGTCCGGATCACTGTGAAGCAGACCGGGAGTAGAGTGATGCAGGTCAGGATCACTGTGAAGCAGACCGGGAGGAGTGTGAAGCAGATCAGGATCACTGTGAAGCAGACCGGGAGGAGAGTGAAGCAAATCAGGATCACTGTGAAGCAGACCGGGAGGAGTGAAGCAGGTCAGTGTCACTGTGAAGCAGACCGGGAGGAGAGTGAAGCAGATCAGGATCACTGTGAAGCAGACCGGGAGGGGAGTGAAGCAGGTCAGTGTCACTGTGAAGAGACCGGGAGGAGAGTGAAGCAGATCAGGATCACTGTGAAGCAGACCGGGAGGAGTGTGTAGCAGATCAGGATCACTGTGAAGACACCGGGAGGAGAGTGAAGCAAATCAGGATCACAGTGAAGCAGACCGGGAGGAGTGTGAAGCAGGTCAGTGTCACTATGAAGAGACCGGGAGGAGAGTGAAGCAGATCAGGATCACTGTGAAGCAGACCGGGAGGAGTGTGAAGCAGATCAGGATCTCTGTGAAGAGACCGGGAGGAGAGTGAAGCAGATCAGGATCACTATGAAGCAGACCGGGAGGAGTGTGAAGCAGGTCCGGATCACTGTGAAGCAGACCGGGAGGAGAGTGAAGCAGGTCAGGATCACTGTGAAGCAGACCGGGAGGAGAGTGAAGCAGGTCAGGATCAGTGTGAAGCAGACCGGGAGGAGAGTGAAGCAGATCAGGATCACTGTGAAGCAGACCGGAAGGAGAGTGAAGCAGATCAGGATCACCGTGAAGAGACCGGGAGGAGAGTGAAGCAGATCAGGATCACTGTGAAGAGAGCGGGAGGAGTGTGAAGCAGATCAGGATCACTGTGAAGAGAGCGGGAGGAGAGTGAAGCAGATCAGGATCACTGTGAAGAGACCGGGAGGAGAATGAAGCAGATCAGGATCACTGTGAAGAGAGCGGGAGGAGAGTGAAGCAGATCAGGATCACTGTGAAGAGAGCGGGAGGAGAGTGAAGCAGGTCCGGATCACTGTGAAGAGACCGGGAGGAGAGTGAAGCAGGTCAGTGTCACTATGAAGAGACCGGGAGGAGAGTGAAGCAGGTCAGGATCACTATGAAGAGACCGGGAGGAGAGTGAAGCAGATCAGGATCACTGTGAAGAGACTGGGAGGAGAGTGAAGCAGATCAGGATCACTGTGAAGCAGACCGGGAGGAGAGTGAAGCAGGTCAGTGTCACTGTGAAGCAGACCGGGAGGAGAGTGAAGCAGGTCAGTGTCACTATGAAGAGACCGGGAGGAGAGTGAAGCAGGTCAGTGTCACTATGAAGAGACCGGGAGGAGAGTGAAGCAGATCAGGATCACTGTGAAGAGACTGGGAGGAGAGTGAAGCAGATCAGGATCACTGTGAAGCAGACCGGGAGGAGAGTGAAGCAGGTCAGTGTCACTGTGAAGCAGACCGGGAGGAGAGTGAAGCAGGTCAGTGTCACTATGAAGAGACCGGGAGGAGAGTGAAGCAGGTCAGTGTCACTATGAAGAGACCGGGAGGAGAGTGAAGCAGATCAGGATCAGTGTGAAGAGACTGGGAGGAGAGTGAAGCAGATCAGGATCACTGTGAAGAGACCGGGAGGAGAGTGAAGCAGATCAGGATCACTGTGAAGCAGACCGGGAGGAGTGTGAAGCAGGTCAGTGTCACTATGAAGAGACCGGGAGGAGAGTGAAGCAGATCAGGATCAGTGTGAAGAGACTGGGAGGAGAGTGAAGCAGATCAGGATCGCTGTGAAGAGACTGGGAGGAGAGTGAAGCAGATCAGGATCACTATGAAGCAGACCGGGAGGAGAGTGAAGCAGATCAGGATCACTATGAAGCAGACCGGGAGGCGTGTGAAGCAGATCAGGATCACTGTGAAGAGACCGGGAGGAGAGTGAAGCAGATCAGGATCACTATGAAGCAGACCGGGAGGAGTGTGAAGCAGGTCCGGATCACTGTGAAGCAGACCGGGAGGAGAGTGAAGCAGGTCAGGATCACTGTGAAGCAGACCGGGAGGAGAGTGAAGCAGGTCAGGATCACTGTGAAGCAGACCGGGAGGAGAGTGAAGCAGGTCCGGATCACTGTGAAGCAGACCGGGAGGAGAGTGAAGCAGGTCCGGATCACTGTGAAGCAGACCGGGAGGAGAGTGAAGCAGGTCCGGATCACTGTGAAGTGAGCGGGAGGAGTGTGAAGCAGGTCAGGATCAAAGCAGCTGGTAGATCGCACCGATAGATTCCAGTTCTGGGCAGCAGACCCTTCGGAAGGATGTGAAGGAAGAGAGTACAGAAAAGGGTCACAAGATTGTGTCTGAGGATTAGGAACTTCAGTTTCACTGAAAGATTGGAGAAGTTGGAACTGTTTTCCTTGGAGAGGAGAAGGTTGAGAGGAGATTTGATCACGGTATCAAAATCATGAGGGCCTGGACAGGGTAGATAGGGAGAACTTGTTCCCATTTTTGAAAGGATTGGGGCAACATGATGAAAATGTTTTCACACAGTGAATGGTTCGGATGTGGAATGTATTGTCTGAGCATTCGGTGGAGCCAAGTTCAATCCAGGCTTTCAGTGGAGAACTGGATGATTACCTGAAAAGAAAGATTTGCAGGGTTCTGGGATAAGTCAGGGCTGTGGCGTTAAATAGATAGCATGAAAGAGCCTCCACAGAGACAATGGGCCAAATGTTCTCCTGTGCTGCATCATTGATGCAGTAAAACTAATCGACTGAAATAGAGAGAGGCGAACCCGGGGTGAACTGGCACAACCTGGACTGTCTTTATTATCCTCGTCTCTTGCTGCTGTATTTCTACTAAACACTAGTATGGTTCTTTTGGGTTGAATGGCCTCACTCCATGCTGCAATTTGTAATACTCTCTTCACTGCTTTATTACTAATTATGACATTGGTTATGATTCTGGCTCTCACGCTATTGCTCTGCTTTACTCCAAGAATGTTTATTTCCAGCTTAATCTTTACAGGGGCTGGTTTAGCACACTGGGCTAAAGCGCTGGCTTTTACAGCAGACCAAGGCAGGCCAGCAGCACGGTTCAATTCCCATAACAGCCTCCCCGAACAGGTGCCGGAATGTGGCGACTAGGGGCTTTTCACAGTAACTTCATTTGAAGCCTACTTGTGACAATAAGCGATTTTCATTTCATTTCTGTTCATTCATGTCTGTTTCTGACTTGCTGTTTTATAAGTGTCCACTTACCGCTGTCTGTGGCTGTGATTACAGCCGTGTATCGATGGTTGAGCAGGAATGGGGACCTGCGCTCGATATTCTGCTGGAGAATTATCTCCCCCGTGTTTACATCGACTATCAGCCAATCAGCTGGGTCGTACTGAATCCCGTAACTGGAACACAAGAAAGGGCAGAGTTAGTGATCCGGGAAAAATACCCCAAAACAGGGGGAAATAGATCTGGACCTGGACCCAGGAAAATATCCAGAAAATATCGTGCGTACCCCACCACCTGGAGGTTCCCCTCCCAGTCACTCACAACGCTGACTTGGAAATATATTGGCCGTTCCTTCAATGTCACTGGAGCAAAATCCTGGAACTCCCTAACAGCACAGTGGGTGTACCCACCTCTATAACAGCACAGTGGGTGTACCTACCTCCCTGACAGCACAGTGGGTGTGCCTACCTCTCTAACAGCACACTGGGTGTACATACCTCTCTAACAGCACAGTGGGTGTACCTACCTCCCTAACAGCACAGTGGGCGCACCTACCTCCCTAACAGCACAGTGGGTGTACCTACCTCCCTAACAGCACAGTGGGTGCACCTACCTCCCTAACAGCACAGTGGGTGCACCTACCTCCCTCACAGCAGTGGGTGTACCTACCTAACTAACAGCACAGTGGGTGTACCTACCTCCATAACAGCACAGTGGGTGTATCTACCTCCCTAACAGCACAGTGGGTGCACCTACCTCCCTCACAGCAGTGGGTGTACCTACCTAACTAACAGCACAGTGGGTGTATCTACCTCCCTAACAGCACAGTGGGTGCACCTACCTCCCTAACAGCACAGTGGGTGCACCTACCTCCCTAACAGCACTGTGGGTGCACCTACCTCCCTAACAGCACAGTGGGTGTACCTGACGAATGTGATATAAAATAGTTACTTTAGAGATATTAGTTACTGTAATGTAGAGATAGGCCGGTCTGATTCTGTTAGTTCACAGACAAAGGATTTCAGACCGCATGGAAAAGCAAGGAGGAGGTGTGTCCACCAAAGGAGGAGAAAAGGATGCTGGGTAATAGGGGCCAGAGGAAGGGATGAGAAGTGAGCCAATCAGAATGTATGACCAGGTCAGGAGGGGTTTCGGATGACCTATGGGAATCGTGTATGTGAAACTTGATACCATTTGAATTTATTTGCAGAAATCCCTTTGTCTCTTTGTTCATTCGCTTTCCGGGGTGTAGGAGACTGGATGTGTCCTATGCTTCTGTGAAATGAATCAGGCTTGCAAGCCAAATAAAATAACTAATGCTGTACCTGCAAATCCATCTCGACTTTTATTGAGGCCAGACTGACGGGTAAAGAAATTTGTATTTTGTCATACCAACCTCCCTAACAACACAGTGGGTGTACCTACCTCCCTAACAGCAGTGAGTATACTTCCCTCCCTGACAGCACAGTGGGTGTACCTACCTCCCTCACAGCACAGTGGGTGTACCTCCCTCCCTCACAGCATGGTGGGTGCACCTACCTTCCTAACAGCACAGTGGGTGTGCCTGCCTCCCTCACAGCACAGTGGGTGTGCCTGCCTCCCTCACAGCACAGTGGGTGTACCTACCTCCCTCACAGCACAGTGGGTGTGCCTCCGTCCCTCACAGCACGGTGGGTGCACCTACCTTCCTAACAGCACAGTGGGTGTGCCTGCCTCCCTCACAGCACAGTGGGTGTGCCTGCCTCCCTCACAGCACAGTGGGTGTACCTACCTCCCTCACAGCACAGTGGGTGTGCCTGCCTCCCTCACAGCACAGTGGGTGTGCCTGCCTCCCTCACAGCACAGTGGGTGTACCTACCTCCCTCACAGCACAGTGGGTGTGCCTCCGTCCCTCACAGCACAGTGGGTGCACCTACCTCCCTAACAGCAGTGAGTATACTTCCCTCCCTGACAGCACAGTGGGTGTACCTACCTCCCTCACAGCACAGTGGGTGTACCTCCCTCCCTCACAGCACGGTGGGTGCACCTACCTTCCTAACAGCACAGTGGGTGTGCCTGCCTCCCTCACAGCACAGTGGGTGTGCCTGCCTCCCTCACAGCACAGTGGGTGTACCTACCTCCCTCACAGCACAGTGGGTGTGCCTCCGTCCCTCACAGCACAGTGAGTGTGCCTCCCTCCCTCACAGCACAGTGGGTGTACCTACCTCCCTCACAGCACAGTGGGTGTACCTCCCTCCCTCACAGCACGGTGGGTGCACCTACCTTCCTAACAGCACAGTGGGTGTGCCTGCCTCCCTCACAGCACAGTGGGTATGCCTGCCTCCCTCACAGCACAGTGGGTGTACCTACCTCCCTCACAGCACAGTGGGTGTGCCTCCGTCCCTCACAGCACAGTGGGTGTACCTACCTCCCTCACAGCACAGTGAGTGTGCCTCCCTCCCTCACAGCACAGTGGGTGTACCTACCTCCCTCACAGCACAGTGGGTGTGCCTCCGTCCCTCACAGCACAGTGAGTGTGCCTCCCTCCCTCACAGCACAGTGAGTGTGCCTCCCTCCCTCACAGCACAGTAGGTGTACCTACCTCCCTCACAGCACAGTGGGTGTACCTACCTCCCTCACAGCACAGTGGGTGTACCTACCTCCCTCACAGCATAGTGGGTGTGCCTCCCTCCCTCACAGCACAGTGAGTGTGCCTCCCTCCCTCACAGCACAGTGGGTGTACCTACCTCCCTGACAGCACAGTGGGTGTACCTACCTCCCTCACAGCATAGTGGGTGTACCTACCTCCCTCACAGCACAGTGGGTGTACCTCCCTCCCTCACAGCACAGTGGGTGTACCTACCACCCTCACAGCACAGTGGGTGTACCTCCCTCCCTCACAGCACAGTGGGTGTGCCTACCTCCCTCACAGCACAGTGGGTGTACCTACCACCCTCACAGCACAGTGGGTGTACCTCCCTCCCTCACAGCACAGTGGGTGTACCTCCCTCCCTCACAGCACAGTGGGTGTACCTACCTCCCTCACAGCACAGTGGGTGTGCCTACCTCCCTCACAGCACAGTGGGTGTACCTACCTCCCTCACAGCACAGTGGGTGTACCTACCTCCCTCACAGCACAGTGGGTGTACCTACCTCCCTCACAGCACAGTGGGTGTACCTACCTCCCTCACAGCACAGTGGGTGTACCTACCTCCCTGACAGCACAGTGGGTGCACCTACCTCCCTCACAGCATAGTGGGTGTACCTACCTCCCTGACAGCACAGTGGGTGTGCCTACCTCCCTCACAGCACAGTGGGTGCACCTACCTCCCTGACAGCACAGTGGGTGTGCCTACCACCCTCACAGCACAGTGGGTGTGCCTGCCTCCCTCACAGCACAGTGGGTGTGCCTACCTCCCTGACAGCACAGTGGGTGTGCCTACCTCCCTCACAGCACAGTGGGTGTGCCTACCTCCCTGACAGCACAGTGGGTGCACCTACCTCCCTGACAGCACAGTGGGTGTACCTCCCTCCCTGACAGCACAGTGGGTGTACCTACCTCCCTCACAGCACAGTGGGTGTACCTACCACCCTCACAGCACAGTGGGTGTACCTACCTCCCTGACAGCACAGTGGGTGTACCTACCTCCCTCACAGCACAGTGGGTGTACCTACCTCCCTGACAGCACAGTGGGTGTACCTCCCTCCCTCACAGCACAGTGGGTGTACCTACCTCCCTCACAGCACAGTGGGTGTACCTACCTCCCTGACAGCACAGTGGGTGTACCTACCTCCCTCACAGCACGGTGGGTGCACCTACCTCCCTGACAGCACAGTGGGTGCACCTACCTCCCTGACAGCACGGTGGGTGTACCTACCTCCCTCACAGCACAGTGGGTGCACCTACCTCCCTGACAGCACAGTGGGTGCACCTACCTCCCTGACAGCACGGTGGGTGTACCTCCCTCCCTCACAGCACAGTGGGTGTACCTACACCACATGGACTGCAGTGGTTCAAGCAGGAAGCTCACCACCACCTTCTGAAAGAGCAATTAGGGCTGGGCAATAAATGCTGGCTCCCCAGTCACACCCACATCACAGAAAGGAAGAAACAAAGTGGAGGAAGACATGGAGAGAAGTGTAAAAAACATGACTCAGGAATAAATAAAACCCAGACCTCGGGGAAAATACCCAGACATGGGATAAAGTAAGTGTGAAAAAGGGGAAAACACCTGGAACATGGGGAAAATAAAGCTGCTGCGGGGGCAATGATGCAAACATAGGAGACACTCCCAGGCACTGGGGGGAGGCTCCCAGATGCTGAGGAACTCAAAGAACCATAAAATCTGCGGCATGGAGACAGGCCCTTCGGCCCAGACTAGTCCACGCCAACTCCAGATACGGGAGAAAATACGCCCAGGCTGAGGAAGAGAAAGTTCGGGACAGCCAGAGAATTCAGCAATTAACAGTGATCCTCACCTGATATTCTGCTGTTGCTTTGTGTCGGGATCAGTGACAGTGTAGACTGTTAGAAAGCTTCCTGCTGTTAACCCTTCTGGCACATTGAGTGTGCGGGGGTCTTCCACAAAGCTGGGGGCTTCGTTTACATCAGTGACCGTCACAATGACTTTAGCTGAAGAACGGAGAGTTTGAGGGGCTCCGGGAGTGACAACTTCCTTGTTCTTCACTTCCACAGTCAGGATATGTTTCTCAGCCTTCTCATAATCAAGATTCTGAAACACATGGCAGCAAAATAAATCCCCGTGGTAACTTCTTGTGTTGACAAACCTTTTCCCTTTGCCTCAGATTCTCTTCCCCTCTCCACTGATCCCTGTCTTGACCTGAGTCTAAAGACACTGAGGCCAATTGTAAAACAACAACTTACATTTCACATAGCAAAACACCCATGATGCTTCACAAGAGCACTATAAAACAAAATTTGACACTGAGTCACAGTATTAGGGGGTGGTATTTTAAAAGCTCAGTAAAGGTTTAAAGAAGTTTGAAGTAAAGGTTTAAAGTAGGAAAGAGAGGAACACGAGTGGAAAGGTTTAGGGAGGGGATTCCTGAGCTTCGTGTGATGACTCCTATACTTAGAGAAGCTTGTACACAGTTTTCTATTTGGCAGTTTTAGAACAGATCCTGGTGTTGAAGCAGGTCTTGGAGAATATAGCAGAGACTATGGCCGGGATTCGCCCTTCTGGGGACTAATGCCGGCGGGAAAACCAGCGGCAATCACTCCGGCGTCAACAGCCCCCGAATGTAAGGAATTCGCCAAACCTTCGGGGGCTAGGTGGACGCCACAGGGGTTGGCGCCGCTCCAGCCAGCGCCAAAGGGACTGCGCAAGTTCGCGCATGCGCAGACCGGCCGGCGTGATTCCGCGCATGCGCGGACCGGCCGGCGTGATTCCGCGCATGCCCGGGGTTTCTCTGCTGCGCGCCGGCCCCTGGGAAATATGGCGGAGCCCTACAGTAGGCCCCGATCGCGGGCCAGGCCACCGTGGGGGAGCCCCCAGGGTCGGATCCCCCTGTGCCCCCCCCCCCCCCGAGGACCGCCCCCGCATACTCACGTGCCAGGTCCCGTCGTACGTTAGGCGAGTAATTCACGCCGGCGGGACTGGCCGGCTGCTCGGTCCATCGGGGCCCGGAGAATCGCCGGGGGGCCGCTGTCCCCCGACCGGCGCGGCGGGAATCCCGCCGCCCAAAAAACGGTGCCGGAGAATAAGGCAGCCGGCATCGGGGCGGGATTCCAACCCGGCGGGGGGGTCGGAGAATCCCGGCACATGTTACTGTGTGTGTGTTCTACAGTTGGAAAGGGCAGGGTAAGGGATTGTGGTTTGGACAATACCCATTTCAGCTGCTTCAATATTGCCAGAGCAACCAGATTGTTTTAAAGGGATTGGAGAAAGCAGCAACTGGAGATTTTGTGCCATCAGGACTATTGTCACCTCAGTCAGAGTGGGTTTCTACGCATCCATTTTGTTGGTGGTCTGGGGACTTTGGATGGAATATGGTTTATGGTGAATGGGATTCAAGGCTGAAACTACCAAAACAACTTGATTTGCTCTGGCTTGCTCGGTCTCTTCAGAGTCAACCGCATCGCTGTGGGTCTGGAGTCATATGTAGGCCAGACCGGGTAAGGGCGGCAGATTTCCTTAGTGAAAGGGCATTAATGAACCAGTTGGGTTTTTAACGACAATCATGGTCATCACTGGACTTTTTAATTTCAGATTTTTGTTGAATTTAAATATCATTTGCCCGGGTGGAATTAAAACCTGGGTCCCCAGAGATTACTCTGTGGGTGGGATTCTCCGATCGTGGGAGAGTGTCCGTGCTGTCGTGAACACCGTTGCGTTTCACAACAGCGCGAAACGGGCGCGGGCACGAGTGATTCTGGTCCCCACAGCGATTCTGGCCCCCACAGCGATTCTGGCCCCCACAGCGATTCTGGCCCCCACAGCGATTCTGGCCCCCACAGCGATTCTGGCCCCCACAGCGATTCTGGCCCCCACAGCGATTCTGGCCCCCACAGCGATTCTGGCCCCCACAGCGATTCTGGCCCCCACAGTGATTCTGGCCCCCACAGTGATTCTGGTCCCCACAGCGATTCTGGCCCCCACAGCGATTCTGGCCCCCACAGTGATTCTGGCCCCCACAGCGATTCTGGCCCCCACAGCGATTCTGGCCGCTCCAGCCTCACTTCCTGGCTCGCACAGGGGGCGGCGCCAACCCGCGCATGCGTGATGGCTTTACGGAATGCGCCGGCCCCGACGCAACATGGCACGGGGTTTCTGGGGCCGGACGCGGAACAAAGGCCTGGGGGGGGCCAGCCCGCCGATCGGTGGGCCACGATCGCGGGCCAGACCCCATCGGAGGCCCCCTCCCTCTCCCCCACAGGCCGCCCCCTGACCCTTCGCACGGTGTTCCCGCCGGCAGCGACCAGGTGTGGACGGTGCCAGCGGGACTCTGCTTTTTCTGTGTGGCCGCTCAGCAAATTCGGGCCGGAGAATCGGCGGCCCGGTCTCGTACAGCGGCCCGGTCTCGTACAGCGGCCCGGTCTCGTACAGCGGCCCGGTCTCGTACAGCGGCCCGGTCTCGTACAGCGGCCCGGTCTCGTACAGCGGCCCGGTCTCGTACAGCGGCCCGGTCTCGTACAGCGGCCCGGTCTCGTACAGCGGCCCGGTCTCGTACAGCGGCCCGGTCTCGTACAGCGGCCCGGTCTCGTACAGCGGCCCGGTCACGTACAGCGGCCCGGTCTCGTACAGCGGCCCGGTCTCGTACAGCGGCCCGGTCACGTACAGCGGCCCGGTCACGTACAGCGGCCCGCGGCCCGCGACCAACGCCGCGCCTAACCCGCCGGCACAAATGGCAGCGATTCTCCGCACCTCGGAGAATCGAGCGCTGGCGGCGCAGTTGCGGCGATTATCCGGCGCGGGGCTGGGAGAATCCGCCCTGGGTTTCTGGATTATTGTCCAGTGACAATACCCCTCAAATCAATTAATGTCTGAATTATGTTGATTTTAGGTGGTTTATTACTGAAAAATGAAATGAAATGAAAAATGAAAATGGCTTATTGTCACGAGTAGGCTTCAAACGAAGTTACTGTGAAAAGCCCCTAGTCGCCACATTCCGGCGCCTGTTCGGGCGAAAATGGTTTGAAAAAGTAATCTTGTTCAGCAGTTTTCTTTCCATTGGCGCTGAGGAGATTCCTTTCTTTTAAAAAGTTCTTGGACTCGACAAGAATTGTTCCTTTGGGTTCAGGCATCTCAGTAAGGCCACCAATAATGGGCAGATGAGGCCAACATTGGAGGAGTGCAATGGTGTTGGAATGTTGTACAGCTGGACGAACTTGATGGGAAGAGTGATGCCACGGAGAGATTTGAAAACAAAGATGAGAATTTTAAAATCAAGATGTTACTTGACGAGGAGCCAATGTCCGCCAGCGGACTCAGAGATTTGTAGAACATAGAGGGCAGAAGGAGGCCATTCGGCCCATCGAGTCTGCACCGACCCACTTAAGCCCTCACTTCCACCCTATCCCTGTAACCCAATAACCCCTCCTAACCTTTTTGGTCACTAAGGGCAATTTATCCTGGCCAATCCAACTAACCTGCATGTCTTTGGACTGTGGGAAGGAACCGGAGCACCCGGAGGAAACCCACGGAGACACGGGTAGAAGGTGCAGACTCCGCACAGACAGTGATCCAAGCCGGAATCGAACCTGGGACCCTGGCGCTGTGAAGACACAGTGCTATCCACTTGTGCTACGATGCTGCCGCAAATGATAGGTGAACAGAATTTGGTGCCAGTTAGGACATGGGCAGCAGAGGTTTTGATGACTCAGGTTTACAGAGAGGATAATGTGGTGAGTGTAGTTCACCCACAGTCACCATTTCCAAGTGCAGAGTTCAGGCCTCGGCTCTGAGAGTTATTCTCTCTGACATTATGGGATGGGCAGTGATGTTTCTGTGTTCTCCTCAGTAACAATGAGGAATAATTTAGTAATAAAAACTGAAAATGTTGGCAACACTCAGCAGATCAAATAGAAAGTGAGAGGGAAAGGATTGGTTAATCTGACTTAGACATTTCAGCAGATCTTCATCAGTTTAGACGTTTGCCAGACTGTCAGAGAATCTGACCCTTGACCCAGACCCCAGGTCATATCATTTTGTTTCTAGATTGTCACCTGATGGAAGATAGAAAGACGAGAGACTGGCTTCTAGCTGAAGAATTACTTCCAGTTTGGAGCAAATTTGACTATTAAACATGCCCTTTACCTTTCCAGAGGGGGTATTTCTGCTGCCCAATTAATCACATCAGTCACAGGTCTGATAGGCGGCATAGAACACAGAACATTACAGCGCAGTACAGGCCCTTCGGCCCTCGATGTTGCGCCGACCTGTGAAACCACTCTAAAGCCCATCTAGACTATTCCCTTATCGTCCATATGTCTATCCAATGACCATTTGAATGTCCTTAGTGTTGGCGAGTCCACTACTGTTGCAGGCAGGGCATTCCACGCCCTTACTACTCTCTGAGTAAAGAACCTACCTCTGACATCTGTCTTATATCTATCTCCCCTCAATTTAAAGCTATGCCCCCTCGTGCTAGACATCACCATCCGAGGAAAAAGGCTCTCACTGTCCACCCTATCCAATCCTCTGATCATCTTGTATGCCTCAATTAAGTCACCTCTTAACCTTCTCTCTAACGAAAACAGCCTCAAGTCCCTCAGCCTTTCCTCATAAGATCTTCCCTCCATACCAGCCAACATTCTGATAAATCTCCTCTGCACCTTTTCCAATGCTTCCACATCCTTCCTATAATGCGGCGACCAGAATTGCATGCAATTCTCCAAATGCGGCCGCACCAGAGTTTTGTACAGCTGCAACATGACCTCATGGCTCCAAAACTCAATCCCTCTACCAATAAAAGCTAACACACCGTACGCCTTCTTAACAACCCTCTCAACCTGGGTGGCAACTTTCAGGGATCTATGTACATGGACACCGAGATCTCTCTGCTCATCCACACTGCCAAGAATCTTACCATTAGCCCAGTACTCTGTCTTCCTGTTATTCCTTCCAAAATGAATCACTTCACACTTTTCTGCATTAAACTCCATTTGCCACCTCTCAGCCCAGCGCTGCAGCTTATCTATGTCCCTCTGTAACTCGTAACATCCTTCCGCACCGTCCACAACTCCACCGACTTTAGTGTTATCTGCAAATTTACTCACCCACCCTTCTACGCCCTCCTCCAGGTCATTTATAAAAATGACAAACAGCAGTGGCCCCAAAACAGATCCTTGTGGTACACCACTAGTAACTGGACTCCAGTCTGAACATTTCCCATCAACCACCACCCTTTGTCTTCTTCCAGCATGATGGCACAGTGTTTAGCACTGCTGCTGCACAGCTCCAGAATCCCGGGTTCAATTCCAGCCTCAGGTAACTGGAGTCTGCACGCTCTCCCCGTGTCTGCGTGGGTTTCCTCCGGGTGCTCCGGTTTCCTCCCACAGTCCAAAGATGTGTAGGTTAGGTGGATTGGCCATGATACATTGCCCCTTAGTGTCCAAAAGGTTGGGTGGAGTTACTGGGTTATGGGGATAGGGTGTGGCCTGACCCCAGGTAGGGTGCTCTTTCAGAGGGCCGGTGCAGATTCAATGGGCCGAATGGCCTCCTTCTGCACTGTAGGGATTCTATGATTCTAAGTGAGAAGTGCCCAGACCTCTCGCATCCCTTTGAATTGGATTTAGACGCAAGCTTTCTGTCCAGATCCCTCCAAGGTGACAATTCAGTTTTCTAAACATAAATCTAATTGCTAAACTGCTAATTAATTGGTTGCTTTCTTTACTTTTTCAACAAATATAATGCCTCTGTTTGTCTCCGGCTCAGTCCTGATGCTGAAGAGTCCCTGGTCATCGCCACCAACAATGGTGTAGTCCACAAACCAGTTTGATGTTCCAGGCTGATCCTTGTCCTCCACACTGATTTTGCCAATCTCCGATCTCTCCATGTCCTCTGACACTTCAGCAATAAACTGCAATGACCAAATTCACAGGTTATTAGGAATTGTAACTAACAGTTATTTTAAAATGTTATATTTTCCTGCTCAATAGGAGTGACGGGTCTGAGCAGAGTCTGTTAAATACCTTGGCCCAGGGTGTCCCTGCCCTTGGTGGGTCAAAACATATTATCCAGGAACTAGGCCAAGATTCAGTTTCACCAAACTAGCCCCACCTCGTGTCAACATTTCCATCAAAATGAAGGGGCAGAGCTGGGAACTCTGAACAACCCTGCCGTACGATCAGAGAAAATGCATTGAGTCAGGGGAAGGATGTGGGAGCCAACCTGGGATCTACCTTGACCTCTGACAGCAGCCATTGTGTGAAGGAATCCATGGAACTGAAGGTTTCTGCTGGGTTTTCCAGCAATCCCACTGCTCTGGGGCCCTCCCTGCGATGGTTGGCAGGGTCAGAAGAGGATGTTCGGGTTATGGACATTGTGGCAATTGCAACAAGAAAGACCACACTGCAGATGTTCTTTATCCAGGTTTTCCTTTTCAGTTCCACCTCTGCTGATATCCTGTGCTATAAGTCAAGACCCTTTATTTTGATGATGTCTTGAACCTTCAGCCTTCACCTTGGTGATACCCTGAAGTAAGACAGAGGTGAGCAAGAATTTCTTCTCTCAGAGGGGAGTGAATCTGTGGAATTCTTTACCACGGAGAGCTGTGGAGGCCGGGTCGTTAAGTATGTTCACGGCTGAGCAGACAGATTATTAATTAGTAAGGGGATTATGGGGATAAGGCGGGAAAGTGGAGTTAAGGATGATATCAGATCAGTCATGATCTCATTGAATGGTGGAGCAGACCCGCTGGACCGAGTGGCCTACTTCTGCTCCAACGTCTTGCAGTAAGTCTTGGCCATTCATCTTGCTGATGTTCTGAGTTCAACCCTTCACCTAACTTCCTAAAAAATCAATATATAACTAACAGAAAGAACAACATCACGAACCTCGGTGGCGATAAATTCTGGGGCGTTGTCATTGATGTCATCGATGAAGATGACTGCAGTGGCAGTGGTAGAGAGTCCTTCACCTGACAGATCTGCCACTTGTAGAGTCAGATTGTACACAGAAATATTCTGCAAATACAAAGTGAACATTCAGGAAAGAATTCAGCACTCAGTCACAGACTCAATTCGAACAATGGTGAGATTTCAGGTACTGGAAAAGCCCAACAAGCCCAACTGGTTCAGAGGTAATCCCCACCCACTGACCCACTGTTGTTAAGATCCCGGCCAGACCCCAACATTTGTTCGGATCCCGGACAAGAAACCCAAACAATTTGCAAAACTGTGAGGAAAGGATACTTTGTCCCAGGAGTGATAACTCTGACCAATGGGTATCTTTTATATTTAAATACAGAATTAACCATGTTAACATTAAAGAAATTACTTTACAATTAGCAGTTAAACAGTTCTTAAACACAAGTGAAAAATTGAACTTAGTATCTATACCTGCTACTAACTCCAATTGAGCAACCCAATACAGTTCAAACACCACTTATAAATAAAGTTAACAAATAGATTACTTGCTTAGTTGTGTAGACCTTTGAAGAGAACCCTTTTCAGGAGCAGAACAAATACATTTCTGTTCAATCTAACAAAACGGCTATTCAATTTAAAATCTTTCTGTCTTGAGATTTTTCTTTATTCATTCATGGGGTGTGGGCGACGCTGGCTGGGTCGGCATTTATTGCCCATCCCTGAAGGCATTTAAGAGTCAACCACATTGCTGTGGGTCTGGAGTCACATGTAGGCCAGACCATGTAATGATGACAAATTTCTTTCCTTTAAGGACATTAGTGAACCAGATGAGTTTTTACAACAATCGACAATAGATTCATGGTCATCATTAGACTTTTTTGAATTCCAAATATTTTATTGAATTCAAATTCCACCATCTGCCCTGATGGGATTTAAACCAAGGTCTCCAGAGCAACCCTGTGTCTCATGGATTATTAGTCCAATGACAATACCCTAACACCATTGCTTCCCCTTCTCAGACTCAAATCCAATGGTAAATTGTAAAACCATAGATGACCTGGCTCCTCCCATTAATTACATCACCTGTATCCCACTAAGATGTCACATGACCAGCTAGCTCGGACTAAATACAACCCCTCATAAATTAACTACTCTCTAGAGAATTTCAAAAAAATCACAACAATATCCCATTATCCCTTTATCTGTAATCAAGTAGGTGGTTGGAATGAATCATGATCTCACCTTTACGACTCCTGAATTATAGCTTTAGCAGACACACAGTCTGGGTACCTTAATCTAGGTTCTTTAATAATATTACTGCAACAAATATATACCTTAACCCAAGCTTTTAATAACTTTACTGTCACAAATGTAAAATATAATATATAATAATTTCAACATGCATCACACCATCTCTCCATACTCTCCAATCATAGAATCATAGAATTTATAGTGCAGAAGGAGGCCATTCGGCCCTTTGAGTCTGCACCGGCTCGTGGAAAGAGCACCCTACCCAAGCCCACACCGCCACTCTATCCCCATAACCCAGTAACCCCACCCAACACTAAGGGCAATTTTGGACACTAAGGGCAATTTATCATTGGCCAATCCACCTAACCTGCACATCTTTGGACTGTGGGAGGAAACCGGAGCACCCGGAGGAAACCCACGCACACACGGGGAGAACGTGCAGACTCCGCACAGACAGTGACCCAAGCCGGGAATCGAACCAGGGACCCTGGAGCTGTGAAGCAATTGTGCTGTCCACCATGCTACCGTGACGAATTTCTGCAGGCAGCCGAATTTGAGGAGGATGCTTCACAATCAATCACGGTTGACAGAGTCGAAGGCCTTTGTGAGATCCAAGAAGGCCATGTACAGAGGCTGATGCTGCTCCCTGCATGTTTCCTGAATTTGTCGTGTGCTGAAGATCATGTCCATTGAGCCTCTTGATGGGTGGAAGCCACACTGAGACTCAGGTAGGAGCTCTTCAGCCACTAGGAGGAGGCGGGTTAGGAAGATTCTCGCGATGACCTTTCCAGTGGCGGAGAGTAGGGAAATCCCTGTGTAATTTCTGCAGTCGGACCCGTCTCCTTTCTTGAAGATGGTCACAATTAAGGCGTCTCTGAGATCTCCCGGCATGCTCTCCGTGGTTTAGCTCACTGGGCTAAATCGCTGGCTTTTAAAGCAGACCAAGGCAGGCCAGCAGCACGGTTCAATTCCCGTACCAGCCTCCCCGAACAGGCGCCGGAATGTGGCGACTAGGGGCTTTTCACAGTAACTTCATTGAAGCCTACTCGTGACAATAAGCAAATTTCATTTCATTTCATTTCAATTGATAGATTTTTGTTGCGTCAAAACCGTCGGAAGTCTGTATTTTCGGAAATTAGCGCAAGCCGTACCCGCATCTCCGACACCACCTTAGCCCCCTGTTCCAAATTAAAACGAAGCAAGCGGATAGGAAAGATGGCCATGCAGGCAACGCAATGCCTCATGAACCCCGAGGAATTTGCGGTCGCAGCGACCAGCAGCAATAGAGTGGGACAGTGTCCCATTTGGGAAGAGGAAATCCGGAAATACCTCAAGGGCAAAGGATGGCCCATGTGGAATGATTTCTGCGATAATAACGACTCAGGTCCTGGAAGTATAGGGCATACTTGGTGGGAGAACCTGAGTGAGATACATAAAAAGAGCTTAGCGAAAGCTCGCAAGCCGATGGCAATCGTGTCCTGTGGCACAATTGCGAGGCACAGAGGAGGTCGTCAGGACGCTCCGCAAAGAAATAGAGGGCATACATCGTATGAGTAAAGTCGATGTATGCGAGGTTGAGAAAGAGAATCTGGAATTAAGGAGGAAATTAGCAGCAAAGGACGAAGAGGTGGCTGACGCCAAACGAGGTCACCAGTCTTGTCTGGCGCATTTGAGTAGTTTCCAGTCCCAGTATGAAAAGGCTTATCAGGACACGCAGCGTGCAGTCCTGGTGAGGAAAGAAACAGAGAAGCAGGTGGAGACACTACAGGAGCAATGTAATGATCTCAAGGCAGCCTTGAGAGCGCTCCACGCTGCAACCACGGAACAAAGGCAGAGCACAATAGATCATGCAAAGTGCCGAAAGCAGATTGCAGAGCTGCAATCACTGCTTTCTGTCCAGAAAGAATTTCAAGAAACCTTTGGGGAAAAATTAGACCAGGAAGACGGCCCTGATTGGGAAGAATTACAGGAAACAGCGCAGAGATATGTTCAGGGAACATGTGCGCAGGGAAAGCCCCAAAGGAGAAAAGCACCCCAACCCCCCACACAGCAGGTAGTTCAGGCTCCGATGAACCCAGTAACCACCCACCGCACAGCCACAGCAGACGAGGCGGAATTTCTATATTCCACCCCCCTCACAGTGACCCAATTACGGGACGCGTGTGCAAAGATCACACCGTTCCTCCCCGCCGCAGACCCCCACCATTTCTTTGTCACCATCAAACATCAGGCGACCATGTACGGCCTGGATGAGAGAGAGCATGTAAAGCTCATGGTTCTAAGTTTAGATCCGTCGGTAGCAGCAGCCCTTCCCGACCCACAGAACGTAGGAGGAGGCACCCTTGCAGAAATGCATACCGCGATCCTGGATGCGATCGGGTATAACCGGGGTGACCCCGTAGATGGCCTAAATAAGTGCAGGCAGAAGAAGTCTGAACACCCACAGTGTTCGCAGGACGCTTGTGGATTCACTTCGAAGCCGTTTTTGGAGACGTAGACCGTGCCCATTTGTCCCCAGATAATATGGCCAAATGGACCCGCACCCTTATCTCCCATGCCACAGAGGCAGGACAGAATGCCTGCAATAGTTATGATCCCTCGGAGGAGGCCCATAATGAGAAGTGGGTGGTTAAAAGATTGTCCTGCGTTTGGGAGCAAACTGTTCACAATAGACCCGCCGCTAAAACCACTGAGGAAAAGCAAGCTGCCGCAGACATACAGGCAGTAAAAGCAACCCATCACAACCCCGCCTGGGTAAATGAGGGAAAGAACAGCCCCCACCCAAATCACAAGAATGTTCCAACTGCGTACAGTTGGGACATTTTTCAAAAGAGTGCAATGGCCCCAAAAAGCCACAGAAAGCCCAACAGACAGGCACTCTGATTAAGAAAAAGGCAGAGCCCATCCATAGCGTTAGAGCCCGTTCGGATCAGACGGACTTGACCGAAACAGACAGACAGTGTACGGGCTCCCCCAGTTGGGTCTGCGATACCCTTTGGGATAGGTCAGGACGACCCGTAGTCGCAGCGAAGATTTGGGGGCAGCCTATCGAATTTCTTTGGGACACAGGAGGGTCCCGCACCACCTTAAATTCCTCCACCCTATCAAAAGGACACGTGGCCCACTACAGCCACTATCACCCTCAGCGGCTTTACAGGCCACTCACAGCAGGGATGTGGTAGTATGTATTGGGGGTCATGTGGGACTGGAAGCCCTAATGTCATTGGCTGACAGATCCCGGGTCCTGGTTGGCCGTTGACCTCAAGCTCCGCCCTGAAGGCGAAGTATAAGAAGCCGGTGTCTTCCCCCGCAGGCCAGTTTACTATCGGGCTGCTGGGGACAGACACGCTTAATAAAGCCTCATCGACTTCACTATATTCGTCTCATGGAGTCTTTGTGCGCTATAAGGGACACATCACGGCCCCTGTACCCATTCAAATAGAAAACATAACCACAAAACACCCCGTAGTTTTAGTCGACCTGCCCCACACAGCAGAACACATCCTGGGGATTGATTTTATGAATTCCCACCACCTATCCTTCGATCCAGTCAACCAGTGTGTCTGGAAGATGGCGAAATCCGCTAGAGCCCCCGCAACGCTCAACATAGGGGACTATATGAACAAAATTAGCGCAGTAGGCGAGTTTTGGTTCAACACGACCACGCTCAGCACGGACAGGCAGGTTAGGGCAGTCCTGCAAAAGAACAGGGCAGCATTCGCGACCCACAAGCACGACTGTGGACGGATGACTGGCTCCATACAAGTAACAGGACCGGACCCTAGACCCCAGAAACAGTACAGATTCCCCCTAGAAGCAGAGGGAGACATCCTAAAAGTTATAGAGAGCTTATTAGAGCAGGGCGTACTAAGATCAGTAGCCTCTACTAATAATGCCCCGATTTGGCCAGTAAGAAAGCCCGATGGATCATGGCGCCTGACCATTGATTATCGGGAACTCAACAAAGTCACCCCTGCAGCAGCCCCCACTGTAGCAACAAGTCCGGAGACCATGCTCAAACAGGGACTCCATGCCCGATATTTCATGGTTTTGGACATCAGTAATGGATTCTGGTCCATTCCATTGGCAAAGGCGTGCCAGTATAAATTTGCCTTCACCTTTAAAGCACAGCAGTACACGTGGACATGCCTGCCACAAGTCTTCCACAACTCCCCCTCCATTTTCCACCGACAGCTGGCAAATGGACTAGGGAAATTTTCTCGCCCCGAATGTCTGGTACAGTATGTAGACGATCTACTACTGCAGACAGACACTAAGGAAGAGCACATTGAGCTTCTGTCCGAACTCCTGGAATTATTACATTCCATTGGCTGTAAAGTAAACCCCAAAAGGCCCAGATATTGGAAGAAAAAGTGGTATATTTGGGTACAATTATCACACATGGCAAACGCGAGATCGAGCATAAAAGAATTGACTCGATCGCTAAATTGCCCCTTCCCCAGAACGTTTCAGCCCTCCGGTCGTTTTTAGGACTGGTTGGCTACTGCTGAAACCACATCGACGGTTTCGCCAGCAAGGCAGCGCCCCTCTCAGACCTCCTAAAGAAAGGAGCCCCCTGGGAATGGCTTCCGCAGCATACGGATGCTGTGGAATCGTTAAAACAGGCACTCATAGCCGCCCCCGCACTACAAGTTTCAGACCCGCTTTCCCCTTACGCAATAGAGGTAGCGACCACAGACCGCACCCTTTCAGCCGTGCTCCTACAGGAACGGCACGACCAGTTAAGACCCGTAGCTTATGCTTCCCGACTTTTAGATGCTGTGGAGCAGGGATCCCCAGCCTGTGAGAAACACCTGCTCGCAGTTTTCTGGGCAGTCCAGTACTTTTCCTATATTACCGGACTGAACCCCATCACCATTCTGACCGAACACCCCCCCCACCCAACTTTTACTGGACGGACGACTCAAGGACGGTACCATCAGCCAAATACGCGCAGCTAGAAGGACCCTTCTCTTGCAGGGACGGGACATCACAGTAAAAAGGACAAAGACTCAGACATACTTAGCGGACAATTTGCAGTACCCCGGAACCCCCCATGAATGTGAGATCATCTCTCCACACCACAACACAGGCCCCTTTATAGCAAAAACACCCCCCAGAAAAATAGATAATCCATCTCCGAGCCCTCCCGCACACGGACACGTGTGAACCCATTAAGATTTATGTGGATGGATCTTCCACAGTTTTAGATGGCAACGCATAACAGGTTGTGGGATTTATGTTGAGGACGCGATGGGACGCGCCCTCGAGGAATTAGCGTTAAAACTACCTTGACACTTAGGCGCGCAGGCAGCAGAGCTTGCGGCCATCGCGTACATAGTAGACCACCCAGATTCCTTCCCCAGCCCAGCAGACATATACTCGGACAGCCTCTATGTCTGTAACAGCCTTACAGAATTTCTGCCCCTGTGGGAAGCAAGAGGATTTGTTTCCGCAGATGGGAAACCCCTCCCCTCAGCCCCATTACTCCGCCATATTTTACAAAAAGCCCAGAACAGGACCTTTGGCATCATAAAAGTCCGCAGCCACCATCGTTCCTCCCCCCCTGGAAATGTAAAAGCTGACGCACTGGCTAAAGCAGGATCCAGGCATGGGTACTTTTGGTAACCCCCCGAAAGCGCCCCAGTGAGTGCAGTTCAGGCCACGCAGACTAGAATAGAGGATCTAGTAGAGGCCCAGAAGCAGGACAGCAATCTCGCGGAGATTGTTAAAGGGAAGTTTCCAGCCTCCTACGAGAGGTTCAGAAATACACTGACCACACATGACGGTGTGGTGTTAACGGACACCCTTTATGTAGTTCCTGAGCAGGATAGGAACCAATTAATTTGGTTATTCCATGATGGTCATGGACATCAGGGAATCGATTCCACTGCAGCCCACCTCAAACAGCTTTGCTGGTGGCCTAATCTCAAGGAAGATGTAAGCCATTACATTGAGAATTGCCTTATCTGTGCGCAGAATAACCCCGACAGATATGCAAAAAGGCACAACTCAGCCACACCCGACCAGTTAACGGCCCCTGGACTAACCTCCAGATCGATTTTATAGGTCCATTGCCCCCTTGCAGGAATGGCTATAAATATGTTCTGGTGGTCATAGACACTTTTACAAAGTGGGTGGAAGCATTTCCAGCCCGCACCAACACCGCGAAAACCACAGCCAAAATCCTAACCCACCACATCTTTACAAGATGGGGACTCCCCCGCAGTATTGAATCGGACCAAGGTTCTCACTTTACGGGACGGGTCATGCAGAACGTCCTCACGATATTTGGCATCACCCAAAAATTTAACATTGCGTACCACCCTCAGTCGAGTGGTATAGTGGAGCGCATGAATCGGACCCTAAAAACCAACCTCCGGAAAATAGTCCAGCAGAACAACACCACTTGGGATTCAGTCCTCCCCTTTGCGCTGATGTTTTTGCGTATCACTGTTTCCACCTCCACAGGTTACACCCCACACACCCTTATGACCGGACGCCCCATGAAAGGGACAGAATACTTGTTAGGTTTAGACCTGACCAGCCCTGAAGTTACGGCCTCACCCACGAGAAAGCCGTGGAGCAATTAGTTGCGAATGTAAAAACGGCTCAGTTAGCAGCCGTTGTAAAACTGGGCACCAAAAAGAAACAGAGCAAGGCCTGTTTCGATAAGGCAGTACATGCAACCGAGTATGATATCGGCCAGCAAGTGATGTTGTCTGTATATAACCCCAGCACATTCCTGTCTCCAAAATACTCAGGTCCGTACTCCATTTCAGATAATGTAAGCCCATTGGTATATAAAATCAAATACCCAAATGGTAAGACTGCGTGGTTTAATATAAACCAGTTAAAGGCTTATGGAGCACAATCAAACCACGCCCACCACATCATGCTTGACGCAGCAGACCACACCCCGCCCACAGCCAATGTAACCCGACCAACCCCCACCACGTCCAGCCCAGACACGGACTCGCCCCCGACTCCACCCCCGAAATCTACACTCCGCCCCGGAACGCCCACAGACTGCAGCAGCAGAGACAGCGACTGTGACTCGGACGATAGCCACAGCACGCCTCCCTACTATCCCCCAAAAACTGGACCCACATCCAGTGAATCCGACTACGGTCCCAGTGATCCCTTCCTGATCACTTTAAATAAATCCCACCACCGACCACCGAACCACACGGACGACCCGACTTTGTCCCCACACAACTCATTGGCACCGCGACAACTCCTACAGACTCGGCCGCAACGACGAAAGCCACCCCAACTCACACCACGCAGCCCTTTCAGCCCTAATCCACTCCAGAGTTTGGCACCCGGGAGAAGGTGACGACCTCGGGTCTGACTCCCAAGCTGCCAACCCCTTTGCGACCCTGTTCGCAACAGAGAACTGAGGTGTCCACATGATGATTTAAAGGAAACACTTGGGAGAAGTGTTGTCCTTCCTGATGGAACCTGCAGGATGTTTTATGTTGTTCGTACGTTTGTTTTGTGTTGTTCGTCCGACAGGAGAATTTTTTTCCAGCCGCTTGTTCAGCAGAACCAACTTATCTGCAGATACCTGGTCAACAGACCAGACGCTTGTTCAGAGGAACTAGCTTTTCAGCTGATACCGGTTCGGGTATCAGACGCCCGATCGTAGCTGCTCTTGTGATTCGAGGTTAGAATCACTGTAGCAACCCCACCACGATGACTACATTTTTGCCCGTTCTTGTCGGTTGCTCAGGCAGTGGAGAAACGGCGTGAGACCCGCCCTGCCTGGGGACCCCCCCATTGGTCAAACACGCTCGGGTAGGGGAGATACGGCATTGGTAGCCGTCCTACCCGGGGACTCCATCCAAATCTTACCCGTCGCGGCCCATACGCACCTCATTTGACATTTTCATTTCAAAATGTTTTTTATTTGGCGACCTTTAGGTTGCTGCCATCTGCTATTTACATCCTGGAACATTGGGATGGTGAATCAGCACTGGCCCCTCACTGGGAGCACTGGCCCCTCACTGGGAAGTGTGCCGTGTCCTAAAATTTGTTTTGAAAAAAAAAATTGAGGGGGTCACACATAGTGACCAATTATAAGGGTATAATTGGCCCCAGAAGGACAGACACACTAACACACCAGATATTAAACCAAGGTAGTTACAGATACTATGTGTGTTTTACAGAACTCCAGAAGCTCCAGGACCGGAGAAAACAAAGAACACAAGAAGGAAAAGGAAAGAGGACAGCCAGGACAGCCGTGAGGACTCCCTTCATCGTGCTCAACATGATTTTTGTGGATATTTGGTTGCGCGGGAACGCGGACCCCATTACTTCAAACCCCCCAGCCGTTAATGTTTCACTGCCCCGCAGTACCCAGAGCCCAGTCACCAGCGACACTGCATCTTCCTGGTGTGCCAGGTTCATAACCTGGTACTCCCTGTCCTACGTGATCGAAGCACTGTTAGCGTTGGCGATACTCTGCTGTGTAGTGCAGACTATGCGCCTCCGCAAATGGAGAAGGAGAGCCTACCGCGCTCGAACCCCGGTATATCGGATCAGATCCCCTATATTCGGTTACGACCAGACCCCCGACCCCCACGATCTATAATAAAACCAATAAAGAGCATTCACTTGCGTTATTACTGTGAATAAAGAAATGTACAAATTTTTCATGAAAAACACTGTATGATCCTGAGCTTGACTGCCAAGCCAGGAAAGATTATGGAATAATGTGATTTTTGTTGTATGTTTTAGGAAGATAGGATAATGCAATGTTTAGTGAGTGTAGTGTAATAAGGTTAAAATAGAGGTTCCAAGTTTGTTATTTTGTAAATGCATGTCCCTGCCTGACATAGCGCCCTTAGAATTGTTAGGTAAAATTTTTTGTGCATAGCTAGGGTCAGAGCAGAGGCCATGTAGGAGGTGTCCCCCCCCCCCGGTCAGGGAATGGAAAGAACAAAATTTATGTGATCCTTTAAGCTTCGTGTTAGGATCACAAGGAGGGTATGTAGCCACCTAAAATGGCTGATTCCCGATTAGAATGGTCAAACCCCAATCTAAAATGGCGAACGAAAGAGGCTGATGGGAAAATCAGCCAACAGGACTCAAACGGACAGCTGCAGGCAAAACAGTGTATTCGGCTCTGGGGAAGTCGGCCCAGACCGATACCTGCAACCATTAACATCACAACAACTCAGCCATCTGCATAGTAAGCAGCCATCCCCGGGAACAATCGCTACACATTAGCAACATAAAGCCGATCCAGACCTTTCGGCGCCAGCAGTGGCTGTGACAAAGGAAGGTAGACGATCACCCCCCGATCAAGGAATCGCCCCATTATTGGAGCATATCGAACCAAGTATTGGGACCAAGTCCAATCACTTGGAACCAGGTAGGAGGTCCGCCCTGAGAGGCGGGAAGCCCCTAGGGACTATAAAAATAGGGGCCAAGTTCAGATCGACCCTTCTCTTCCTGCTCGCAACCTTCGAGACCCTTCGACAAAGAAAACAGTAAGTCTTACTCCAGCGATCGCTACCAGATAGGTGCTCCTGACTATCGACTTGTACCAGCTTTTGAATCCCGCAGGCTCAGACCCAATTCGAAAGACCATTCGTTTCCCTGACCTGGTGGGCCATTTCCAAAGTTAAGTATTGGCCTTTAGTGGTAGGTAGTAGTCTAGAAGTAGGATTATTGTATAAATATTTATTGCTGTATATAATAAATGATCGTTGATTTAACTTTTACTAAGCGGTGTGCTGCATTATTGATCATTACTTGGACTTGAACCACGTGGTGGTATCAGAAAGATACCTGGCGACTTGTGAGCAAAGGTGAAAGAATTAGAGTTAATAAAACTAAGGCTAATAAGAGCAACACTACCGTGCTGCCCAATCGGCACACGCAAATTCCCCGATCCCAACTCTACACTCTCTAATCTCAAGTGTCCATACTCTTTGTTCCTTTCTCTCCATACTCCCCCATTCCATCTCTCCATGATCCTTGGTTTAGGAATGGTTACCATTCTGTCCGTGTGTAGTTTGCACATTCTCCCCATGTCTGCGTGGGTTTCACCCCCAAAACCCAAAGATGTGCAGGTTAGGTGGATTGGCCACGCTAAATTGCCCCTTAATTAGGAAAAAAAATAATTGGGTGCTCTAAATTTATTTTAAAAAAAGGAATGGTTGCCATTATAGGAAATTATAGAATGATAGTATTTCACAGTGCAGGAGTAGGCCACTTGTCCCATCCTCCTGGTCCTTCAGTACCCAGTGAATTCCACTTCCCTGCCCTTTCCCTATAATCCTGCAAATATTTGTGTTTGAAATATTTACCCAATGCTCTTTTGAAAGTTATTATTTGAGTGCCCTTTCAGCATTCGAGATCTCGACAACTCACTGTGTAAAAATATGTTTGCCAATCAGTCAAATCTGTGATTTCTGGTGACTGATCCTTCTGCAAATTTCTGTTTATTTACTCTGTCAATTTCCTCCATGATTTTGAATACCTCTAAGGAGAACCCAACCTTTCCAGTGACCCTACATAACTGCCACCATTGGTACCGAAGACAAATAAATCTAGAACAGCCTGGATGGCGAGATCGAGGTGAGGATGAAAGGGAAGAAATACGTGTGTCAGGTTGAGAATACAAGAGAATCAGGCTGAACAGAAAAGTGCCAGAAGGGAAGAGAAATTCTCAAAGTGAACTTAGCTGTCAGAATAAACCTACCCCAAGCGGGAACGACGGGAATAAACTCACCCGAAGCGGGAACGACGGGAATAAACTCACCCGAAGCGGGAACGACGGGAATAAACTCACCCGAAGCGGGAACGACGGGAATAAACTCACCCGAAGCGGGAATGACGGGAGTAAATCCCCACCGAGCCAGGACGGTCGGAGTAAACCCACATGAAGCCTGGATGATCTGCCATCGTCACCTGTTTTTAAATCAATTTCTACCAAGATTCCAACTTGACCTCCTGCTCCTTGACCTCGAATATTTGCAATTAATGACCCAGATGGGATTTTGTCAAAAGCTCTCCGAAGATGGAAGGATTTTAATATCTACACCGTGATCCAAAACATCAGGGGCGAAATTCTCCTCCCCGCCCGCCACATTTCTGCCCCGACCGGCGGGAGTCTCCGTAACGCCGGCCGGTCAATGGGGTTTCCCATTGTGGGGCAGCCCCACGCCGTCGGGAAACCCCCGGGTGCCGGCAAAACGGAGACTCCCGCCGGCGGAGAATGACGCCCAAGATTAGCTAAACATGACCGTCCCTTCCCTGAATTCACAGCTGGATGTTTGTCACATATTTCCCATTTAATAATAATAATAATAATCACTTATTGTCACGAGTAGGCTTCAATGACATTACTGTGAAAAGCCCCTAGTCGCCACATTCCGGCACCTGTTCGGGGAGGCTGGAACGGGAATTGAACCTGCGTTGCTGGTCATGTTCTGCATTACAAGCCAGCTGTTTAGCCCACTGTGCTAAACCAGCCCCGGAGACCATTTCTTCACCTCAGGTTAATCCCAAGCCCCTGGCCTTATTTTCTATCGGCGTTTAGGCCTGAAAGAGGCAGTTTGCACTTAGCCCCCTGTCACCAATCAAAAACTGTTCCCACGGACCTCTGTCAAGAGTGTCGGTTTCGTTACTGTTCTCTCATTGTGGCTGGGTTCTTGTAAACTCTTTACTCACCTCCCGATCCAGGCCCACTCCAACAGTACGGATCTCTCCTGTCGTGGGATCAATTCGGAAAATCCCTCTTCCATCACCAATTATCGAGTAGCCCAGAGCAGCATTGTCAGTCTGAGGGTCATCAGCATCGGAAGCAGTCACTTGCATTACCAGCGTGCCTGCAACATTGCACACAGTGATCAGCAAGTGGGCGCACTCTGACTCTGCCCAAACATGCTCAAATGGCCTACATCTGACTCCAGATTCACAGCAATGTGTGGACTCACAAATGCCCTTTAAAACGGAGGACAGTTACGGACCAGCAACGACACACACGCCCTGTGAAATGAATTTTGAAAAATCTCTGGCCAGCACTCAGGTGTACAGGAGTCAGATTCCCAACACCTAAAAACATCCACTGCCTGCTCCACTTCAACCCCCCTGCCTGCTGCACCTCAACCCCCCTGCCTGCTCCACTTCAACCCCCCTGCCTGCTGCACCTCAACCCCCCTGCCTGCTCCACTTCAACCACCCTGCCTGCTGCACCTCAACCCCCCTGCCTGCTCCACCTCAACCCCCCTGCCTGCTGCACCTCAACCCCCCTGCCTGCTCCACCTCAACCCCCCTGCCTGCTGCACCTCATCCCCCCTGCCTACTCCACCTCAACCCCCCTGCCTGCTCCACCTCAACCCCCCTGCCTGCTCCACCTCATCCCCCTGCCTGCTGCACCTCACCCCCCTGACTGCTCCACCTCAACCCCCCTGCCTGCTGCACCTCAACCCCCCTGCCTGCTCCACCTCAACCCCCCTGCCTGCTGCACCTCATCCCCCCTGCCTACTCCACCTCAACCCCCCTGCCTGCTCCACCTCAACCCCCCTGCCTGCTCCACCTCATCCCCCTGCCTGCTCCACCTCATCCCCCCTGCCTGCTCCACCTCAACCCCCCTGCCTACTCCACCTCAACCCCCCTGCCTGCTCCACCTCAACCCCCCTGCCTACTGCACCTCAACCCCCCTGCCTACTCCACCTCAACCCCCCTGCCTGCTCCACCTCAACCCCCCTGCCTACTCCACCTCAACCCCCCTGCCTACTCCACCTCAACCCCCCTGCCTGCTCCACCTCAACCCCCCTGCCTGCTGCACCTCAACCCCCTGCCTGCTCCACCTCAACCCCCCTGCCTGCTGCACCTCAACCCCCCTGCCTGCTTCACCTCAACCCCCCTGCCTGCTTCACCTCAACCCCCCTGCCTGCTGCACCTCAACCCCCCTGCCTGCTCCACCTCATCCCCCTGCCTGCTCCACCTCATCCCCCCTGCCTGCTCCACCTCAACCCCCCTGCCTACTCCACCTCAACCCCCCTGCCTGCTGCACCTCAACCCCCCTGCCTACTCCACCTCAACCCCCCTGCCTACTGCACCTCAACCCCCCTGCCTACTCCACCTCAACCCCCCTGCCTGCTCCACCTCAACCCCCCTGCCTGCTCCACCTCAACCCCCCGTATTTAAAAAAAAATAATTTAGACTACCCAATTATTTTTTCCAATTAAGGGGCAATTTATCGTGGCCAATCCACCTAACCAGCACATCTTTGGGTTGTGGGGGCGAAACCCACGCAGACACGGGGAGAACGTGCAAACTCCACACAGACAGTGACCCAGGACGGGATTCGAACCCGGGTCCTCAGTGCCGTAGGCAGCAATGCTCACCACTGCGCCACCGTGCTGCCCTTAACCCCCCTGTATTAACTGGCACAAGTCATAGGAACAAGGGCAGCACGGTAGCACAAGTGGATAGCATTGTGGCTTCACAGCTCCAGGGTCCCAGGTTCGATTCCTCGCTGGGTCACTGTCTGTGCGGAGTCTGCACGTTCTCCCCGTGTGGGCGTGGGTTTCCTCTGGGTGCTCCGGTTTCCTCCCACAGTCCAAAGATGTGCAGGTTAGGTGGTTTGGCCATGATAAATTGCCCTTAGTGTCCAAAAAGGTTAGGCGGGATTATTGGATTATGGGGATAGGGTGGAAGTGAGGGTTTAAGTGGGTCGGTGCAGACTCGATGGGCCAAATGGCCGCCTCCTGCACTGTATGTATGTTCTATGAACAGGAGGAAGCCATTCAGCTCCTTGACACTTCTGCTATTCAATTAGATCATGGTTGGATTCTGTGTATCAAAAAGCAAGACTTGTATTTACGTAATTCCACTTTATCCCCCAAAAAATCCTGAATACTCTTATCCAACAAAATGATCTCTCTAAGTTTTGAGATTTTCCCAAGACCCCAGTATGAACAGCTCTATTGGGGGTGGGATTTCCTGATTTCCACGCTCCTTTTTTAGGAAGAAGTGTTATCACCCTGAATGACTGTTTCTTTTTTTTTAAATTTCGAGAACCTAATTCATTTTTTCCAATTAAGGGGCAATTTAGCGTGGCCAATCCACCTACCCTGCACATCTTTGGGCTGTGGGGGCGAAACCCACGCAAACACGGGGAGAATGTGCAAACTCCACACGGACAGTGACCCAGAGCCGGGATTCGAACCCGGGGCCTCGGAGCCGTGTGGCAGCAGTGCTAGCCACTGTGCCACCGTGCTGCCCTCCTGAATGACTATTTCTGATTCCAAGTTTCTTCCCCTTTGATTCTGAATTCCTTCACCAAAGGAAAGAAATGAAATGAAAATCGCTTATTGTCACAAGTAGGCTTCAAATGAAGTTACTGTGAAAAGCCCCTAGTTGCCACATTCCGGCGCCTGTTCGGGGAGGCCGGGACGGGAATTTCCTTAAGCATTTTGTGGCCTTCCTGAATGAAGTGATGAGGATTCTTCAGCTAGCCCATGCGAGGAAGCTGTGGGAAAGCATCAAATGGGAATGGGAGATACCTGAATCCCAGGAGTACAGTTCACAGGAATTTTCAACCCAAGGGACATGTTTGTTTGGGTCAGTGAAGTATTTCACCATCTGTTGACTTCACGGGACAATTTTGGGAATACGTAGCTCCATTGCGACAGGCAGTTTTAAATCTGCGCTCTACCTGCCTGTCTTGTCTGCTCTCAGATTGTGCAGCGTTAGAGCTATTGGGTTTATGTTGTACATCCTGCTGGCTTTGTTTCTGCTAAATTGCCCTTGTGTCCAAGAAATAAAAAGGTTAGGTGGTGCTACTGGGTTTGGGGATAGGGTGGAGGTGTGGGCTTAAGTAAGGTGCTCTTTCCAAGGGCTGGTGCAGACTTGATGGGCTGAATGGCCTCCTGCACTGTAAACTGTATGATTCTATGATCAACGATAGACACCTTAGCTGAGTAACCCAAACCAATCCTTGTTGGGTTCTGCTTTCACCAAATTATGCTTCTGCTGCCACGTAGATGATGGAGATTATTGACATCCGAGCTTCACTAATATGAGCAACTGCTTCCTGGAAAGCCTTTGGTGGATAGCAGTCATTCCAGTGACAGCGCAGAGTGTTTGTCTGCATCATGTGTGGAAGGGATGTCGGTGTGAGGCTGACCGTCATATTTGAAACTGATACGATCAGCTCTGCAACCTGCATTGTGGTAGCTGTAGATCACTGGGCAACTCCTTCTGCTGATCCGGTCTCGTATGCGCCAATTTGACTCCTTGACTAATTGCTGGTAAAAAGTTTGTGCAGCTTTGCAGCTTCTAGTGAATCCCAACTATCTTTCCTGGCTTTGGTGGAGACCAGGTTATCAAGGTCAGAAAGACTAGCAGAAAATGACTGGATTTCACACCATTTCTTGAAATGTGAGCGATGAACAGGAGATAAGGTTGTGACAAATATACATTTGAAGTACTTTAGCCTGTAATAACATGGTCATGGTTCTGCCTCCTCTGGTACGAACCTGGAGCCGATCCCTCGAGAACATGTCCAATGAAATACTGCTGGTCAAAGGTTGGTCTATTGTCATTCTGGTCAATAACAATGATCTCCAGATCTGTAGGATCCTCCAATGGTGTTCCTGTCTCATCAACAGCGTAAGCTTTGATCTGCATCAGACAAAGGCAGCCAATTATTTCAGGTTTTCGGACTTGATGTGGCCTCTGCTCACTCTCTCGTTTCTTACCTTGTAACTGCTCTTGGCCTCACGGTCCAGCACTGTTGTCAGGGAGACAAGCCCTGTGTCATGGTCAATGCTGAAGATGCCCTTTGGCTCTTCATCCACTCCTGGTCCTTTAATGCTGTAAATCACTTTGCTGGGAAGCTTGTCTGATTTAATCTGTTCACAAAACAAAATGGAATTATCTGCACCCTCACCTGTTTCCATTTCTCCACACCCCCAGTTTCTCAATTCCCTTTTCTGTCTCCCCCCCTCACCTTCCATTAAGATGACACACTGAACATTGTCAACCAGCGGCCAATAAAACACAGCCTTGAGGCCCACATTCCGGAATTCCCTCCTGAAACCTTTCATTGCTCTGCCTTCCATTTCCCCTGGAAAACCAACCTCCTTTCACCAAACCCGTCTCCCACAGAGTCCGTCACCCTCCTCACATCTCTGTCAGCACAGTGGAATACTGACCCTCTGACAGCGCAGCCCTCCCTCAGTACTGACCCTCTGACAGCGCAGCCCTCCCTCAGTACTGACCCTCTGACAGTGCAGCATCCCTCAGTACTGACCCTCTGACAGAGCAGCACTCCCTCAGTACTGACCCTCTGACAGTGCAGCACTCCCTCAGTACTGACCCTCTGACAGTGCAGCATTCCCTCAGCACTGACCCTCTGATAGTGCGGCACTCCCTCAGTACTGACCCTCTGACAGTGCAGCACTCCCTCAGTACTGACCCTCTGACAGCGCAGCCCTCCCTCAGTACTGACCCTCTGACAGTGCAGCATCCCTCAGTACTGACCCTCTGACAGAGCAGCACTCCCTCAGTACTGACCCTCTGACAGTGCAGCACTCCCTCAGTACTGACCCTCTGACAGTGCAGCATTCCCTCAGCACTGACCCTCTGATAGTGCGGCACTCCCTCAGTACTGACCCTCTGACAGTGCAGCATTCCCTCAGCACTGACCCTCTGACAGTGCAGCATTCCCTCAGCACTGACCCTCTGATAGTGCGGCACTCCCTCAGTACTGACCCTCTGACAGTGCAGC
This sequence comes from Scyliorhinus torazame, assembly GCF_047496885.1. Taxonomy (NCBI): domain Eukaryota; kingdom Metazoa; phylum Chordata; class Chondrichthyes; order Carcharhiniformes; family Scyliorhinidae; genus Scyliorhinus; species Scyliorhinus torazame. The sequence goes on from NC_092716.1 coordinate 1,359,836, forward strand.
ACTCCCTCAGTACTGACCCTCTGACAGTGCGGCACTCCCTTAGTACTGACCCTCTGACAGTGCAGCACTCCCTCAGTACTGACCCTCAGACAGTGCAGCACTCCCTCAGTACTGACCCTCAGACAGTGCAGCACTCCCTCAGTACTGACCCTCTGACAGTGCGGCGCTCCCTCAGTACTGACCCTCTGACAGTGCGGCACTCCCTCAGTACTGACCCTCTGACAGTGCGGCACTCCCTCAGTACTGACCCTCTGACAGTGCAGCACTCCCTCAGTACTGACACTCTGACAGTGCAGCATTCCCTCAGTACTGACCCTCTGACAGTGCGGCACTCCCTCAGTACTGACCCTCTGATAGTGCGGCACTCCCTCAGTACTGACCCTCTGACAGTGCAGCATTCCCTCAGCACTGACCCTCTGACAGTGCAGCATTCCCTCAGCACTGACCCTCTGATAGTGCGGCACTCCCTCAGTACTGACCCTCTGACAGTGCAGCACTCCCTCAGTACTGACCCTCTGACAGTGCGGCACTCCCTTAGTACTGACCCTCTGACAGTGCAGCACTCCCTCAGTACTGACCCTCAGACAGTGCAGCACTCCCTCAGTACTGACCCTCAGACAGTGCAGCACTCCCTCAGTACTGACCCTCTGACAGTGCGGCGCTCCCTCAGTACTGACCCTCTGACAGTGCGGCACTCCCTCAGTACTGACCCTCTGACAGTGCGGCACTCCCTCAGTACTGACCCTCTGACAGTGCAGCACTCCCTCAGTACTGACACTCTGACAGTGCAGCATTCCCTCAGTACTGACCCTCTGACAGTGCGGCACTCCCTCAGTACTGACCCTCTGACAGTGCAGCACTCCCTCAGTACTGACCCTCTGACAGTGCGGCACTCCCTCAGTACTGACCCTCTGACAGTGCAGCTCTCCCTCAGTACTGACACTCTGACAGTGTGGCACTCCCTCAGTACTGACCCTCTGACAGCGCAGCACTCTCTCAGCACTGACCCTCTGACAGTGTGGCACTCCCTCAGTACTGACCCTCTGACGGTGCGGCACTCCCTCAGTACTGACCCTCTGACAGTGCAGCACTCCCTCAGTACTGACCCTCTGACAGTGCGGCACTCCCTCAGTACTGACCCTCTGACAGTGCAGCTCTCCCTCAGTACTGACACTCTGACAGTGTGGCACTCCCTCAGTACTGACCCTCTGACAGCGCAGCACTCCCTCAGTGGTGCCCCTCCGGCTGTGCAGTGCTCCCTCTGCCCACTGCGCTGAAACTGAGAGCTATGATAAATGACTAATTGATCTGTTAATTTGGTACACCCCAGTCCAATGCTGGCATCTCCACATCCTGTTTATTTGTTGATCTTGGTGTGATCATTCCCTCTGAATGTGATGACTACTGAACAAAGCTAACGTGGCAGAGTTAATCTCCGACAGTGTCTGTACCTGAACGAGCTGGAATGGGATCTTCCGACTGTTCTCTGAGACAGCAATAGGTGGTATGACCCAGGCTCTTTTAACTCTTCTTAACCCTCCAGCCGCTATTTCCCGTCTCCATGGATACAGAACTGGGATGTTTTCTCCTGGTGGTGACGGAGCTGTCACTGTGATGGAAATCTAGAAAGAATCATTAAAAACATAAAGAATTAAATAATCAACAGTTGCCTGTCGACTGGCATTGCAATCACCAAAAAACCCGTCACCAAAACCCGTCACCAAAAAACCCGTCACCAACAAACCCGTCACCAACAAACCCGTCACCAAAAAACCCGTCACCAAAACCCGTCACCAAAACCCGTCACCAAAAAACCCGTCACCAACAAACCCGTCACCAACAAAACCCGTCACCAACAAAACCCGTCACCAACAAAACCCGTCACCAACAAAACCCGTCACCAACAACCCCGTCACCAACAAACCCGGCACCAAAAATCCCGTCACCAAAACCCGTCACCAACAAAACCCGTCGCCAAAAAACCCGTCACCAAAAAACCCGTCACCAACAAACCCGTCACCAAAAAACCCGTCACCAAAAAACCCGTCACCAACAAACCCGTCACCAACAAACCCGTCACCAAAAAACCCGTCACCAACAAACCCGTCACCAACAAACCCGTCACCAACAAAACCCGTCACCAACAAACCCGTCACCAACAAAACCCGTCACCAAAAAACCCGTCACCAACAAACCCGTCACCAACAAACCCGTCACCAACAAACCCGTCACCAACAAACCCGTCACCAAGAAAACCCGTCACCAAAAAACCCGTCACCAACAAAACCCGTCACCAACAAAACCCGTCACCAAAACCTGTCACCAACAAACCCGTCACCAACAAACCCGTCACCAAAAAAACCGTCACCAACAAACCCGTCACCAACAAACCCGTCACCAAAACCCGTCACCAACAAAACCCGTCACCAAAAAACCCGTCACCAACAAACCCGTCACCAAAACCCGTCACCAACAAACCCGTCACCAACAAACCCGTCACCAACAAAACCCGTCACCAACAAAACCCGTCACCAACAAACCCGTCACCAACAAACCCGTCACCAACAAACCCGTCACCAACAAACCCGTCACCAACAAACCCGTCACCAAGAAAACCCGTCGCCAAAAAACCCGTCACCAAAAAACCCGTCACCAACAAACCCGTCACCAAAAAACCCGTCACCAAAAAACCCGTCACCAACAAACCCGTCACCAACAAACCCGTCACCAAAAAACCCGTCACCAACAAACCCGTCACCAACAAACCCGTCACCAACAAAACCCGTCACCAACAAACCCGTCACCAACAAAACCCGTCACCAAAAAACCCGTCACCAACAAACCCGTCACCAACAAACCCGTCACCAACAAACCCGTCACCAACAAACCCGTCACCAACAAACCCGTCACCAAGAAAACCCGTCACCAAAAAACCCGTCACCAACAAAACCCGTCACCAACAAAACCCGTCACCAAAACCTGTCACCAACAAACCCGTCACCAACAAACCCGTCACCAAAAAAACCGTCACCAACAAACCCGTCACCAACAAACCCGTCACCAAAACCCGTCACCAACAAAACCCGTCACCAAAAAACCCGTCACCAACAAACCCGTCACCAAAACCGGTCACCAACAAACCCGTCACCAACAAACCCGTCACCAACAAAACCCGTCACCAACAAAACCCGTCACCAAAAAACCCGTCACCAACAAACCCGTCACCAAACCCGTCACCAACAAACCCGTCACCAACAAACCCGTCACCAACAAACCCGTCACCAACAAACCCGTCACCAAAAAACCCGTCACCAACAAACCCGTCACCAACAAACCCGTCACCAACAAACCCGTCACCAAAAAACCCGTCACCAACAAACCCGTCACCAACAAACCCGTCACCAACAAACCCGTCACCAACAAACCCATCACCAACAAATCCCGTCACCAAAACACGTCACCAACAAACCCGTCACCAACAAAACCCGTCACCAAAACCCGTCACCAACAAAACCCGTCACCAACAAAACCCGTCACCAACAAAACCCGTCACCAACAAACCCGTCATCAACAAAACCCGTCACCAACAAAACCCGTCACCAACAAACCCGTCACCAAAACCCGTCACCAACAAAACCCGTCACCAACAAAACCCGTCACCAACAAAACCCGTCACCAACAAAACCCGTCACCAAAACCCGTCACCAACAAAACCCGTCACCAACAAAACCCGTCACCAACAAACCCGTCACCAACAAACCCGTCACCAACAAACCCGTCACCAAAACCCGTCACCAACAAAACCCGTCACCAAAAAAACCCGTCACCAACAAAACCAGTCACCAACAAACCCGTCACCAACAAAACCCGTCACCAACAAAACCCGTCACCAAAAAACCCGTCACCAAAACCGTCACCAACAAACCCGTCACCAAAACCCGTCACCAACAAACCCGTCACCAACAAACCCGTCACCAACAAACCCGTCACCAACTAAACCCGTCACCAACAAAACCCGTCACCAAAAAACCCGTCACCAAAACCGTCACCAACAAACCCATCACCAAAACCCGTCACCAACAAAACCCGTCACCAACAAAACCAGTCACCAACAAACCCGTCACCAACAAAACCCGTCACCCAAAAACCCGTCACCAAAACCGTCACCAACAAACCCGTCACCAAAACCCGTCACCAACAAAACCCGTCACCAACAAACCCGTCACCAACAAAACCCGTCACCAACAAACCCGTCACCAAAAAACCCGTCACCAACAAACCCGTCACCAACAAACCCGTCACCAACAAAACCCGTCACCAACAAAACCCGTCACCAACAAACCCGTCACCAACAAACCCGTCACCAACAAACCCGTCACCAAAACCCGTCACCAACAAAACCCGTCACCAACAAACCCGTCACCAACAAAACCCGTCACCAACAAACCCGTCACCAAAAAACCCGTCACCAACAAACCCGTCACCAACAAACCCGTCACCAACAAAACCCGTCACCAACAAACCCGTCACCAACAAACCCGTCACCAACAAACCCGTCACCAACAAACCCGTCACCAAAACCCGTCACCAACAACAAAACCCGTCACCAACAACAAAACTGTCACCAAAACCGTCACCAACAAAACCCGTCACCAACAAACCCGTCACCAACAAACCCGTCACCAACAAAACCCGTCACCAACAAACCCGTCACCAACAACAAAACCCGTCACCAAAACCCGTCACCAAAAAACCCGTCACCAAAACCCGTCACCAACAAAACCGTCACCAAAACCGTCACCAACAAGACCCATCACCAAAACACCCGTCACCAACAAAACCCGTCACCAACAAAACCCGTCACCAACTCGACATAGATCGGAGTATTTCCGACTATATAGGGGAACAAGACAGGGATGCCCGCTGTCTCCATTGTTGTTCGCGTTGGCAATTGAACCTCTGGCCATGGCGTTGAGAGACTCCAGGAAATGGAGAGGGGTGATTAGAGGGGGAGAAGAACATCGAGTCTCGTTATACGCGGGTGACCTATTGTTGTACGTGTCGGACCCAGCGGCGGGGATGATAGAGGTCATGCGAATTTTGAGGGGGTTCGGGGATTTCTCGGGGTATAGGCTAAACATGGGGAAGAGTGAATTATTTGTGATACATCCAGGGGACCAGAGTAGAGAGATAGAAGGCTTGCCTCTAAGGAAAGTGGAAAGAAACTTCCGATACCTGGGGATTCAGATCGCTAGGAGCTGGGGAACCTTGCACAGACTTAATCTGACACGGTTGGTAGAACAAATGGAGGAGGACTTCAAGAGGTGGGACATGCAGCCTCTATCGCTGGCGGGCAGGGTGCAAGCAATTAAGATGATGGTCCTCCCGAGGTTCTTATTTGTATTTCAATGTCTCCCTATACTAATCACCAAGACCTTTTTTAATAAAATAGATAGGAGCATCACGAGCTTTGTGTGGGCAGGGAAAGTTCCGAGAGTAAGGAGGGGGTTCCTTCAGCGTAGTAGGGACAGAGGAGGATTGGCACTACCGAACTTGGGTGATTACTATTGGGCCGCCAATGTGGCAATGATACGTAAATGGATGATGGAGGGTGAGGGAGCGGCGTGGAAAAGACTGGAGAGAAAGTCCTGTAAAGGGACGAGTTTAGAGGCGCTGGTGACGGCGCCGCTACCGATCTCACCTAAAAAGTTTACCACGAACCCGGTGGTGGCGGCAACACTGAACATATGGGGACAGTGGAGGCGACAGAGAGGGGTGCAGGGAGCCCTGGTGGGGTCCCCTATCAGGAACAACCATAGGTTCGCCCCAGGAAGAATGGATGGAGGATTTCAGAGCTGGTACCAGTTGGGAATTAGGAAGGTGGGAGATTTATTTATAGATGGGACTTTTGCGAGCTTGGGAGCATTGGAGGAAAAGTATAAGTTGCCCCGGGGAAATTTCTTGAGATATATGCAGGTGAGGGCGTTTACTAGACAACAGGTGAGGGAATTTCCGTTGCTCCCGACACAGGGGATACAGGACAGGGTGCTTTCAGGGGTGTGGGTCGGAGAGGGCAAGGTGTCAGAGATTTATAGTGAGATGAGGGAAGAGGGGGAGGAGTCGGTGGGCGAACTAAAAGGAAAGTGGGAAGAAGAGCTAGGGGAGGAGATAGAGGAGGGTATGTGTGCTGATGCCCTAAGCAGGGTAAATTCCTCTTCCTCATGCGCCAGGCTGAGCCTGATTCAATTTAAGGTGCTACATAGAGCACACATAACGGGAGCAAGATTGAGCAGGTTCTTTGGAGTGGAGGACAAATGTGGGAAGTGTGGCGGGAGCCCGGCAAACCACGCACATATGTTTTGGGCGTGTCCGGCACTGGAAGGGTATTGGAAGGGAGTGATGGGAGTGATTTCGCGGGTGGTGAAGGCCCGGGTCAAACCAGGCTGGGGGTTAGCTCTATTTGGAGTTGCGGAAGAGCCGGGAGTGCAGGAGGCGAAAGAGGCCGACGTTGTGGCCTTTGCGTCCCTAGTAGCCCGGCGCAGGATCCTACTCATGTGGAAGGAGGCGAAACCCCCCGGACTGGAGGCCTGGGTAAACGATATGGCGGGGTTCATTAAACTGGAGCAGATAAAGTTTGCCCTGAGAGGATTGGCTCAAGGGTTCACCAGGCGGTGGCAGCCATTTCTCGACTACCTAGGGGAACGTTAGAGGGAAGACAGATGACCAGCAGCAGCAACCCAGGGGGAAGGGGGGGGGGAGGGGGGAGGGGGGGGGGGGGGGTTAGTTTAGTTTAGGTCAAAGATAAAGGGGTTTTGTTACTTGTGTATTGTTAAAAATTTCTGTATTGTTATTGTTGCGTTGCTTTGTAAGAGGGGAAAAATTGTTGTTTGGGAAAAAAATTTCAATAAAACATATATAGAAAAAAAGAAATCCGTCACCAACAAACCCATCACCAACAAAACCGTCACCAAAACCGTCACCAACAAAACCCGTCACCAAAACCCATCAACAACAAAACCGTCACCAAAACCGTCACCAACAAAACCCGTCACCAAAACCCATCAACAACAAAACCGTCACCAAAACCGTCACCAACAAAACCCGTCACCAAAACCCATCAACAACAAAACCGTCACCAAAACCGTCACCAACAAAACCCGTCACCAAAACCCATCAACAACAAAACCGTCACCAAAACCATCACCAACAAAACCCGTCACCAAAACCCATCAACAACAAAACCGTCACCAAACCCGTCACCAACAAAACCGTCACCAAAACCGTCACCAACAAGACCCATCACCAAAACACCCGTCACCAACAAAATCGTCACCAAAACACCCGTCACCAACAAAACCATCACCAACAAAACTGTCACCAACAAAACCCATCACCAAAAACGTCACCAACAAAACTCGTCACCAACAAAACCCATCACCAAAAACGTCACTAACAAAACAATCACTAACCAAACCGTCACCAACAAAACCGGTCACCAACAAAACCCGCCATCAACAACTAACCCGTCACCAACAAAACCCGTCACCAAAGAAAACGTTACCATCAAAACCGTCACCAAGAAACCCGTCACCAACAACAAATCCAACAACAAAATCCGTCACCAACAACTAACCCGTCACCAACAAAACCGTCTCCAACAAAATACGTCACCAAAGAAAACATTACCAACAAACCCGTCACCAACAAAACCCGTCACCAAAACCCGTCACCAACAAAACCCGTCACCAACAAAACCCGTCACCAACAAACCCGTCACCAACTAAACCCGTCACCAACAAAACCCGTCACCAACAAAACCCGTCACCAACAAACCCGTCACCAACAAAACCCGTCACCAACAAAACCCGTCACCAACAAAATCCGTCACCAAAACCCATCACCAACAAAACCCGTCACCAACAAACCCGTCACCAAAACAGGTAATCAACAAAACCCGTCACCAACAAAACAATCACCAACAAAACACGTCACCAACAACAAAACCCATCACCAAAACCCGTCATCAACAAACCCGTCACCAACAAACCCGTCACCAAAACCCGTCACCAACAAAACCCGTCACCAACAAAACCCGTCACCAAAAACCTGTCACCACAATTGCTTCACAGCTCCAGGGTCCCAGGTTCGATTCCAGCTTGGGTCACTGTCTGTGCGGAGTCTGCACATCCTCCCCGTGTGTGCGTGGGTTTCCTCCGGGTGTTCCGGTTTCCTCCCACAGTCCAAAGATGTGCGGGTTAGGTGGATTGGCCGTGATAAATTGCCCTTAGTGTCCAAAATTGCCCTTAGTGTTGGGTGGGGTTACTGGGTTATGGGGATAGGATGGAGGTGTTGACCTTGGTAGGGTGCTCTTTCCAAGAGCCGGTGCAGACTCGATGGGCCCAATGGCCTCCTTCTGCTCTGTAAATTCTATGAAATTCTATGAAATCCGTCACCAACAAAACCCGTCACCAACAACAAAACCCGTCACCAACAAAACCCGTCACCAACAAACCCGTCACCAACAAACCCGTCACCAACAAACCCGTCACCAACAACAAAACCCGTCACCCACAAAACCATCACCAACAAAACACGTCACCAACAAAACCCGTCACCAACAACAAAACCCGTCACCCACAAAACCGTCACCAACAAAACACGTCACCAACAAAACCCGTCACCACCAAAACCGTCACCAACAAAACCCGTCACCAACAACAAAACCCGTCACCCACAAACCCGTCACCAACAAAACCCGTCACCAACAAAATCCGTCACCAAAACCCATCACCAACAAAACCCGTCACCAACAAACCCGTCACCAAAACAGGTAATCAACAAAACCCGTCACCAACAAAACAATCACCAACAAAACACGTCACCAACAACAAAACCCATCACCAAAACCCGTCATCAACAAACCCGTCACCAACAAACCCGTCACCAAAACCCGTCACCAACAAAACCCGTCACCAACAAAACCCGTCACCAAAAACCTGTCACCACAATTGCTTCACAGCTCCAGGGTCCCAGGTTCGATTCCAGCTTGGGTCACTGTCTGTGCGGAGTCTGCACATCCTCCCCGTGTGTGCGTGGGTTTCCTCCGGGTGCTCCGGTTTCCTCCCACAGTCCAAAGATGTGCGGGTTAGGTGGATTGGCCGTGATAAATTGCCCTTAGTGTCCAAAATTGCCCTTAGTGTTGGGTGGGGTTACTGGGTTATGGGGATAGGATGGAGGTGTTGACCTTGGTAGGGTGCTCTTTCCAAGAGCCGGTGCAGACTCGATGGGCCCAATGGCCTCCTGCTGCTCTGTAAATTCTATGAAATTCTATGAAATCCGTCACCAACAAAACCCGTCACCAACAACAAAACCCGTCACCAACAAAACCCGTCACCAACAAACCCGTCACCAACAAACCCGTCACCAACAAACCCGTCACCAACAACAAAACCCGTCACCCACAAAACCGTCACCAACAAAACACGTCACGAACAAAACCCGTCACCAACAACAAAACCCGTCACCCACAAAACCCGTCACCAACAAAACACGTCACCAACAAAACCCGTCACCACCAAAACCGTCACCAACAAAACCCGTCACCAACAACAAAACCCGTCACCCACAAAACCGTCACCAACAAAACACGTCACCAACAAAACCCGTCACCACCAACAAACCCGTCACCAAAGCCCGTCACCAACAACAAAACCCGTCACCAACAACAAAACCCGTCACCAACAACAAAACCCGTCACCAACAACAAAACCCGTCACCAACAAAACCGTCACCAACAAAACCCGTCACCAACAACAAAACCCGTCACCAACAAACCCGTCACCAACAAAACCCGTCACCAACAAACCCGTCACCAAAAAACCCGTCACCAACAAACCCGTCACCAACAAACCCGTCACCAACAAAACCCGTCACCAACAAAACCCGTCACCAACAAACCCGTCACCAACAAACCCGTCACCAAAACCCGTCACCAACAAAACCCGTCACCAACAAACCCGTCACCAACAAAACCCGTCACCAACAAACCCGTCACCAAAAAACCCGTCACCAACAAACCCGTCACCAACAAACCCGTCACCAACAAAACCCGTCACCAACAAACCCGTCACCAACAAACCCGTCACCAACAAACCCGTCACCAACAAACCCGTCACCAAAACCCGTCACCAACAACAAAACCCGTCACCAACAACAAAACTGTCACCAAAACCGTCACCAACAAAACCCGTCACCAACAAACCCGTCACCAACAAACCCGTCACCAACAAAACCCGTCACCAACAAACCCGTCACCAACAACAAAACCCGTCACCAAAACCCGTCACCAAAAAACCCGTCACCAAAACCCGTCACCAACAAAACCGTCACCAAAACCGTCACCAACAAGACCCATCACCAAAACACCCGTCACCAACAAAACCCGTCACCAACAAAACCCGTCACCAACAAAACCAGTCACCAACAAACCCGTCACCAACAAAACCCGTCACCCAAAAACCCGTCACCAAAACCGTCACCAACAAACCCGTCACCAAAACCCGTCACCAACAAAACCCGTCACCAACAAACCCGTCACCAACAAAACCCGTCACCAACAAACCCGTCACCAAAAAACCCGTCACCAACAAACCCGTCACCAACAAACCCGTCACCAACAAAACCCGTCACCAACAAAACCCGTCACCAACAAACCCGTCACCAACAAACCCGTCACCAACAAACCCGTCACCAAAACCCGTCACCAACAAAACCCGTCACCAACAAACCCGTCACCAACAAAACCCGTCACCAACAAACCCGTCACCAAAAAACCCGTCACCAACAAACCCGTCACCAACAAACCCGTCACCAACAAAACCCGTCACCAACAAACCCGTCACCAACAAACCCGTCACCAACAAACCCGTCACCAAAACCCGTCACCAACAACAAAACCCGTCACCAACAACAAAACTGTCACCAAAACCGTCACCAACAAAACCCGTCACCAACAAACCCGTCACCAACAAACCCGTCACCAACAAAACCCGTCACCAACAAACCCGTCACCAACAACAAAACCCGTCACCAAAACCCGTCACCAAAAAACCCGTCACCAAAACCCGTCACCAACAAAACCGTCACCAAAACCGTCACCAACAAGACCCATCACCAAAACACCCGTCACCAACAAAACCCGTCACCAACAAAACCCGTCACCAACTCGACATAGATCGGGGTATTTCCGACTATATAGGGGAACAAGACAGGGATGCCCGCTGTCTCCATTGTTGTTCGCGTTGGCAATTGAACCTCTGGCCATGGCGTTGAGAGACTCCAGGAAATGGAGAGGGGTGATTAGAGGGGGAGAAGAACATCGAGTCTCGTTATACGCGGGTGACCTATTGTTGTACGTGTCGGACCCAGCGGCGGGGATGATAGAGGTCATGCGAATTTTGAGGGGGTTCGGGGATTTCTCGGGGTATAGGCTAAACATGGGGAAGAGTGAATTATTTGTGATACATCCAGGGGACCAGAGTAGAGAGATAGAAGGCTTGCCTCTAAGGAAAGTGGAAAGAAACTTCCGATACCTGGGGATTCAGATCGCTAGGAGCTGGGGAACCTTGCACAGACTTAATCTGACACGGTTGGTAGAACAAATGGAGGAGGACTTCAAGAGGTGGGACATGCAGCCTCTATCGCTGGCGGGCAGGGTGCAAGCAATTAAGATGATGGTCCTCCCGAGGTTCTTATTTGTATTTCAATGTCTCCCTATACTAATCACCAAGACCTTTTTTAATAAAATAGATAGGAGCATCACGAGCTTTGTGTGGGCAGGGAAAGTTCCGAGAGTAAGGAGGGGGTTCCTTCAGCGTAGTAGGGACAGAGGAGGATTGGCACTACCGAACTTGGGTGATTACTATTGGGCCGCCAATGTGGCAATGATACGTAAATGGATGATGGAGGGTGAGGGAGCGGCGAGGAAAAGACTGGAGAGAAAGTCCTGTAAAGGGACGGGTTTAGAGGCGCTGGTGACGGCGCCGCTACCGATCTCACCTAAAAAGTTTACCACGAACCCGGTGGTGGCGGCAACACTGAACATATGGGGACAGTGGAGGCGACAGAGAGGGGTGCAGGGAGCCCTGGTGGGGTCCCCAATCAGGAACAACCATAGGTTCGCCCCAGGAAGAATGGATGGAGGATTTCAGAGCTGGTACCAGTTGGGAATTAGGAGGGTGGGAGATTTATTTATAGATGGGACTTTTGCGAGCTTGGGAGCATTGGAGGAAAAGTATAAGTTGCCCCGGGGAAATTTCTTGAGATATATGCAGGTGAGGGCGTTTACTAGACAACAGGTGAGGGAATTTCCGTTGCTCCCGACACAGGGGATACAGGACAGGGTGCTTTCAGGGGTGTGGGTCGGAGAGGGCAAGGTGTCAGAGATTTATAGTGAGATGAGGGAAGAGGGGGAGGAGTCGGTGGGGGAACTAAAAGGAAAGTGGGAAGAAGAGCTAGGGGAGGAGATAGAGGAGGGTATGTGGGCTGATGCCCTAAGCAGGGTAAATTCCTCTTCCTCATGCGCCAGGCTGAGCCTGATTCAATTTAAGGTGCTACATAGAGCACACATAACGGGAGCAAGATTGAACAGGTTCTTTGGAGTGGAGGACAAATGTGGGAAGTGTGGCGGGAGCCCGGCAAACCACGCACATATGTTTTGGGCGTGTCCGGCACTGGAAGGGTATTGGAAGGGAGTGACGGGAGTGATTTCGCGGGTGGTGAAGGCCCGGGTCAAACCAGGCTGGGGGTTAGCTCTATTTGGAGTTGCGGAAGAGCCGGGAGTGCAGGAGGCGAAAGAGGCCGACGTTGTGGCCTTTGCGTCCCTAGTAGCCCGGCGCAGGATCCTACTCATGTGGAAGGAGGCGAAACCCCCCGGACTGGAGGCCTGGGTAAACGATATGGCAGGGTTCATTAAACTGGAGCAGATAAAGTTTGCCCTGAGAGGATCGGCTCAAGGGTTCACCAGGCGGTGGCAGCCATTTCTCGACTACCTAGGGGAACGTTAGAGGGAAGACAGATGACCAGCAGCAGCAACCCAGGGGGAGGGGGGGGGGAGGGGGGAGGGGGGGGTTTAGTTTAGGTCAAAGATAAAGGGGTTTTGTTACTTGTGTATTGTTAAAAATTTCTGTATTGTTATTGTTGCGTTGCTTTGTAAGAGGGGAAAAATTGTTGTTTGGGAAAAAAATTTCAATAAAACATATATAAAAAAAAAGAAATCCGTCACCAACAAACCCATCACCAACAAAACCGTCACCAAAACCGTCACCAACAAAACCCGTCACCAAAACCCATCAACAACAAAACCGTCACCAAAACCGTCACCAACAAAACCCGTCACCAAAACCCATCAACAACAAAACCGTCACCAAAACCGTCACCAACAAAACCCGTCACCAACAAACCCGTCACCAACAAAACCCGTCACCAAAACCCGTCACCAACAAAACCCGTCACCAAAACCCATCAACAACAAAACCGTCACCAAACCCGTCACCAACAAAACCGTCACCAAAACCGTCACCAACAAGACCCATCACCAAAACACCCGTCACCAACAAAATCGTCACCAAAACACCCGTCACCAACAAAACCATCACCAACAAAACTGTCACCAACAAAACCCATCACCAAAAACGTCACCAACAAAACTCGTCACCAACAAAACCCATCACCAAAAACGTCACTAACAAAACAATCACTAACCAAACCGTCACCAACAAAACCGGTCACCAACAAAACCCGCCATCAACAACTAACCCGTCACCAACAAAACCCGTCACCAAAGAAAACGTTACCATCAAAACCGTCACCAAGAAACCCGTCACCAACAACAAATCCAACAACAAAATCCGTCACCAACAACTAACCCGTCACCAACAAAACCGTCTCCAACAAAATACGTCACCAAAGAAAACATTACCAACAAACCCGTCACCAACAAAACCCGTCACCAAAACCCGTCACCAACAAAACCCGTCACCAACAAAACCCGTCACCAACAAACCCGTCACCAACTAAACCCGTCACCAACAAAACCCGTCACCAACAAAACCCGTCACCAACAAACCCGTCACCAACAAAACCCGTCACCAACAAAACCCGTCACCAACAAAATCCGTCACCAAAACCCATCACCAACAAAACCCGTCACCAACAAACCCGTCACCAAAACAGGTAATCAACAAAACCCGTCACCAACAAAACAATCACCAACAAAACACGTCACCAACAACAAAACCCATCACCAAAACCCGTCATCAACAAACCCGTCACCAACAAACCCGTCACCAAAACCCGTCACCAACAAAACCCGTCACCAACAAAACCCGTCACCAAAAACCTGTCACCACAATTGCTTCACAGCTCCAGGGTCCCAGGTTCGATTCCAGCTTGGGTCACTGTCTGTGCGGAGTCTGCACATCCTCCCCGTGTGTGCGTGGGTTTCCTCCGGGTGTTCCGGTTTCCTCCCACAGTCCAAAGATGTGCGGGTTAGGTGGATTGGCCGTGATAAATTGCCCTTAGTGTCCAAAATTGCCCTTAGTGTTGGGTGGGGTTACTGGGTTATGGGGATAGGATGGAGGTGTTGACCTTGGTAGGGTGCTCTTTCCAAGAGCCGGTGCAGACTCGATGGGCCCAATGGCCTCCTTCTGCTCTGTAAATTCTATGAAATTCTATGAAATCCGTCACCAACAAAACCCGTCACCAACAACAAAACCCGTCACCAACAAAACCCGTCACCAACAAACCCGTCACCAACAAACCCGTCACCAACAAACCCGTCACCAACAACAAAACCCGTCACCCACAAAACCGTCACCAACAAAACACGTCACCAACAAAACCCGTCACCAACAACAAAACCCGTCACCCACAAAACCGTCACCAACAAAACACGTCACCAACAAAACCCGTCACCACCAAAACCGTCACCAACAAAACCCGTCACCAACAACAAAACCCGTCACCCACAAAACCGTCACCAACAAAACACGTCACCAACAAAACCCGTCACCACCAACAAACCCGTCACCAAAGCCCGTCACCAACAACAAAACCCGTCACCAACAACAAAACCCGTCACCAACAACAAAACCCGTCACCAACAACAAAACCCGTCACCAACAAAACCGTCACCAACAAAACCCGTCACCAACAACAAAACCCGTCACCAACAAAACCGTCACCAACAAAACCCGTCACCAACAACAAAGCCCGTCACCCACAAAACCGTCACCAACAAAACCCGTCACCAACAAAATCCGTCACCAACAAACCCGTCACCAAAACCCGTCACCAACAAAACCCGTCACCAACAAAACCCGTCACCAACAAACCCGTCACCAACAAAACCCGTCACCAACAAACCCGTCACCAACAAAACCCGTCACCAAAACCCGTCACCAACAAACCCGTCACCAATAAACCCGTCACCAACAAACCCGTCACCAAAACCCATCACCAACAAACCCGTCACCAACAAAACCCGTCACCAACAAAACCCGTCACCAAAACCCGTCACCAACAAACCCGTCACCAACAAACCCGTCACCAACAAACCCGTCACCAAAACCCGTTACCAACAAAACCCGTCACCAACAACAAAACCCGTCACCCACAAAACCGTCACCAACAAAACACGTCACCAACAAAACCCATCACCACCAAAACCGTCACCAACAAAACCCGTCACCAACAACAAAACCCGTCACCACCAACAAACCCGTCACCAAAGCCCGTCACCAACAACAAAACCCGTCACCAACAACAAAACCCGTCACCAACAACAAAACCCGTCACCAACAAAACCGTCACCAACAAAACCCGTCACCAACAACAAAACCCGTCACCAGCAAAACTGTCACCAACAAAACCCGTCACCAACAACAAAACCCGTCACCAACAAAACCGTCACCAACAAAACCCGTCACCAACAACAAAGCCCGTCACCCACAAAACCGTCACCAACAAAACCCGTCACCAACAAAATCCGTCACCAACAAACCCGTCACCAAAACCCGTCACCAACAAAACCCGTCACCAACAAAACCCGTCACCAACAAACCCGTCACCAACAAAACCCGTCACCAACAAACCCGTCACCAACAAAACCCGTCACCAAAACCCGTCACCAACAAAACCCGTCACCAAAACCCATCAACAACAAAACCGTCACCAAACCCGTCACCAACAAAACCGTCACCAAAACCGTCACCAACAAGACCCATCACCAAAACACCCGTCACCAACAAAATCGTCACCAAAACACCCGTCACCAACAAAACCATCACCAACAAAACTGTCACCAACAAAACCCATCACCAAAAACGTCACCAACAAAACTCGTCACCAACAAAACCCATCACCAAAAACGTCACTAACAAAACAATCACTAACCAAACCGTCACCAACAAAACCGGTCACCAACAAAACCCGCCATCAACAACTAACCCGTCACCAACAAAACCCGTCACCAAAGAAAACGTTACCATCAAAACCGTCACCAACAAACCCGTCACCAACAACAAATCCAACAACAAAATCCGTCACCAACAACTAACCCGTCACCAACAAAACCCGTCACCAAAGAAAACGTTACCATCAAAACCGTCACCAACAAACCCGTCACCAACAACAAATCCAACAACAAAATCCGTCACCAACAACTAACCCGTCACCAACAAAACCGTCTCCAACAAAATACGTCACCAAAGAAAACATTACCAACAAACCCGTCACCAACAAAACCCGTCACCAAAACCCGTCACCAACAAAACCCGTCACCAACAAAACCCGTCACCAACAAACCCGTCACCAACAAACCCGTCACCAACAAACCCGTCACCAACAAACCCGTCACCAAAACCCGTTACCAACAAAACCCGTCACCAACAACAAAACCCGTCACCCACAAAACCGTCACCAACAAAACACGTCACCAACAAAACCCATCACCACCAAAACCGTCACCAACAAAACCCGTCACCAACAACAAAACCCGTCACCACCAACAAACCCGTCACCAACAACAAAACCCGTCACCAACAACAAAACCCGTCACCAACAACAAAACCCGTCACCAACAAAACCGTCACCAACAAAACCCGTCACCAACAACAAAACCCGTCACCAGCAAAACTGTCACCAACAAAACCCGTCACCAACAACAAAACCCGTCACCAACAAAACCGTCACCAACAAAACCCGTCACCAACAACAAAGCCCGTCACCCACAAAACCGTCACCAACAAAACCCGTCACCAACAAAATCCGTCACCAACAAACCCGTCACCAAAACCCGTCACCAACAAAACCCGTCACCAACAAAACCCGTCACCAACAAACCCGTCACCAACAAAACCCGTCACCAACAAACCCGTCACCAACAAAACCCGTCACCAAAACCCGTCACCAACAAACCCGTCACCAATAAACCCGTCACCAACAAACCCGTCACCAAAACCCGTCACCAACAAACCCGTCACCAACAAAACCCGTCACCAACAAAACCCGTCACCAAAACCCGTCACCAACAAACCCGTCACCAACAAACCCGTCACCAACAAACCCGTCACCAAAACCCGTTACCAACAAAACCCGTCACCAACAACAAAACCCGTCACCCACAAAACCGTCACCAACAAAACACGTCACCAACAAAACCCGTCACCACCAAAACCGTCACCAACAAAACCCGTCACCAACAACAAAACCCGTCACCACCAACAAACCCGTCACCAAAGCCCGTCACCAACAACAAAACCCGTCACCAACAACAAAACCCGTCACCAACAACAAAACCCGTCACCAACAAAACCGTCACCAACAAAACCCGTCACCAACAACAAAACCCGTCACCAACAAAACTGTCACCAACAAAACCCGTCACCAACAACAAAGCCCGTCACCCACAAAACCGTCACCAACAAAACCCGTCACCAACAAAATCCGTCACCAACAAACCCGTCACCAAAACCCGTCACCAACAAAACCCGTCACCAACAAAACCCGTCACCAACAAACCCGTCACCAACAAAACCCGTCACCAACAAACCCGTCACCAACAAAACCCGTCACCAAAACCCGTCACCAACAAACCCGTCACCAACAAACCCGTCACCAACAAACCCGTCACCAACAAACCCGTCACCAAAACCCGTCACCAACAACAAAACCCGTCACCAACAAAACCCGTCACCAAAACCCGTCACCAACAAAACCCGTCACCAACAAAACCCGTCACCAAAACCCGTCACCAACAAACCCGTCACCAACAAACCCGTCACCAACAAACCCGTCACCAAAACCCGTCACCAACAAACCCGTCACCAAAACCCGTCACCAACAAACCCGTCACCAAAACCCGTCACCAACAAAACCCGTCACCAACAAAACCCGTCACCAAAACCCGTCACCAACAAAACCCGTCACCAACAAAACCCGTCACCAAAACCCGTCACCAACAAACCCGTCACCAACAAACCCGTCACCAACAAAACCCGTCACCAAAACCCGTCACCAACAAAACCCGTCACCAACAAAACCTGTCACCAAAACCCGTCACCAACAAACCCGTCACCAACAAACCCGTCACCAACAAAACCATCACCAACAAAGAACAAAGAAAAAACAACAAAGAAAGCTTTGCGCAGGTGAAGGAGACACAGCCTGAGTGAGAGAAACACAGCCAGAGTGGGAATTGGAACTTGGTAATTTGGGCAGTGTGGTAATTAAAGAGGTAAGTGGTGAATTCAAATCTTCAAAACTGTTTTTCAGTTAAAAGGTCAGTGTCTAGCTCAGTGTCTGATTGGCTGAAGCTGCCCCCACCCTAATTGCTGAGAGGCAGTTATCTGTCAGTCACCTGAGGCCTGTTTAGTGGCACAAGGGTGTACATTGTATTCTTCTGTTTGAAGCTTAAATAGTGTGACTCATCTTGTTTAGTGGGTTCTGTATAAAAGACAGACAGAAAGCGCACTCAGTAAGCTTTGCGCAGGTGAAGGAGACACAGCCTGAGTGGGAATTGGAACTTGGTAATTTGGGCAGTGTGGTAATTCGGAGTGGGGGGAGGCGCTGTTTCCCTTTTTGTTCTGTTTCCTTCGTTTGGCTTTGTAACTGATAATCAGCAGGGAGAGATCCAGAGTGCATTCTGGGAAGCAGAGAGAGACCCAGAGAGCAGCCTGGGAAGGTAGGTGATATAAAATCTTACTCCCAGGTTCCAGCGGCCTTCATTTTCGGGAGCGGAAGAGAGAGAGAGAGAGAGCCGGGGAGAAGCTGGGGAACAGGTAAGTGATAGATAGTCTGCTATTCTGAGTGATCCGACTGAAGGGGGAACTGAAAAGTGACTACACAGGAAAGCTGTGACCTGTTTGGCTGATAGGGAATCTGCACTAAATTTAAAAATTAAACATTGTTAAACGAATTAACCATAATTAATTAATTACTTAATCATAATTTAGAGGGGTATCTAAGCCAGAGATCGGAGAATACTGTATTTAGCTTTTACATTGATAGTAGAAATCTAGTGCCAGGAAACATATAGTTAACAGTAACTTTTTAAAAAAAAATTATTTTTAAATTTAATTTACTAATTAATTGACGCAATGTCAGTTAGAGGGGTGCAGTGCTCTGACTGTGAGATGTGGCAGGTCCGGGAGACTTCCAGCGTCCCGGATGGCTTCATCTGCAGAAAGTGCACCCAACTGGGGCTCCTCACAGACCGCATGGTTTGGTTGGAGCAGCAGTTGGATGCCCTTAGGAGCATGCAGGTGGCGGAAAGCGTCAGAGATCGCAGTTATATAAATGTGGTCACACCCAAGGTGCAGGCAGAGAAATGGGTGACTACCAGAAGGGGCAGGCAGTCAGTGCAGGAATCCCCTGTGGTTGTCCCCCTCTCGAACAGGTATACCCCTTTGGATACTGTCGGGGGGGATAGCCTATCAGGGGAAAACAGCAGCAGCCAGAGCAGTGGCACCACGGCTGGCTCTGATGTTCAGAAGGGAGGGTCAAAGCGCAGAAGAGCAATAGTCACAGGGGACTCTATAGTCAGGGGCACAGATAGGTGCTTCTGTGGATGTGAAAGAGACTCCAGGATGGTATGTTGCCTCCCTGGTGCCAGGGTCCAGGATGTCTCCGAACGGAGAGAGGGCATCCTGAAGGTGGAGGGCAAACAGGCAGATGTTGTGGTACATATTGGTACTAACAACATAGGCAGGAAGGGGCATGAGGTCCTGCAGCAGGAGTTCAGGTAGCTAGGCAGAAAGTTAAAAGACAAGACCTCAAGGATTACTCCCTGTGCCACGTGCCAGTGAGGCTAGAAATAGGAAGGTTGAGCAGCTAAACATGTGGCTGAACAGCTGGTAGGAGGGTGGGTTTCAGTTATCTGGACCACTGGGAGCTCTTCCGGGGCAAGTGTGACCTATATAAGAAGGACTGGTTGCATCTAAACTGGAGAGGCATAAATATCCTGGCCGCGAGGTTTGCTAGTGTCACACGGGAGGGTTTAAACTAGTATGGCAGGGGGGTGGGCACGGGAGCAATAGGTCAGAAGGTGAGAGCATTGAGGGAGAACTAGGGAATAGGGCCAGTATGGCTCTGAGGAAGAGCAGACATGGAGAAGTTGCTGAAAACAGTGGGTCTGGTGGCCTGAAGTGCATATGTTTTAATGCAAGGAGCATTACGGGTAGGGCAGATGAACTTAGAGCTTGGATTACTACTTGGAACTATGATGTTGTTGCCATTACAGAGACCTGGTTGAGGGAACGACAGGATTGGCAGCTAAACATTCCAGGATTTAGATGTTTCAGGCGGGATAGAGGGGGGATGTAAAAGGGGAGGCGGAGTTGCACTACTGGTTCGGGAGAATATCACAGCTGTACTACGGGAGGATACCTCAGAGGGCAGTGAGGCTATATGGGTAGAGATCAGGAATAAGAAGGGTGCAGTCACAATTTTGGGAGTTTACTACAGGCCACTCAACAGCCAGCGGGAGATAGAGGAGCAGATAGGTAGACAGATTTTGGAAAGGAGTAAAAGCAACAGGGTTGTGGTGATGGGAGACTTCAACTTCCCCAATATTGACTGGGACTCACTTAGTGCTAGGGGCTTGGACGGGGCAGAGTTTGTAAGGAGCATCCAGGAGGGCTTCTTAAAACAATATGTAGACAGTCCAACTAGGGAAGGGGCTGTACTGGGCCTGGTGTTGGGGAATGAGCCCAGCCAGGTGGTAGAAGTTTCAGTAGGGGAGCATTTCGGGAACAGTGACCACAATTCAGTAAGTTTTAAAGTACTGGTGGACAAGGATAAGAGTGGTCCGAGGATGAATGTGCTAAATTGGGGGAAGGCTAATTATAACAATATCAGGCGGGAACTGAAGAACATAGATTGGGGGCGGATGTTTGAGGGCAAATCAACATCTGACATATGGGAGGCTTTCAAATGTCAGTTGAAAGGAATTCAGGACCGGCATGTTCCTGTGCGGAAGAAGGATAAATATGGCAAATTTCAGGAACCTTGGATAACGAGAGATATTGTAGGCCTCATAATGCTGAAGTGCAAAGGGACTTGGGAGTCCTAGTCCAGGATTCTCTAAAGGTAAACTTGCAGGTTAAGTCCGTAATTAAGAAAGCAAATGCAATGTTGTCATTCATCTCAAGAGGATTGGAATATAAAAGCAGGGATGTACTTCTGAAGCTTTATAAAGCACTAGTTAGGCCCCATTTAGAATACTGTGAGCAATTTTGGGCCCCACACCTCAGGAAGGACAGACTGGCACTGGAGCGGGTCCAGCGGAGATTCACACGGATGATCCCAGGAATGGTAGGCCTAACATACGATGAACGTCTGAGGATCCTGGGATTATATTCATTGGAGTTTAGGAGGTTGAGGGGAGATCTAATAGAAACTTACAAGATAATGAATGGCTTAGATAGGGTGGATGTAGGGAAGTTGTTTCCATTAGCAGGGAAGACTAGGACCCGGGGGCACAGCCTTAGAATAAAAGGGAGTCACTTTAGAACAGAGATGAGGAGAAATTTCTTCAGCCAGAGAGTGGTGGGTCTGTGGAATTCATTGCCACAGAGGGCGGTGGAGGCCGGGACGTTGAGTGTCTTTAAGACAGAAGTTGATAAATTCTTGATTTCTCGAGGAATTAAGGGCTATGGAGAGAGAGCGGGTAAATGGAGTTGAAATCAGCCATGATTGAATGGTGGAGTGGACTCGATGGGCCGAATGGCCTTACCTCCGCTCCTATGTCTTATGGTCTTATGGCCTCATCAAAAAGAAAAAGGAGGCATTTGTCAGGGCTAAAAGGCTGGGAACAGACGAAGCCTGTGTGGAATATAAGGAAAGTAGGAAGGAACTTAAGCAAGGAGTCAGGAGGGCTAGAAGGGGTCACGAAAAGTCATTGGCAAATAGGGTTAAGGAAAATCCCAAGGCTTTTTACACGTACATAAAAAGCAAGAGGGTAGCCAGGGAAAGGGTTGGCCCACTGAAGGATAGGCAAGGGAATCTATGTGTGGAGCCAGAGGAAATGGGCGAGGTACTAAATGAATACTTTGCATCAGTATTCACCAAAGAGAAGAAATTGGTAGATGTTGAGTCTGGAGAAGGGGGTGTAGATAGCCTGGGTCACATTAAGATCCAAAAAGACGAGGTGTTGGGCGGCTTAAAAAATATTAAGGTAGATAAGTCCCCAGGGCCGGATGGGATCTACCCCAGAATACTGAAGGAGGCTGGAGAGGAAATTGCTGAGGCCTTGACAGAAATCTTTGGATCCTCGCTGTCTTCAGGTGATGTGCTGTAGGACTGGAGAATAGCCAATGTTGTTCCTCTGTTTAAGAAGGGTAGCAAGGATAATCCAGGGATCTACAGGCCGGTGAGCCTTACTTCAGTGGTAGGGAAATTACTGGAGGATATTCTTCGAGACAGGATCTACTCCCATTTGGAAGCAAATGGATGTATTAGCGAGAGGCAGCACAGTTTTGTGAAGGGGAGGTTGTGTCCCACTAACTTGATAGAGTTTTTCGAGGAGGTCACAAAGATGATTGATGCAGGTAGGGCAGTGGATGTTGTCTATATGGACTTCAGTAAGGCCTTTGACAAGGTCCCTCATGCCAGATTGGTACAAAAGGTGAAGTCACACGGGATTAGGGGTGAGCTGGCAAGGTGGATACAGAACTGGCTAGGTCATAGAAGGCACAGAGTACCATTGGAAGGGTGCTTTTCTGATTGGAGGGCTGTGACTAGTGGTGTTCCGCAGGGATCAGCGCTGGGACCTTTGCTGTTCGTAGTATATATAAGTGATTTGAAAAATGAAAATCGCTTATTGTCACAAGTTGGCTTCAAATGAAGTTACTGTGAAAAGCCCCTAGTCGCCACATTCCGGCGCCTGTTCGGAGAGGCTGGTACGGGAAGTGAACCGTGCTGCTGGCCTGCCTTGGTCTGCTTTCAAAGCCAGCGATTTAGCCCTGTGCTAAACCAGCCCCATTTGGAGGAAAATGTAACTGGTCTGATTAGTAAGTTTGCAGACGACACAAAGGTTGGTGGAATTGCGGATAGCGATGAGGACTGTCGGAGGATACAGCAGGATTTAGATTGTTTGGAGACTTGGGCGGAGAGATGGCAGATGGAGTTTAATCTGGACAAATGTGAGGTAATGCATTTTGGAAGGTCTAATACAGGTAGGGAATATACAGTGAATGGTAGAACCCTCAAGAGTATTGACAGTCCGAGGGATCTTGGTGTACAGGTCCACAGGTCACTGAAAGGGGCAACACAGGTGGAGAAGGTAGTCAAGAAGGCATACGGCATGCTTGCCTTCATTGGCCGGGGCATTGAGTATAAGAATTGGCAAGTCATGTTGCAGCTGTATAGAACCTTAGTTAGGCCACACTTGGAGTATAGTGTTCAATTCTGGTCGCCACACTACCAGAAGGATGTGGAGGCTTTAGAGAGGGTGCAGAAGAGATTTACCAGAATGTTGCCTGGTATGGAGGGCATTAGCTATGAGGAGCTGTTGAATAAACTCGGTTTGTTCTCACTGGAACGACGGAGGTTGAGGGGCGACCTGATAGAGGTCTACAAAATTATGAGGGGCATAGACAGAGTGGATAGTCAGAGGCTTTTCCCCAGGGTAGAGGGGTTAATTACTCGGGGGCATAGGTTTAAGGTGCGAGGGGCAAGGTTTAGAGTAGATGTACGAGGCAAGTTTTTTTACGCAGAGGGTAGTGGGTGCCTGGAACTCGCTGCCGGAGGAGGTGGTGGAAGCAGGGACGATAGTGACATTTAAGGGGCATCTTGACAAATATATGAATAGGATGGGAATAGAGGGATACGGACCCCGGAAGTGCAGTAGATTTTAGTTGAGACGGGCAGCATGGTCGGCACGGGCTTGGAGGGCCGAAGGGCCTGTTCTTGTGCTGTACATTTCTTTGTTCTTTGTATCACCAACAAAACTCGTCACCCACAACAAAACCCGTCACCCACAAAACCCGTCACCCACAACAAAACCCGTCACCACCAACAACAAAACCCGTCACCGCCAACAAAACCCGTCACCCACAAAACCCATCACCCACAAAACCCGTCACCCCCAACAAAACCCGTCACCCCCAACAAAACCCGTCACCCCCAACAAAACCCGTCACCCCCAACAAAACCCGTCATACCCAACAAAACCCGTCACCCCCAACAAAACCCGTCACCAACAACAAAACCCGTCACCCACAACAAAACCCGTCACCCCCAACAAAACCCGTCAACCCCAACGAAACCCGTCACCCCCAAAAAAACCCGTCACCCCCAACAAAACCCGTCACCCCCAACAAAACCCGTCACCCCCAACAAAATCCGTCACCGCCAACAAAACCCGTCACCCACAAAACCCGTCACCACCAACAAAACCCGTCACCGCCAACAAAACCCGTCACCGCCAACAAAACCCGTCACCGCCAACAAAACCCGTCACCGCCAACAAAACCCGTCACCGCCCACAAAACCCGTCACCGCCCACAAAACCCGTCACCGCCCACAAAACCCGTCACCGCCCACAAAACCCGTCACCGCCAACAAAACCCGTCACCGCCAACAAAACCCGTCACCGCCAACAAAACCCGTCACCACCAACAAAACCCGTCACCACCAACAAAACCCGTCACCACCAACAAAACCCGTCACCACCAACAAAACCCGTCACCACCAACAAAACCCGTCACCACCAACAAAACCCGTCACCAACAAAACCCGTCACCAACAAAACCCGTCACCCACAACAAAACCCGTCACCCACAAAACCCGTCACCGCCAACAAAACCCGTCACCCCCAACAAAACCCGTCACCCACAACAAAACCCGTCACCCACAAAACCCGTCACCCCCAACAAAACCCGTCACCCCCAACAAAACCGTCACCCCCAACAACACCCATCACCGCCTACAAAACCCGTCACCAACAACAAAACCCGTCACCCACAAAACATGTCACCGCCAACAAAACCCGTCACCGCCAACAAAACCCGTCACCAACAAAACCCGTCACCAACAGCAAAACCCGTCACCCACAACAAAACCCGTCACCCACAAAACCCGTCACCCCCAACAAAACCCGTCACCCCCAACAAAACCCGTCACCCCCAACAACACCCATCACCGCCTACAAAACCCGTCACCAACAACAAAACCCGTCACCCACAACAAAACCCGTCACCCACAACAAAACCCGTCACCCCCAACAAAACCCGTCACCCCCAACAACACCCATCACCGCCAACAAAACCCGTCACCAACAACAAAACCCGTCACCCCCAACAAAACCCATCACCCCCAACAAAACCCGTCACCACCAACAAAACCCGTCACCAACAAAACCCGTCACCCACAACAAAACCCGTCACCCCCAACAAAACCCGTCACACCCAACAAAACCCGTCACCCACAACAAAACCCGTCACCCACAACAAAACCCGTCACCTCCAACAAAACCCGTCACCCCCAACAAAACCCGTCACCCCCAACAAAACCCGTCACCCCCAACAAAACCCGCCACCCACAACAAAACCCGTCACCGCCAACAAAACCCGTCACCACCAACAAATTCCCTTAACCCACAACAAAACCCGTCACCTCCAAAACCCGTCACCCACAACAAAACCCGTCACCCACAACAAAACCCGTCACCGCCAACAAAACCCGTCACCGCCAACAAAACCCGTCACCGCCAACAAAACCCGTCACCTCCAAAACCCGTCACCCACAACAAAACCCGTCACCACCAACAAAACCCGTAACCGCCAACAAAACCCGTCACCGCCAACAAAACCCGTCACCGCCAACAAAACCCGTCACCGCCAACAAAACCCGTCACCGCCAACAAAACCCGTCACCAACAACAAAACCCGTCACCCCCAACAAAACCCATCACCCACAATAAAACCCGTCACCACCAACAAAACCCGTCACCAACAAAACCCGTCACCCACAACAAAACCCGTCACCCCCAACAAAACCCGTCACCCACAACAAAACCCGTCACCCACAACAAAACCCGTCACCCACAACAAAACCCGTCACCTCCAACAAAATCCGTCACCTCCAACAAAACCCGTCACCCCCAACAAAACCCGTCACCCCCAACAAAACCCGTCACCCCCAACAAAACCCGCCACCCACAACAAAACCCGTCACCGCCAACAAAACCCGTCACCACCAACAAATTCCCTTAACCCACAACAAAACCCGTCACCTCCAAAACCCGTCACCCACAACAAAACCCGTCACCCACAACAAAACCCGTCACCGCCAACAAAACCCGTCACCGCCAACAAAACCCGTCACCGCCAACAAAACCCGTCACCTCCAAAACCCGTCACCCACAACAAAACCCGTCACCACCAACAAAACCCGTAACCGCCAACAAAACCCGTCACCGCCAACAAAACCCGTCACCGCCAACAAAACCCGTCACCGCCAACAAAACCCGTCACCAACAACAAAACCCGTCACCCCCAACAAAACCCATCACCCACAATAAAACCCGTCACCACCAACAAAACCCGTCACCAACAAAACCCGTCACCCACAACAAAACCCGTCACCCCCAACAAAACCCGTCACACCCAACAAAACCCGTCACCCACAACAAAACCCGTCACCCACAACAAAACCCGTCACCCACAACAAAACCCGTCACCTCCAACAAAATCCGTCACCTCCAACAAAACCCGTCACCCCCAACAAAACCCGTCACCCCCAACAAAACCCGTCACCCCCAACAAAACCCGTCACCCCCAACAAAACCCGTCACCCCCAACAAAACCCGTCACCCCCAACAAAACCCGCCACCCACAACAAAACCCGTCACCGCCAACAAAACCCGTCACCACCAACAAATTCCCTTAACCCACAACAAAACCCGTCACCTCCAAAACCCGTCACCCACAACAAAACCCGTCACCCACAACAAAACCCGTCACCGCCAACAAAACCCGTCACCGCCAACAAAACCCGTCACCGCCAACAAAACCCGTCACCTCCAAAACCCGTCACCCACAACAAAACCCGTCACCCACAACAAAACCCGTCACCGCCAACAAAACCCGTCACCGCCAACAAAACCCGTCACCGCCAACAAAACCCGTCACCGCCAACAAAACCCGTCACCAACAACAAAACCCGTCACCCCCAACAAAACCCATCACCCACAATAAAACCCGTCACCACCAACAAAACCCGTCACCAACAAAACCCGTCACCCACAACAAAACCCGTCACCCCCAACAAAACCCGTCACACCCAACAAAACCCGTCACCCACAACAAAACCCGTCACCCACAACAAAACCCGTCACCTCCAACAAAATCCGTCACCCCCAACAAAACCCGTCACCCCCAACAAAACCCGTCACCCCCAACAAAACCCGCCACCCACAACAAAACCCGTCACCGCCAACAAAACCCGTCACCACCAACAAATTCCCTTAACCCACAACAAAACCCGTCACCCACAACAAAACCCGTCACCCACAACAAAACCCGTCACCCACAACAAAACCCGTCACCCACAACAAAACCCGTCACCGCCAACAAAACCCGTCACCGCCAACAAAACCCGTCACCGCCAACAAAACCCGTCACCTCCAAAACCCGTCACCCACAACAAAACCCGTCACCACCAACAAAACCCGTAACCGCCAACAAAACCCGTCACCGCCAACAAAACCCGTCACCGCCAACAAAACCCGTCACCGCCAACAAAACCCGTCACCGCCAACAAAACCCGTCACCAACAACAAAACCCGTCACCCCCAACAAAACCCATCACCCACAATAAAACCCGTCACCACCAACAAAACCCGTCACCAACAAAACCCGTCACCCACAACAAAACCCGTCACCCCCAACAAAACCCGTCACCCCCAACAAAACCCGTCACCCACAACAAAACCCGTCACCCACAACAAAACCCGTCACCCCCAACAAAACCCGTCACCCCCAACAAAACCCGTCACCCCCAACAAAACCCGTCACCCCCAACAAAACCCGCCACCCACAACAAAACCCGTCACCGCCAACAAAACCCGTCACCACCAACAAATTCCCTTAACCCACAACAAAACCCGTCACCTCCAAAACCCGTCACCCACAACAAAACCCGTCACCCACAACAAAACCCGTCACCGCCAACAAAACCCGTCACCGCCAACAAAACCCGTCACCGCCAACAAAACCCGTCACCTCCAAAACCCGTCACCCACAACAAAACCCGTCACCACCAACAAAACCCGTAACCGCCAACAAAACCCGTCACCGCCAACAAAACCCGTCACCCCCAACAAAACCCGCCACCCACAACAAAACCCGCCACCCACAACAAAACCCGTCACCACCAACAAATTCCCTTAACCCACAACAAAACCCGTCACCTCCAAAACCCGTCACCCACAACAAAACCCGTCACCCACAACAAAACCCGTCACCCACAACAAAACCCGTCACCCACAACAAAACCCGTCACCGCCAACAAAACCCGTCACCGCCAACAAAACCCGTCACCGCCAACAAAACCCGTCACCTCCAAAACCCGTCACCCACAACAAAACCCGTCACCACCAACAAAACCCGTAACCGCCAACAAAACCCGTCACCGCCAACAAAACCCGTCACCGCCAACAAAACCCGTCACCGCCAACAAAACCCGTCACCGCCAACAAAACCCGTCACCGCCAACAAAACCCGTCACCAACAAAACCCGTCACCTTCAAAACCCGTCACCCCCAACAAAACCCGTCACCCCCAACAAAACCCGTCACCCCCAACAAAACCCGTCACCCCCAACAAAACCCGTCACCCCCAACAAAACCCGTCACCCACAATAAAACGCGTCACCCACAACAAAACCCGTCACTGCCAACAAAACCCGTCACCGCCAACAAAACCCGTCACCCACAACAAAACCCGTCACCACCCACAACAAAAACCATCACCACCAACAACAAAACCCGTCACCAACACAACTCGTCACCAACACAACTCGTCACCAACACAACTCGTCACCAACAAAACCCGTCACCAACAAAACCCGTCACCCCCAACAAAATCCGTCACCCACGAAGCCCGTCTCCAACAAAACCCGTCACCAACAACAAAACCCGTCACCAACAACAAAACCCGTCACCCCGAACAAAACCCGTCACCCCGAACAAAACCCGTCACCCCCAACAAAACCCGTCACCAACAAAACCCGTCACCGCCAACAAAACCCGTCACCAACAAAACCCGTCACCAACAAAACCCGTCACCGCCAACAAAACCCGTCACCAACAAAACCCGTCACCCCCAACAAAACCCGTCACCCCCAACAAAACCCGTCACCAACAACAAAACCTGTCATCCCCAACAAAACCTGTCATCCCCAACAAAACCTGTCACCCCCAACAAAACCCGTCACCCCCAACAAAACCCGTCACCCTCAACAAAACCCGTCACCGCCAACAAAACCCGTTACCACCAACAAAACCCGTCACCCCCAACAAAACCCATCACCAACAACAAAACCCGTCACCAACAAAACCCGTCACCCACAAAACCCGTCACCGCCAACAAAACCCATCACCAACAAAACCCGTCACCGCCAACAAAACCCGTCACCGCCAACAAAACCCGTCACCCCCAACAAAACCCGTCACCCCCAACAAAACCCGTCACCCCCAACAAAACCCGTCACCCCCAACAACAAACCCGTCACCGCCAAGAAAACCCATCACCCACAAAACCCGTCACCCACAAAACCCGTCACCCACAAAACCCGTCACCCACAAAACCCGTCACCCACAAAACCCGTCACCCACAACAAAACCCATCACCAACAAAACCCGTCACCCACAACAAAACCCGTCACCAACAACAAAACCCGTCACCAACAAAACCCGTCACCAACAACAAAACCCGTCACCAACAACAAAACCCGTCACCAACAACAAAACCCGTCACCAACAACAAAACCCGTCACCAACAACAAAACCCGTCACCAACAAAACCCATCACCAACAACAAAACCCGTCACCAACAACAAAACCCGTCACCAACAACAAAACCCGTCACCAACAACAAAACGCGTCACCAACAACAAAACGCGTCACCAACAACAAAACGCGTCACCAACAACAAAACCCGTCAACAACAAAACCCATCACCAACAACAAAACCCGTCACCAACAAAACCCGTCACCAACAACAAAACCCGTCACCACCAACAAAACCCGTTACCACCAACAAAACCCGTCACCAACAACAAAACCCGTCACCAACAACAAAACCCGTCACCAACAACAAAACCCGTCACCAACAACAAAACCCATCACCAACAACAAAACCCATCACCAACAAAACCCGTCACCCCCAACAAAACCCGTCACCCCCAACAAAACCCGTCACCCCCAACAAAACCCGTCACCACCAACAACAAACCCGTCACCGCCAAGAAAACCCATCACCCACAAAACCCGTCACCCACAAAACCCGTCACCCACAAAACCCGTCACCCACAAAACACGTCACCAACAAAACCCGTCACCCACAAAACCCGTCACCCACAAAACCCGTCACCCACAACAAAACCCATCACCAACAAAACCCGTCACCAACAACAAAACCCATCACCAACAAAACCCGTCACCCCCAACAAAACCCGTCACCCCCAACAAAACCCGTCACCACCAACAACAAACCCGTCACCGCCAAGAAAACCCATCACCCACAAAACCCATCACCCACAAAACCCGTCACCCACAAAACCCGTCACCCACAAAACCCGTCACCCACAAAACCCGTCACCCACAAAACCCGTCACCCACAAAACCCGTCACCCACAAAACACGTCACCAACAAAACCCGTCACCCACAAAACCCGTCACCCACAAAACCCGTCACCCACAACAAAACCCATCACCAACAAAACCCGTCACCAACAACAAAACCCGTCAACAACAACAAAACCCGTCACCAACAACAAAACCCGTCACCAACAACAAAACCCGTCACCAACAACAAAACCCGTCACCAACAACAAAACCCGTCACCAACAACAAAACCCGTCAACAACAAAACCCATCACCAACAACAAAACCCGTCACCAACAACAAAACCCGTCACCAACAACAAAACCCGTCACCAACAACAAAACCCGTCACCAACAAAACCCATCACCAACAACAAAACCCATCACCAACAAAACCCGTCACCAACAACAAAACCCGTCACCAACAACAAAACCCATCACCAACAACAAAACCCGTCACCAACAAAACCCATCACCAACAACAAAACCCGTCACCAACAACAAAACCCGTCAACAACAAAACCCGTCACCCCCAACAACACCCGTCACCAACAAAACCCGTCACCCCCAACAACACCCGTCACCCACAAAACACGTCACCAACAAAACCCGTCACCCACAAAACCCGTCACCCACAAAACCCGTCACCCACAACAAAACCCATCACCAACAAAACCCGTCACCAACAACAAAACCCATCACCAACAAAACCCGTCACCCCCAACAAAACCCGTCACCCCCAACAAAACCCGTCACCACCAACAACAAACCCGTCACCGCCAAGAAAACCCATCACCCACAAAACCCGTCACCCACAAAACCCGTCACCCACAAAACCCGTCACCCACAAAACCCGTCACCCACAAAACACGTCACCAACAAAACCCGTCACCCACAAAACCCGTCACCCACAAAACCCGTCACCCACAACAAAACCCATCACCAACAAAACCCGTCACCAACAACAAAACCCGTCAACAACAAAACCCATCACCAACAACAAAACCCGTCACCAACAACAAAACCCGTCACCAACAACAAAACCCGTCACCAACAACAAAACCCGTCACCAACAACAAAACCCGTCACCAACAACAAAACCCGTCACCAACAACAAAACCCGTCAACAACAAAACCCATCACCAACAACAAAACCCGTCACCAACAACAAAACCCGTCACCAACAACAAAACCCGTCACCAACAAAACCCATCACCAACAACAAAACCCATCACCAACAAAACCCGTCACCAACAACAAAACCCGTCACCAACAACAAAACCCATCACCAACAACAAAACCCGTCACCAACAAAACCCATCACCAACAACAAAACCCGTCACCAACAACAAAACCCGTCAACAACAAAACCCGTCACCCCCAACAACACCCGTCACCAACAAAACCCGTCACCAACAACAAAACCCGTCACCCACAACAAAACCCGTCATCCCCAACAAAACCCGCCACCCACAACAAAACCCGTCACCGCCAACAAAACCCGTCACCCACAAAACCCGTCACCGCCAACAAAACCCGTCACCCCCAACAAAACCCGTCACCCCCAACAAAACCCGTCACCCCCAACAAAACCCGTCACCCCCAACAAAACCCGTCACCCACAACAAAACCCGTCACCCACAACAAAACCCGTCACCCACAACAAAACCCGTCACCCACAACAAAACCCGTCACCCACAACAAAACCCGTCACCCACAACAAAACCCGTCACCGCCAACAAAACCCGTCACCGACAACAAAACCCGTCACCAACAACAAAACCCGTCACCAACAACAAAACCCGTCACCCACAACAAAACCCGTCACCCACAACAAAACCCGTCACCCACAACAAAACCCGTCACCAACAACAAAACCCGTCACCCCCAACAAAACCCGTCACCAACAACAAAACCCGTCACCCACAACAAAACCCGTCACCCACAACAAAACCCGTCACCCACAACAAAACCCGTCACCCACAACAAAACCCGTCACCCACAACAAAACCCGTCACCGCCAACAAAACCCGTCACCGCCAACAAAACCCGTCACCGACAACAAAACCCGTCACCAACAACAAAACCCGTCACCAACAACAAAACCCGTCACCACCAACAAAACCCGTCATATTGTGAGTAGTGCTGAAGTTGGTGAATATACGTTTTTTTTCAGAGGGTGTGTGTCGCTGGGCCAGCGTTTACTGCCCGTGCCGAATTGCCCTTGCACGGAGTGCCTCACTCGGTCATTTCAGAGGCTCTGGAGGGACATGTCGGACAAATTGGGTCCGGTCGTCAGATTTCCTTCCCCAGAGGGAACCTGATGGGTTTTTCTAACACCTGCCACGGTGAGATTTGACTCCGGGTCTCCAGAAAATGACCCTGGGTCTCTGGATCACTTATCCATTGACAATACCACTGCGCCAACGACTAATTTCCCCGGACTTTCAGACAGAGTTGGCAAAATAAAGATCAATATGGAAATCTGGCATTTACACCACCAGAAAGATGGGGAAACTGGGGGGGCACAATTAAAACATTTAACAATGGAGTTCGCTAGATTGCTGCTGGGTAAGTGAATAGAGAATCAAAGCACCATATGGATCTAGGATGCCGATCAGTCATGATCTGAGTGATGATGGAACAGGTTTGATGGGCTGAATGGCTTCCTCCAGTCAGGAATGCAGAGGCACTCACTGCCTCACACACAGTCAGGTGGACAGGGGAGACATTCACAAACTAGACATCAGCAGCCTGCATGCAGAGAGATGGAGTCGGAAGGGGGGAGTTCCGGGAGGGGAGTGTCGGGGAAGGTTTAGTCAGGGGCGGGTAAATTTAGGGCAATTTGGAATGTGGGTTGGGGGGAGTCAGAGTAAGGGGAGATAAGGGAGGTGGGTGTTGGGAAGTTGGGGAAGGGGAGTCAGGGGGTGGGATTTTGGGGTAGGTATGAGTGTGAACAGGAGAATCTGGGCGGGGTAGAGGCTGCAGAGATTGTGAGTGGGCCCGTGAGAATCAAACGCTTGAAGGGAAGGAGCTACAAGCGGAATGTGCGGAATTAGATGGAACATTCTTCGATTCTCCATGGGATTTGAGAAGTGGGGGAGGGGTTGGTGACCAGGAGCAGCTGAAATAATGATAGGTGTTCTTAGACATTTCCCAAAAATTCAAGCAATGCCGTTAAATGACCCAAATGTGTCGCGGATTATTAACACAACACACTTCCTGCTTATAGATTGTGAGTAATTAAATCTTCAGGTGCACCTTCCAACTTTTCTTAAAATAACAGCCAGTAAACAATCCCACAGCTTCTCATCTGTCCACCCCGACCACAATCCCCGCACACTCCTCCCCGCGCACTCCTCCCCGCACACTCCTCCCCGACCACAATCCCCGCACACTCCTCCCCGCACACTCCTCCCCGACCACAATCCCCGCACACTCCTCCCCGCACACTCCTCCCCGGCCACAATCCCCGCACACTCCTCCCCGGCCACAATCCCCGCACACTCCTCCCCGGCCACAATCCCCGCACACTCCTCCCCGCACACTCCTCCCCGCACACTCCTCCCCGCACACTCCTCCCCGCACACTCCTCCCCGCACACTCCTCCCCGCACACTCCTCCCCGCACACTCCTCCCCGCACACTCCTCCCCGCACACTCCTCCCCGACCACAATCCCCGCACACTCCTCCCCGCACACTCCTCCCCGCACACTCCTCCCCGCGCACTCCTCCCCGGCCACAATCCCCGCGCACTCCTCCCCGCACACTCCTCCCCGGCCACAATCCCCGCACACTCCTCCCCGGCCACAATCCCCGCACACTCCTCCCCGCACACTCCTCACCGGCCACAATCCCCGCACACTCCTCCCCGCACACTCCTCCCCGGCCACAATCCCCGCACACTCCTCCCCGCACACTCCTCCCCGGCCACAATCCCCGCACACTCCTCCCTGGCCACAATCCCCGCACACTCCTCCCCGCACACTCCTCCCCGCACACTCCTCCCCGCACACTCCTCCCCGGCCACAATCCCCGCACACTCCTCCCCGCACACTCCTCCCCGACCACAATCCCCGCACACTCCTCCCCGCACACTCCTCCCCGGCCACAATCCCCGCACACTCCTCCCCGGCCACAATCCCCGCACACTCCTCCCCGCACACTCCTCCCCGCACACTCCTCCCCGGCCACAATCCCCGCACACTCCTCCCCGCACACTCCTCCCCGGCCACAATCCCCGCACACTCCTCCCCGCACACTCCTCCCCGCACACTACTCCCCGGCCACAATCCCCGCACACTCCTCCCCGGCCACAATCCCCGCACACTCCTCCCCGCGCACTCCTCCCCGCGCACTCCTCCCCGCGCACTCCTCCCCGCACACTCCTCCCCGCACACTCCTCCCCGCACACTCCTCCCCGCACACTCCTCCCCGGCCACAATCCCCGCACACTCCTCCCCGCACACACCTCCCCGACCACAATCCCCGCACACTCCTCCCCGCACACTCCTCCCCGACCACAATCCCCGCACACTCCTCCCCGGCCACAATCCCCGCACACTCCACCCCGGCCACAATCCCCGCACACTCCTCCCCGCACACTCCTCCCCGCACACTCCTCCCCGACCACAATCCCCGCACACTCCTCCCCGGCCACAATCCCCGCACACTCCTCCCCGACCACAATCCCCGCACACTCCTCCCCGCACACTCCTCCCCGCACACTCCTCCCCGACCACAATCCCCGCGCACTCCTCCCCGCACACTCCTCCCCGGCCACAATCCCCGCACACTCCTCCCCGGCCACAATCCCCGCACACTCCTCCCCGGCCACAATCCCCGCACACTCCTCCCCGGCCACAATCCCCGCACACTCCTCCCCGCACACTCCTCCCCGGCCACAATCCCCGCACACTCCTCCCCGACCACAATCCCCGCACACTCCTCCCCGGCCACAATCCCCGCACACTCCTCCCCGACCACAATCCCCGCGCACTCCTCCCCGCACACTCCTCCCCGCACACTCCTCCCCGACCACAATCCCCGCACACTCCTCCCCGGCCACTCCTCCCCGCACACTCCTCCCCGACCACAATCCCCGCACACTCCTCCCCGGCCACAATCCCCGCACACTCCTCCCCGGCCACAATCCCCGCACACTCCTTCCCGCACACTCCTCCCCGGCCACAATCCCCGCACACTCCTCCCCGCACACTCCTCCCCGACCACAATCCCCGCACACTCCTCCCCGCACATTCCTCCCCGACCACAATCCCCGCACACTCCTCCCCGACCACTCCTCCCCGGCCACAATCCCCGCACACTCCTCCCCGACCACAATCCCCGCACACTCCTCCCCGCACACTCCTCCCCGCACACTCCTCCCCGCACACTCCTCCCCGCACACTCCTCCCCGCACACTCCTCCCCGCGCACTCCTCCCCGGCCACTCCTCCCCGACCACAATCCCCGCACACTCCTCCCCGGCCACTCCTCCCCGCACACTCCTCCCCGACCACAATCCCCGCACACTCCTCCCCGGCCACTCCTCCCCGCACACTCCTCCCCGACCACAATCCCCGCACACTCCTCCCCGGCCACAATCCCCGCACACTCCTCCCCGGCCACAATCCCCGCACACTCCTCCCCGCACACTCCTCCCCGGCCACAATCCCCGCACACTCCTCCCCGCACACTCCTCCCCGACCACAATCCCCGCACACTCCTCCCCGCACATTCCTCCCCGACCACAATCCCCGCACACTCCTCCCCGCACACTCCTCCCCGACCACTCCTCCCCGGCCACAATCCCCGCACACTCCTCCCCGACCACAATCCCCGCACACTCCTCCCCGCACACTCCTCCCCGCACACTCCTCCCCGCACACTCCTCCCCGCACACTCCTCCCCGCACACTCCTCCCCGCACACTCCTCCCCGCGCACTCCTCCCCGCGCACTCCTCCCCGGCCACTCCTCCCCGACCACAATCCCCGCACACTCCTCCCCGACCACTCCTCCCCGACCACAATCCCCGCACACTCCTCCCCGCGCACTCCTCCCCGGCCACTCCTCCCCGACCACAATCCCCGCACACTCCTCCCCGCGCACACTCCTCCCCGCACACTCCTCCCCGACCACTCCTCCCCGGCCACAATCCCCGCACACTCCTCCCCGGCCACAATCCCCGCACACTCCTCCCCGCACACTCCTCCCCGCACACTCCTCCCCGCACACTCCTCCCCGACCACAATCCCCGCGCACTCCTCCCCGGCCACTCCTCCCCGACCACAATCCCCGCACACTCCTCCCCGACCACTCCTCCCCGGTCACAATCCCCGCACACTCCTCCCCGCACACTCCTCCCCGGCCACAATCCCCGCACACTCCTCCCCGACCACAATCCCCGCACACTCCTCCCCGCACACTCCTCCCCGGCCACAATCCCCGCACACTCCTCCCCGGCCACTCCTCCCCGCACACTCCTCCCCGGCCACAATCCCCGCGCACTCCTCCCCGGCCACAATCCCCGCACACTCCTCCCCGGCCACAATCCCCGCACACTCCTCCCCGCACACTCCTCCCCGCACACTCCTCCCCGCACACTCCTCCCCGCACACTCCTCCCCGACCACAATCCCCGCACACTCCTCCCCGCACACTCCTCCCCGCACACTCCTCCCCGCACACTCCTCCCCGCACACTCCTCCCCGCACACTCCTCCCCGCACACTCCTCCCCGCACACTCCTCCCCGACCACAATCCCCGCACACTCCTCCCCGCGCACACTCCTCCCCGCGCACACTCCTCCCCGCGCACTCCTCCCCGGCCACAATCCCCGCACACTCCTCCCCGCACACTCCTCCCCGCACACTCCTCCCCGCACACTCCTCCCCGGCCACAATCCCCGCACACTCCTCCCCGACCACAATCCCCGCACACTCCTCCCCGCGCACTCCTCCCCGCGCACTCCTCCCCGCACACTCCTCCCCGCACACTCCTCCCCGCACACTCCTCCCCGGCCACAATCCCCGCACACTCCTCCCCGGCCACTCCTCCCCGCGCACTCCTCCCCGCGCACTCCTCCCCGCGGACTCCTCCCCGCACACTCCTCCCTGCGCACTCCTCCCCGCACACTCCTCCCCGCACACTCCTCCCCGCACACTCCTCCCCGACCACAATCCCCGCACACTCCTCCCCGCACACTCCTCCCCGGCCACAATCCCCGCACACTCCTCCCCGCGCACACTCCTCCCCGCACACTCCTCCCCGCACACTCCTCCCCGCACACTCCTCCCCGCACACTCCTCCCCGGCCACAATCCCCGCACACTCCTCCCCGGCCACTCCTCCCCGCGCACTCCTCCCCGCACACTCCTCCCCGGCCACAATCCCTGCACACTCCTCCCCGGCCACTCCTCCCCGGCCACTCCTCCCCGCACACTCCTCCCCGCACACTCCTCCCCGGCCACTCCTCCCCGCACACTCCTCCCCGGCCACAATCCCCGCACACTCCTCCCCGGCCACTCCTCCCCGCACACTCCTCCCCGCGCACTCCTCCCCGCACACTCCTCCCCGCACACTCCTCCCCGCACACTCCTCCCCGCACACTCCTCCCCGCACACTCCTCCCCGCACACTCCTCCCCGCACACTCCTCCCCGCACACTCCTCCCCGCACACTCCTCCCCGACCACAATCCCCGCACACTCCTCCCCGCGCACTCCTCCCCGCGCACTCCTCCCCGCGCACTCCTCCCCGGCCACTCCTCCCCGCGCACTCCTCCCCGCGCACTCCTCCCCGCGCACTCCTCCCCGCACACTCCTCCCCGGCCACAATCCCCGGCCACTCCTCCCCGGCCACTCCTCCCCGGCCACTCCTCCCCGCACACTCCTCCCCGCACACTCCTCCCCGGCCACAATCCCCGCACACTCCTCCCCGGCCACTCCTCCCCGCACACTCCTCCCCGGCCACAATCCCCGCACACTCCTCCCCGGCCACTCCTCCCCGCGCACTCCTCCCCGCGCACTCCTCCCCGCACACTCCTCCCCGCACACTCCTCCCCGCACACTCCTCCCCGCACACTCCTCCCCGCACACTCCTCCCCGCACACTCCTCCCCGCACACTCCTCCCCGCACACTCCTCCCCGCACACTCCTCCCCGACCACAATCCCCGCACACTCCTCCCCGCACACTCCTCCCCGACCACAATCCCCGCACACTCCTCCCCGGCCACAATCCCCGCACACTCCTCCCCGGCCACAATCCCCGCACATTCCTCCCCGCACATTCCTCCCCGCACACTCCTCCCCGCACACTCCTCCCCGCACACTCCTCCCCGCACACTCCTCCCCGCACACTCCTCCCCGCACACTCCTCCCCGACCACAATCCCCGCACACTCCTCCCCGCACACTCCTCCCCGCGCACACTCCTCCCCGCGCACACTCCTCCCCGGCCACAATCCCCGCACACTCCTCCCCGCACACTCCTCCCCGGCCACAATCCCCGCACACTCCTCCCCGCACACTCCTCCCCGACCACAATCCCCGCACACTCCTCCCCGGCCACAATCCCCGCACACTCCTCCCCGCACACTCCTCCCCGCACACTCCTCCCCGCAAACTCCTCCCCGCGCACTCCTCCCCGCGCACACTCCTCCCCGCGCACTCCTCCCCGCACACTCCTCCCCGGCCACAATCCCCGCACACTCCTCCCCGACCACAATCCCCGCACACTCCTCCCCGCACACTCCTCCCCGGCCACAATCCCCGCACACTCCTCCCCGCACACTCCTCCCCGCACACTCCTCCCCGACCACAATCCCCGCACACTCCTCCCCGCGCACTCCTCCCCGCGCACACTCCTCCCCGCGCACTCCTCCCCACACACTCCTCCCCGGCCACAATCCCCGCACACTCCTCCCCGCACACTCCTCCCCGACCACAATCCCCGCACACTCCTCCCCGCACACTTCTCCCCGGCCACAATCCCCGCACACTCCTCCCCGCACACTCCTCCCCGACCACAATCGCTGCACACTCCTCCCCGCGCACACTCCAACCCGCGCACACTCCT
Source organism: Scyliorhinus torazame (assembly GCF_047496885.1). Taxonomy (NCBI): domain Eukaryota; kingdom Metazoa; phylum Chordata; class Chondrichthyes; order Carcharhiniformes; family Scyliorhinidae; genus Scyliorhinus; species Scyliorhinus torazame. The sequence continues at coordinate 1,400,293 of NC_092716.1, forward strand.
CCCCGCACACTCCTCCCCGCACACTCCTCCCCCACACTCCTCCCCGCGCACTCCTCCCCGCGCACACTCCTCCCCGCGCACTCCTCCCCGGCCACAATCCCCGCACACTCCTCCCCGCACACTCCTCCCCGACCACAATCGCTGCACACTCCTCCCCGCGCACACTCCAACCCGCGCACACTCCTCCCCGCACACTCCTCCCCGCACACTCCTCCCCGCACACTCCTGCCCGCGCACTCCTCCCCGCGCACACTCCTCCCCGCGCACACTCCTCCCCGCGCACACTCCTCCCCGCGCACTCCTCCCCGCGCACACTCCTCCCCGCACACTCCTCCCCGCGCACACTCCTCCCAGCGCACTCCTCCCCGACCACAATCCCCGCACACTCCTCCCCGCGCACTCCTCCCCGCGCACTCCTCCCCGCGCACTCCTCCCCGCGCACTCCTCCCCGCGCACTCCTCCCCGCGCACTCCTCCCCGCGCACTCCTCCCCGCACACTCCTCCCCGCACACTCCTCCCCGGCCACAATCCCCGCACACTCCTCCCCGACCACAATCCCCGCACACTCCTCCCCGGCCACAATCCCCGCACACTCCTCCCCGACCACTCCTCCCCGCACACTCCTCCCCGCACACTCCTCCCCGGCCACAATCCCCACACACTCCTCCCCGGCCACTCCTCCCCGGCCACTCCTCCCCGCACACTCCTCCCCGCACACTCCTCCCCGCGCACTCCTCCCCGCGCACTCCTCCCCGCGCACTCCTCCCCGCGCACTCCTCCCCGCGCACTCCTCCCCGCGCACTCCTCCCCGCGCACTCCTCCCCGCGCACTCCTCCCCGCGCACTCCTCCCCGCGCACTCCTCCCCGCGCACTCCTCCCCGCGCACTCCTCCCCGCGCACTCCTCCCCGCGCACTCCTCCCCGCGCACTCCTCCCCGCGCACTCCTCCCCGCGCACTCCTCCCCGCGCACTCCTCCCCGCGCACTCCTCCCCGCGCACTCCTCCCCGCGCACTCCTCCCCGCGCACTCCTCCCCGCGCACTCCTCCCCGCGCACTCCTCCCCGCGCACTCCTCCCCGCGCACTCCTCCCCGCGCACTCCTCCCCGCGCACTCCTCCCCGCACACTCCTCCCCGCACACTCCTCCCCGCACACTCCTCCCCGCACACTCCTCCCCGCACACTCCTCCCCGCACACTCCTCCCCGCACACTCCTCCCCGCACACTCCTCCCCGCACACTCCTCCCCGACCACAATCCCCGCACACTCCTCCCCGCACACTCCTCCCCGGCCACAATCCCCGCACACTCCTCCCCGCACACTCCTCCCCGAACACAATCCCCGCACACTCCTCCCCGCACACTCCTCCCCGACCACAATCCCTGCACACTCCTCCCCGACCACTCCTCCCCGACCACTCCTCCCCGACCACTCCTCCCCGACCACTCCTCCCCGCACACTCCTCCCCGCACACTCCTCCCCGCACACTCCTCCCCGACCACAATCCCCGCACACTCCTCCCCGCACACTCCTCCCCGACCACTCCTCCCCGACCACTCCTCCCCGACCACAATCCCCGCACACTCCTCCCCGCACACTCCTCCCCGACCACAATCCCTGCACACTCCTCCCCGCACACTCCTCCCCGACCACAATCCCCGCACACTCCTCCCCGACCACTCCTCCCCGACCACTCCTCCCCGACCACAATCCCCGCACACTCCTCTCCGCACACTCCTCCCCGCACACTCCTCCCCGCACACTCCTCCCCGCGCACTCCTCCCCGCACACTCCTCCCCGCACACTCCTCCCCGCACACTCCTCCCCGCACACTCCTCCCTGCGCACTCCTCCCCGCACACTCCTCCCCGCACACTCCTCCCCGACCACAATCCCCGCACACTCCTCCCCGGCCACAATCCCCGCACACTCCTCCCCGCACACTCCTCCCCGAACACAATCCCCGCACACTCCTCCCCGCACACTCCTCCCCGACCACAATCCCTGCACACTCCTCCCCGACCACTCCTCCCCGACCACTCCTCCCCGACCACTCCTCCCCGACCACTCCTCCCCGACCACTCCTCCCCGCACACTCCTCCCCGCACACTCCTCCCCGACCACAATCCCCGCACACTCCTCCCCGCACACTCCTCCCCGACCACTCCTCCCCGACCACTCCTCCCCGACCACAATCCCCGCACACTCCTCCCCGCACACTCCTCCCCGACCACAATCCCTGCACACTCCTCCCCGCACACTCCTCCCCGACCACAATCCCCGCACACTCCTCCCCGACCACTCCTCCCCGACCACTCCTCCCCGACCACTCCTCCCCGACCACAATCCCCGCACACTCCTCTCCGCACACTCCTCCCCGCACACTCCTCCCCGCACACTCCTCCCCGCGCACTCCTCCCCGCACACTCCTCCCCGCACACTCCTCCCTGCGCACTCCTCCCCGCACACTCCTCCCCGCACACTCCTCCCCGACCACAATCCCCGCACACTCCTCCCCGCACACTCCTCCCCGGCCACAATCCCCGCACACTCCTCCCCGCACACTCCTCCCCGACCACAATCCCCGCACACTCCTCCCCGCACACTCCTCCCCGACCACAATCCCTGCACACTCCTCCCCGCACACTCCTCCCCGCACACTCCTCCCCGAACACAATCCCCGACCACTCCTCCCCGCGCACTCCTCCCCGCGCACTCCTCCCCGCGCACTCCTCCCCGCGCACTCCTCCCCGCGCACTCCTCCCCGCGCACTCCTCCCCGCGCACTCCTCCCCGCGCACTCCTCCCCGCGCACTCCTCCCCGCGCACTCCTCCCCGCGCACTCCTCCCCGCGCACTCCTCCCCGCGCACTCCTCCCCGCGCACTCCTCCCCGCGCACTCCTCCCCGCGCACTCCTCCCCGCGCACTCCTCCCCGCGCACTCCTCCCCGCGCACTCCTCCCCGCGCACTCCTCCCCGCGCACTCCTCCCCGCGCACTCCTCCCCGCGCACTCCTCCCCGCGCACTCCTCCCCGCGCACTCCTCCCCGCGCACTCCTCCCCGCGCACTCCTCCCCGCGCACTCCTCCCCGCGCACTCCTCCCCGCGCACTCCTCCCCGCGCACTCCTCCCCGCGCACTCCTCCCCGCGCACTCCTCCCCGCGCACTCCTCCCCGCGCACTCCTCCCCGCGCACTCCTCCCCGCGCACTCCTCCCCGCGCACTCCTCCCCGCGCACTCCTCCCCGCGCACTCCTCCCCGCGCACTCCTCCCCGCGCACTCCTCCCCGCGCACTCCTCCCCGCGCACTCCTCCCCGCGCACTCCTCCCCGCGCACTCCTCCCCGCGCACTCCTCCCCGCGCACTCCTCCCCGCACACTCCTCCCCGCACACTCCTCCCCGCACACTCCTCCCCGCACACTCCTCCCCGACCACAATCCCCGCACACTCCTCCCCCGCACACTCCTCCCCGACCACAATCCCCGCACACTCCTCCCCGCACTCTCCTCCCCGACCACAATCCCTGCACACTCCTCCCCGCACACTCCTCCCCGACCACAATCCCCGCACACTCCTCCCCGACCACTCCTCCCCGACCACTCCTCCCCGACCACTCCTCCCCGACCACAATCCCCGCACACTCCTCCCCGCACACTCCTCCCCGACCACAATCCCTGCACACTCCTCCCCGCACACTCCTCCCCGACCACAATCCCCGCACACTCCTCCCCGACCACTCCTCCCCGACCACTCCTCCCCGACCACAATCCCCGCACACTCCTCTCCGCACACTCCTCCCCGCACACTCGTCCCCGCACACTCCTCCCCGCACACTCCTCCCCGCACACTCCTCCCCGCGCACTCCTCCCCGCGCACTCCTCCCCGCGCACTCCTCCCCGCGCACTCCTCCCCGCACACTCCTCCCCGCACACTCCTCCCCGCACACTCCTCCCCGGCCACTCCTCCCCGGCCACTCCTCCCCGCACACTCCTCCCCGCACACTCCTCCCCGACCACAATCCCCGCACACTCCTCCCCGCACACTCCTCCCCGGCCACAATCCCCGCACACTCCTCCCCGCACACTCCTCCCCGCACACTCCTCCCCGCACACTCCTCCCCGGCCACTCCTCCCCGCACACTCCTCCCCGCACACTCCTCCCCGACCACAATCCCCGCACACTCCTCCCCGCACACTCCTCCCCGGCCACAATCCCCGCACACTCCTCCCCGCACACTCCTCCCCGACCACAATCCCCGCACACTCCTCCCCGCACACTCCTCCCCGACCACAATCCCCGCACACTCCTCCCCGACCACTCCTCCCCGACCACTCCTCCCCGACCACAATCCCCGCACACTCCTCCCCGCACACTCCTCCCCGGCCACAATCCCCGCACACTCCTCCCCGCACACTCCTCCCCGACCACAATCCCCGCACACTCCTCCCCGCACACTCCTCCCCGACCACAATCCCCGCACACTCCTCCCCGACCACTCCTCCCCGACCACTCCTCCCCGACCACAATCCCCGCACACTCCTCCCCGCACACTCCTCCCCGCGCACTCCTCCCCGCACACTCCTCCCCGCGTACTCCTCCCCGCGCACTCCTCCCCGCGCACTCCTCCCCGCACACTCCTCCCCGGCCACAATCCCCGCACACTCCTCCCCGACCACTCCTCCCCGACCACAATCCCCGCACACTCCTCCCCGCACACTCCTCCCCGCACACTCCTCCCCGCACACTCCTCTCCGCACACTCCTCTCCGCACACTCCTCTCCGCGCACTCCTCCCTGCGCACTCCTCCCCGCGCACTCCTCCCCGCGCACTCCTCCCCGCGCACACTCCTCCCCGCGCACTCCTCCCCGGCCCCAATCCCCGCACACTCCTCCCCGCACACTCCTCCCCGCACACTCCTCCCCGCACACTCCTCCCCGCACACTCCTCCCCGCACACTCCTCCCCGCACACTCCTCCCCGCACACTCCTCCCCGCACACTCCTCCCCGCACACTCCTCCCCGCGCACTCCACCCCGGCCCCAATCCCCGCACACTCCTCCCCGCACACTCCTCCCCGCACACTCCTCCCCGCACACTCCTCCCCGCACACTCCTCCCCGCACACTCCTCCCCGCACACTCCTCCCCGCACACTCCTCCCCGCACACTCCTCCCCGCACACTCCTCCCCGCACACTCCTCCCCGCACACTCCTCCCCGCACACTCCTCCCCGCACACTCCTCCCCGCACACTCCTCCCCGCACACTCCTCCCCGCACACTCCTCCCCGCACACTCCTCCCCGCACACTTCTTCCCGCACACTTCTTCCCGCACACTCCACCCCGGCCACAATCCCCGCACACTCCTCCCCGCACACTCCTCCCCGCACACTCCTCCCCGCGCACTCCTCCCCGCACACTCCTCCCCGCACACTCCTCCCCGACCACAATCCCCGCACACTCCTCCCCGCACACTCCTCCCCGGCCACAATCCCCGCACACTCCTCCCCGCACACTCCTCCCCGCACACTCCTCCCCGACCACAATCCCCGCACACTCCTCCCCGCACACTCCTCCCCGACCACAATCCCTGCACACTCCTCCCCGCACACTCCTCCCCGACCACAATCCCCGCACACTCCTCCCCGACCACTCCTCCCCGACCACTCCTCCCCGACCACAATCCCCGCACACTCCTCCCCGCACACTCCTCCCCGCGCACTCCTCCCCGCGCACTCCTCACCGCGCACTCCTCCCCGCGCACTCCTCCCCGCGCACTCCTCCCCGCGCACTCCTCCCCGGCCACAATCCCCGCACACTCCTCCCCGACCACTCCTCCCCGACCACAATCCCCGCACACTCCTCCCCGCACACTCCTCCCCGCGCACTCCTCCCCGCGCACTCCTCCCCGCGCACTCCTCCCCGCGCACTCCTCCCCGCGCACTCCTCCCCGCGCACTCCTCCCCGCGCACTCCTCCCCGCACACTCCTCCCCGCACACTCCTCCCCGCACACTCCTCCCCGCACACTCCTCTCCGCACACTCCTCTCCGCACACTCCTCCCCGCGCTCTCCACCCCGGCCACAATCCCCGCACACTCCTCCCCGCACACTCCTCCCCGCACACTCCTCCCCGCACACTCCTCCCCGCACACTCCTCTCCGCACACTCCTCTCCGCACACTCCACCCCGGCCACAATCCCCGCACACTCCTCCCCGCACACTCCTCCCCGCACACTCCTCTCCGCACACTCCTCTCCGCACACTCCTCTCCGCACACTCCTCCCCGCGCACTCCACCTCGGCCACAATCCCCGCACACTCCTCCCCGCACACTCCTCCCCGCGCACTCCTCCCCGCACACTCCTCCCCGCACACTCCTCCCCGCACACTCCTCTCCGCACACTCCTCCCCGCACACTCCTCCCCGCGCACTCCTCCCCGCGCACTCCACCCCGGCCACAATCCCCGCACACTCCTCCCCGCACACTCCTCCCCGCGCACTCCTCCCCGCGCACTCCTCCCCGCGCACTCCTCCCCGCGCACTCCTCCCCGCGCACTCCTCCCCGCGCACTCCTCCCCGCGCACTCCTCCCCGCACACTCCTCCCCGCACACTCCTCCCCGCACACTCCTCCCCGCACACTCCTCCCCGACCACAATCCCCGCACACTCCTCCCCGGCCACAATCCCCGCACACTCCTCCCCGACCACAATCCCCGCACACTCCTCCCCGCACACTCCTCCCCGCACACTCCTCCCCGACCACAATCCCCGCGCACTCCTCCCCGCACACTCCTCCCCGGCCACAATCCCCGCACACTCCTCCCCGGCCACAATCCCCGCACACTCCTCCCCGGCCACAATCCCCGCACACTCCTCCCCGGCCACAATCCCCGCACACTCCTCCCCGCACACTCCTCCCCGGCCACAATCCCCGCACACTCCTCCCCGACCACAATCCCCGCACACTCCTCCCCGGCCACAATCCCCGCACACTCCTCCCCGACCACAATCCCCGCGCACTCCTCCCCGCACACTCCTCCCCGCACACTCCTCCCCGACCACAATCCCCGCACACTCCTCCCCGGCCACTCCTCCCCGCACACTCCTCCCCGACCACAATCCCCGCACACTCCTCCCCGGCCACAATCCCCGCACACTCCTCCCCGGCCACAATCCCCGCACACTCCTTCCCGCACACTCCTCCCCGGCCACAATCCCCGCACACTCCTCCCCGCACACTCCTCCCCGACCACAATCCCCGCACACTCCTCCCCGCACATTCCTCCCCGACCACAATCCCCGCACACTCCTCCCCGACCACTCCTCCCCGGCCACAATCCCCGCACACTCCTCCCCGACCACAATCCCCGCACACTCCTCCCCGCACACTCCTCCCCGCACACTCCTCCCCGCACACTCCTCCCCGCACACTCCTCCCCGCACACTCCTCCCCGCGCACTCCTCCCCGGCCACTCCTCCCCGACCTCAATCCCCGCACACTCCTCCCCGGCCACTCCTCCCCGCACACTCCTCCCCGACCACAATCCCCGCACACTCCTCCCCGGCCACTCCTCCCCGCACACTCCTCCCCGACCACAATCCCCGCACACTCCTCCCCGGCCACAATCCCCGCACACTCCTCCCCGGCCACAATCCCCGCACACTCCTCCCCGCACACTCCTCCCCGGCCACAATCCCCGCACACTCCTCCCCGCACACTCCTCCCCGACCACAATCCCCGCACACTCCTCCCCGCACATTCCTCCCCGACCACAATCCCCGCACACTCCTCCCCGCACACTCCTCCCCGACCACTCCTCCCCGGCCACAATCCCCGCACACTCCTCCCCGACCACAATCCCCGCACACTCCTCCACGCACACTCCTCCCCGCACACTCCTCCCCGCACACTCCTCCCCGCACACTCCTCCCCGCACACTCCTCCCCGCACACTCCTCCCCGCGCACTCCTCCCCGCGCACTCCTCCCCGCGCACTCCTCCCCGGCCACTCCTCCCCGACCACAATCCCCGCACACTCCTCCCCGACCACTCCTCCCCGACCACAATCCCCGCACACTCCTCCCCGCGCACTCCTCCCCGGCCACTCCTCCCCGACCACAATCCCCGCACACTCCTCCCCGCGCACACTCCTCCCCGCACACTCCTCCCCGACCACTCCTCCCCGGCCACAATCCCCGCACACTCCTCCCCGGCCACAATCCCCGCACACTCCTCCCCGCACACTCCTCCCCGCACACTCCTCCCCGCACACTCCTCCCCGACCACAATCCCCGCACACTCCTCCCCGCGCACTCCTCCCCGGCCACTCCTCCCCGACCACAATCCCCGCACACTCCTCCCCGACCACTCCTCCCCGGTCACAATCCCCGCACACTCCTCCCCGCACACTCCTCCCCGGCCACAATCCCCGCACACTCCTCCCCGACCACAATCCCCGCACACTCCTCCCCGCACACTCCTCCCCGGCCACAATCCCCGCACACTCCTCCCCGGCCACTCCTCCCCGCACACTCCTCCCCGGCCACAATCCCCGCGCACTCCTCCCCGGCCACAATCCCCGCACACTCCTCCCCGGCCACAATCCCCGCACACTCCTCCCCGCACACTCCTCCCCGCACACTCCTCCCCGCACACTCCTCCCCGACCACAATCCCCGCACACTCCTCCCCGCACACTCCTCCCCGCACACTCCTCCCCGCACACTCCTCCCCGCACACTCCTCCCCGCACACTCCTCCCCGACCACAATCCCCGCACACTCCTCCCCGCGCACACTCCTCCCCGCGCACACTCCTCCCCGCGCACTCCTCCCCGGCCACAATCCCCGCACACTCCTCCCCGCACACTCCTCCCCGCACACTCCTCCCCGCACACTCCTCCCCGGCCACAATCCCCGCACACTCCTCCCCGACCACAATCCCCGCACACTCCTCCCCGCGCACTCCTCCCCGCGCACTCCTCCCCGCACACTCCTCCCCGCACACTCCTCCCCGCACACTCCTCCCCGGCCACAATCCCCGCACACTCCTCCCCGGCCACTCCTCCCCGCGCACTCCTCCCCGCGCACTCCTCCCCGCGGACTCCTCCCCGCACACTCCTCCCTGCGCACTCCTCCCCGCACACTCCTCCCCGCACACTCCTCCCCGACCACAATCCCCGCACACTCCTCCCCGCACACTCCTCCCCGGCCACAATCCCCGCACACTCCTCCCCGCGCACACTCCTCCCCGCACACTCCTCCCCGCACACTCCTCCCCGCACACTCCTCCCCGGCCACAATCCCCGCACACTCCTCCCCGGCCACTCCTCCCCGCGCACTCCTCCCCGCACACTCCTCCCCGGCCACAATCCCCGCACACTCCTCCCCGGCCACTCCTCCCCGCGCACTCCTCCCCGCACACTCCTCCCCGCACACTCCTCCCCGGCCACTCCTCCCCGCACACTCCTCCCCGGCCACAATCCCCGCACACTCCTCCCCGGCCACTCCTCCCCGCACACTCCTCCCCGCGCACTCCTCCCCGCACACTCCTCCCCGCACACTCCTCCCCGCACACTCCTCCCCGCACACTCCTCCCCGCACACTCCTCCCCGCACACTCCTCCCCGCACACTCCTCCCCGCACACTCCTCCCCGACCACAATCCCCGCACACTCCTCCCCGCGCACACTCCTCCCCGCGCACACTCCTCCCCGCGCACTCCTCCCCGGCCACAATCCCCGCACACTCCTCCCCGCACACTCCTCCCCGCACACTCCTCCCCGCACACTCCTCCCCGGCCACAATCCCCGCACACTCCTCCCCGCACACTCCTCCCCGCGCACTCCTCCCCGCGCACTCCTCCCCGCACACTCCTCCCCGCACACTCCTCCCCGGCCACTCCTCCCCGCGCACTCCTCCCCGCGCACTCCTCCCCGCGCACTCCTCCCCGCACACTCCTCCCCGCACACTCCTCCCCGGCCACAATCCCCGCACACTCCTCCCCGGCCACTCCTCCCCGCGCACTCCTCCCCGCACACTCCTCCCCGGCCACAATCCCCGCACACTCCTCCCCGGCCACTCCTCCCCGCGCACTCCTCCCCGCGCACTCCTCCCCGCGCACTCCTCCCCGGCCACTCCTCCCCGCGCACTCCTCCCCGCGCACTCCTCCCCGCGCACTCCTCCCCGGCCACTCCTCCCCGCGCACTCCTCCCCGCGCACTCCTCCCCGCACACTCCTCCCCGGCCACAATCCCCGGCCACTCCTCCCCGGCCACTCCTCCCCGGCCACTCCTCCCCGCACACTCCTCCCCGCACACTCCTCCCCGGCCACAATCCCCGCACACTCCTCCCCGGCCACTCCTCCCCGCACACTCCTCCCCGGCCACAATCCCCGCGCACTCCTCCCCGCGCACTCCTCCCCGCGCACTCCTCCCCGCGCACTCCTCCCCGCGCACTCCTCCCCGCGCACTCCTCCCCGCACACTCCTCCCCGCACACTCCTCCCCGCACACTCCTCCCCGCACACTCCTCCCCGCACACTCCTCCCCGCACACTCCTCCCCGCACACTCCTCCCCGCACACTCCTCCCCGCACACTCCTCCCCGCACACTCCTCCCCGCACACTCCTCCCCGACCACAATCCCCGCACACTCCTCCCCGCACACTCCTCCCCGACCACAATCCCCGCACACTCCTCCCCGGCCACAATCCCCGCACACTCCTCCCCGGCCACAATCCCCGCACATTCCTCCCCGCACATTCCTCCCCGCACATTCCTCCCCGCACACTCCTCCCCGCACACTCCTCCCCGCACACTCCTCCCCGCACACTCCTCCCCGCACACTCCTCCCCGCACACTCCTCCCCGCACACTCCTCCCCGACCACAATCCCCGCACACTCCTCCCCGCACACTCCTCCCCGCGCACACTCCTCCCCGCGCACACTCCTCCCCGGCCACAATCCCCGCACACTCCTCCCCGCACACTCCTCCCCGGCCACAATCCCCGCACACTCCTCCCCGCACACTCCTCCCCGACCACAATCCCCGCACACTCCTCCCCGGCCACAATCCCCGCACACTCCTCCCCGCACACTCCTCCCCGCACACTCCTCCCCGCAAACTCCTCCCCGCGCACTCCTCCCCGCGCACTCCTCCCCGCGCACACTCCTCCCCGCGCACTCCTCCCCGCACACTCCTCCCCGGCCACAATCCCCGCACACTCCTCCCCGACCACAATCCCCGCACACTCCTCCCCGCACACTCCTCCCCGGCCACAATCCCCGCACACTCCTCCCCGCACACTCCTCCCCGCACACTCCTCCCCGACCACAATCCCCGCACACTCCTCCCCGCGCACTCCTCCCCGCGCACACTCCTCCCCGCGCACTCCTCCCCACACACTCCTCCCCGGCCACAATCCCCGCACACTCCTCCCCGCACACTCCTCCCCGACCACAATCCCCGCACACTCCTCCCCGCACACTTCTCCCCGGCCACAATCCCCGCACACTCCTCCCCGCACACTCCTCCCCGACCACAATCGCTGCACACTCCTCCCCGCGCACACTCCAACCCGCGCACACTCCTCCCCGCACACTCCTCCCCGCACACTCCTCCCCCACACTCCTCCCCGCGCACTCCTCCCCGCGCACACTCCTCCCCGCGCACTCCTCCCCGGCCACAATCCCCGCACACTCCTCCCCGCACACTCCTCCCCGACCACAATCGCTGCACACTCCTCCCCGCGCACACTCCTCCCCGCGCACACTCCAACCCGCGCACACTCCTCCCCGCACACTCCTCCCCGCACACTCCTCCCCGCACACTCCTGCCCGCGCACTCCTCCCCGCGCACACTCCTCCCCGCGCACACTCCTCCCCGCGCACACTCCTCCCCGCGCACTCCTCCCCGCGCACACTCCTCCCCGCACACTCCTCCCCGCGCACACTCCTCCCAGCGCACTCCTCCCCGACCACAATCCCCGCACACTCCTCCCCGCGCACTCCTCCCCGCGCACTCCTCCCCGCGCACTCCTCCCCGCGCACTCCTCCCCGCGCACTCCTCCCCGCGCACTCCTCCCCGCACACTCCTCCCCGCACACTCCTCCCCGGCCACAATCCCCGCACACTCCTCCCCGACCACAATCCCCGCACACTCCTCCCCGGCCACAATCCCCGCACACTCCTCCCCGACCACTCCTCCCCGCACACTCCTCCCCGCACACTCCTCCCCGGCCACAATCCCCACACACTCCTCCCCGGCCACTCCTCCCCGGCCACTCCTCCCCGCACACTCCTCCCCGCGCACTCCTCCCCGCGCACTCCTCCCCGCGCACTCCTCCCCGCGCACTCCTCCCCGCGCACTCCTCCCCGCGCACTCCTCCCCGCGCACTCCTCCCCGCGCACTCCTCCCCGCGCACTCCTCCCCGCGCACTCCTCCCCGCGCACTCCTCCCCGCGCACTCCTCCCCGCGCACTCCTCCCCGCGCACTCCTCCCCGCGCACTCCTCCCCGCGCACTCCTCCCCGCGCACTCCTCCCCGCGCACTCCTCCCCGCGCACTCCTCCCCGCGCACTCCTCCCCGCGCACTCCTCCCCGCGCACTCCTCCCCGCGCACTCCTCCCCGCGCACTCCTCCCCGCGCACTCCTCCCCGCGCACTCCTCCCCGCACACTCCTCCCCGCACACTCCTCCCCGCACACTCCTCCCCGCACACTCCTCCCCGCACACTCCTCCCCGCACACTCCTCCCCGCACACTCCTCCCCGCACACTCCTCCCCGACCACTCCTCCCCGACCACAATCCCCGCACACTCCTCCCCGCACACTCCTCCCCGACCACAATCCCTGCACACTCCTCCCCGCACACTCCTCCCCGACCACAATCCCCGCACACTCCTCCCCGACCACTCCTCCCCGACCACTCCTCCCCGACCACAATCCCCGCACACTCCTCTCCGCACACTCCTCCCCGCACACTCCTCCCCGCACACTCCTCCCCGCGCACTCCTCCCCGCACACTCCTCCCCGCACACTCCTCCCCGCACTCTCCTCCCTGCGCACTCCTCCCCGCACACTCCTCCCCGCACACTCCTCCCCGACCACAATCCCCGCACACTCCTCCCCGGCCACAATCCCCGCACACTCCTCCCCGCACACTCCTCCCCGAACACAATCCCCGCACACTCCTCCCCGCACACTCCTCCCCGACCACAATCCCTGCACACTCCTCCCCGACCACTCCTCCCCGACCACTCCTCCCCGACCACTCCTCCCCGACCACTCCTCCCCGACCACTCCTCCCCGCACACTCCTCCCCGCACACTCCTCCCCGACCACAATCCCCGCACACTCCTCCCCGCACACTCCTCCCCGACCACTCCTCCCCGACCACTCCTCCCCGACCACAATCCCTGCACACTCCTCCCCGCACACTCCTCCCCGACCACAATCCCCGCACACTCCTCCCCGACCACTCCTCCCCGACCACTCCTCCCCGACCACTCCTCCCCGACCACAATCCCCGCACACTCCTCTCCGCACACTCCTCCCCGCACACTCCTCCCCGCACACTCCTCCCCGCGCACTCCTCCCCGCACACTCCTCCCCGCACACTCCTCCCTGCGCACTCCTCCCCGCACACTCCTCCCCGCACACTCCTCCCCGACCACAATCCCCGCACACTCCTCCCCGCACACTCCTCCCCGGCCACAATCCCCGCACACTCCTCCCCGCACACTCCTCCCCGACCACAATCCCCGCACACTCCTCCCCGCACACTCCTCCCCGACCACAATCCCTGCACACTCCTCCCCGCACACTCCTCCCCGCACACTCCTCCCCGACCACAATCCCCGCGCACTCCTCCCCGCGCACTCCTCCCCGCGCACTCCTCCCCGCGCACTCCTCCCCGCGCACTCCTCCCCGCGCACTCCTCCCCGCGCACTCCTCCCCGCGCACTCCTCCCCGCGCACTCCTCCCCGCGCACTCCTCCCCGCGCACTCCTCCCCGCGCACTCCTCCCCGCGCACTCCTCCCCGCGCACTCCTCCCCGCGCACTCCTCCCCGCGCACTCCTCCCCGCGCACTCCTCCCCGCGCACTCCTCCCCGCGCACTCCTCCCCGCGCACTCCTCCCCGCGCACTCCTCCCCGCGCACTCCTCCCCGCGCACTCCTCCCCGCGCACTCCTCCCCGCGCACTCCTCCCCGCGCACTCCTCCCCGCGCACTCCTCCCCGCGCACTCCTCCCCGCGCACTCCTCCCCGCGCACTCCTCCCCGCGCACTCCTCCCCGCGCACTCCTCCCCGCGCACTCCTCCCCGCGCACTCCTCCCCGCGCACTCCTCCCCGCGCACTCCTCCCCGCGCACTCCTCCCCGCGCACTCCTCCCCGCACACTCCTCCCCGACCACAATCCCCGCACACTCCTCCCCGCACACTCCTCCCCGACCACAATCCCCGCACACTCCTCCCCGCACTCTCCTCCCCGACCACAATCCCTGCACACTCCTCCCCGCACACTCCTCCCCGACCACAATCCCCGCACACTCCTCCCCGACCACTCCTCCCCGACCACTCCTCCCCGACCACTCCTCCCCGCACACTCCTCCCCGCACACTCCTCCCCGCGCACTCCTCCCCGCGCACTCCTCCCCGCGCACTCCTCCCCGCGCACTCCTCCCCGCGCACTCCTCCCCGCGCACTCCTCCCCGCGCACTCCTCCCCGCGCACTCCTCCCCGCGCACTCCTCCCCGCACACTCCTCCCCGGCCACTCCTCCCCGCACACTCCTCCCCGCACACTCCTCCCCGACCACAATCCCCGCACACTCCTCCCCGCACACTCCTCCCCGGCCACAATCCCCGCACACTCCTCCCCGCACACTCCTCCCCGCACACTCCTCCCCGCACACTCCTCCCCGCACACTCCTCCCCGCACACTCCTCCCCGCACACTCCTCCCCGACCACAATCCCCGCACACTCCTCCCCGCACACTCCTCCCCGGCCACAATCCCCGCACACTCCTCCCCGCACACTCCTCCCCGACCACAATCCCCGCACACTCCTCCCCGCACACTCCTCCCCGACCACAATCCCCGCACACTCCTCCCCGACCACTCCTCCCCGACCACTCCTCCCCGACCACAATCCCCGCACACTCCTCCCCGCACACTCCTCCCCGCACACTCCTCCCCGCGCACTCCTCCCCGCACACTCCTCCCCGCGTACTCCTCCCCGCGCACTCCTCCCCGCGCACTCCTCCCCGCACACTCCTCCCCGGCCACAATCCCCGCACACTCCTCCCCGACCACTCCTCCCCGACCACAATCCCCGCACACTCCTCCCCGCACACTCCTCCCCGCACACTCCTCCCCGCACACTCCTCTCCGCACACTCCTCTCCGCACACTCCTCTCCGCACACTCCTCCCTGCGCACTCCTCCCCGCGCACTCCTCCCCGCGCACTCCTCCCCGCGCACACTCCTCCCCGCGCACTCCTCCCCGGCCCCAATCCCCGCACACTCCTCCCCGCACACTCCTCCCCGCACACTCCTCCCCGCACACTCCTCCCCGCACACTCCTCCCCGCACACTCCTCCCCGCACACTCCTCCCCGCACACTCCTCCCCGCACACTCCTCCCCGCACACTCCTCCCCGCACACTCCTCCCCGCACACTCCTCCCCGCGCACTCCACCCCGGCCCCAATCCCCGCACACTCCTCCCCGCACACTCCTCCCCGCACACTCCTCCCCGCACACTCCTCCCCGCACACTCCTCCCCGCACACTCCTCCCCGCACACTCCTCCCCGCACACTCCTCCCCGCACACTCCTCCCCGCACACTCCTCCCCGCACACTCCTCCCCGCACACTCCTCCCCGCACACTCCTCCCCGCACACTCCTCCCCGCACACTCCTCCCCGCACACTCCTCCCCGCACACTCCTCCCCGCACACTCCTCCCCGCACACTCCTCCCCGCACACTCCTCCCCGCACACTCCTCCCCGCACACTCCTCCCCGCACACTCCTCCCCGCACACTCCTCCCCGCACACTCCTCCCCGCACACTTCTTCCCGCACACTTCTTCCCGCACACTCCACCCCGGCCACAATCCCCGCACACTCCTCCCCGCACACTCCTCCCCGCGCACTCCTCCCCGCGCACTCCTCCCCGCACACTCCTCCCCGCACACTCCTCCCCGACCACAATCCCCGCACACTCCTCCCCGCACACTCCTCCCCGGCCACAATCCCCGCACACTCCTCCCCGCACACTCCTCCCCGCACACTCCTCCCCGACCACAATCCCCGCACACTCCTCCCCGCACACTCCTCCCCGACCACAATCCCTGCACACTCCTCCCCGCACACTCCTCCCCGACCACAATCCCCGCACACTCCTCCCCGACCACTCCTCCCCGACCACTCCTCCCCGACCACAATCCCCGCACACTCCTCCCCGCGCACTCCTCCCCGCGCACTCCTCCCCGCACACTCCTCCCCGCGCACTCCTCACCGCGCACTCCTCCCCGCGCACTCCTCCCCGCGCACTCCTCCCCGCGCACTCCTCCCCGGCCACAATCCCCGCACACTCCTCCCCGACCACTCCTCCCCGACCACAATCCCCGCACACTCCTCCCCGCACACTCCTCCCCGCGCACTCCTCCCCGCGCACTCCTCCCCGCGCACTCCTCCCCGCGCACTCCTCCCCGCGCACTCCTCCCCGCGCACTCCTCCCCGCGCACTCCTCCCCGCGCACTCCTCCCCGCACACTCCTCCCCGCACACTCCTCCCCGCACACTCCTCCCCGCACACTCCTCTCCGCACACTCCTCTCCGCACACTCCTCCCCGCGCACTCCACCCCGGCCACAATCCCCGCACACTCCTCCCCGCACACTCCTCCCCGCACACTCCTCCCCGCACACTCCTCCCCGCACACTCCTCCCCGCACACTCCTCTCCGCACACTCCTCTCCGCACACTCCACCCCGGCCACAATCCCCGCACACTCCTCCCCGCACACTCCTCCCCGCACACTCCTCCCCGACCACAATCGCTGCACACTCCTCCCCGCGCACACTCCAACCCGCGCACACTCCTCCCCGCACACTCCTCCCCGCACACTCCTCCCCCACACTCCTCCCCGCGCACTCCTCCCCGCGCACACTCCTCCCCGCGCACTCCTCCCCGGCCACAATCCCCGCACACTCCTCCCCGCACACTCCTCCCCGACCACAATCGCTGCACACTCCTCCCCGCGCACACTCCTCCCCGCGCACACTCCAACCCGCGCACACTCCTCCCCGCACACTCCTCCCCGCACACTCCTCCCCGCACACTCCTGCCCGCGCACTCCTCCCCGCGCACACTCCTCCCCCCGCGCACACTCCTCCCCGCGCACTCCTCCCCGCGCACACTCCTCCCCGCACACTCCTCCCCGCGCACACTCCTCCCAGCGCACTCCTCCCCGACCACAATCCCCGCACACTCCTCCCCGCGCACTCCTCCCCGCGCACTCCTCCCCGCGCACTCCTCCCCGCGCACTCCTCCCCGCGCACTCCTCCCCGCGCACTCCTCCCCGCACACTCCTCCCCGCACACTCCTCCCCGGCCACAATCCCCGCACACTCCTCCCCGACCACAATCCCCGCACACTCCTCCCCGGCCACAATCCCCGCACACTCCTCCCCGACCACTCCTCCCCGCACACTCCTCCCCGCACACTCCTCCCCGGCCACAATCCCCACACACTCCTCCCCGGCCACTCCTCCCCGGCCACTCCTCCCCGCGCACTCCTCCCCGCGCACTCCTCCCCGCGCACTCCTCCCCGCGCACTCCTCCCCGCGCACTCCTCCCCGCGCACTCCTCCCCGCGCACTCCTCCCCGCGCACTCCTCCCCGCGCACTCCTCCCCGCGCACTCCTCCCCGCGCACTCCTCCCCGCGCACTCCTCCCCGCGCACTCCTCCCCGCGCACTCCTCCCCGCGCACTCCTCCCCGCGCACTCCTCCCCGCGCACTCCTCCCCGCGCACTCCTCCCCGCGCACTCCTCCCCGCGCACTCCTCCCCGCGCACTCCTCCCCGCGCACTCCTCCCCGCGCACTCCTCCCCGCGCACTCCTCCCCGCGCACTCCTCCCCGCGCACTCCTCCCCGCGCACTCCTCCCCGCGCACTCCTCCCCGCGCACTCCTCCCCGCGCACTCCTCCCCGCACACTCCTCCCCGCACACTCCTCCCCGCACACTCCTCCCCGCACACTCCTCCCCGCACACTCCTCCCCGCACACTCCTCCCCGACCACTCCTCCCCGACCACTCCTCCCCGACCACAATCCCCGCACACTCCTCCCCGCACACTCCTCCCCGACCACAATCCCTGCACACTCCTCCCCGCACACTCCTCCCCGACCACAATCCCCGCACACTCCTCCCCGACCACTCCTCCCCGACCACTCCTCCCCGACCACAATCCCCGCACACTCCTCTCCGCACACTCCTCCCCGCACACTCCTCCCCGCACACTCCTCCCCGCGCACTCCTCCCCGCACACTCCTCCCCGCACACTCCTCCCCGCACTCTCCTCCCTGCGCACTCCTCCCCGCACACTCCTCCCCGCACACTCCTCCCCGACCACAATCCCCGCACACTCCTCCCCGGCCACAATCCCCGCACACTCCTCCCCGCACACTCCTCCCCGAACACAATCCCCGCACACTCCTCCCCGCACACTCCTCCCCGACCACAATCCCTGCACACTCCTCCCCGACCACTCCTCCCCGACCACTCCTCCCCGACCACTCCTCCCCGACCACTCCTCCCCGACCACTCCTCCCCGCACACTCCTCCCCGCACACTCCTCCCCGACCACAATCCCCGCACACTCCTCCCCGCACACTCCTCCCCGACCACTCCTCCCCGACCACTCCTCCCCGACCACAATCCCTGCACACTCCTCCCCGCACACTCCTCCCCGACCACAATCCCCGCACACTCCTCCCCGACCACTCCTCCCCGACCACTCCTCCCCGACCACTCCTCCCCGACCACAATCCCCGCACACTCCTCTCCGCACACTCCTCCCCGCACACTCCTCCCCGCACACTCCTCCCCGCGCACTCCTCCCCGCACACTCCTCCCCGCACACTCCTCCCTGCGCACTCCTCCCCGCACACTCCTCCCCGCACACTCCTCCCCGACCACAATCCCCGCACACTCCTCCCCGCACACTCCTCCCCGGCCACAATCCCCGCACACTCCTCCCCGCACACTCCTCCCCGACCACAATCCCCGCACACTCCTCCCCGCACACTCCTCCCCGACCACAATCCCTGCACACTCCTCCCCGCACACTCCTCCCCGCACACTCCTCCCCGACCACAATCCCCGACCACTCCTCCCCGCGCACTCCTCCCCGCGCACTCCTCCCCGCGCACTCCTCCCCGCGCACTCCTCCCCGCGCACTCCTCCCCGCGCACTCCTCCCCGCGCACTCCTCCCCGCGCACTCCTCCCCGCGCACTCCTCCCCGCGCACTCCTCCCCGCGCACTCCTCCCCGCGCACTCCTCCCCGCGCACTCCTCCCCGCGCACTCCTCCCCGCGCACTCCTCCCCGCGCACTCCTCCCCGCGCACTCCTCCCCGCGCACTCCTCCCCGCGCACTCCTCCCCGCGCACTCCTCCCCGCGCACTCCTCCCCGCGCACTCCTCCCCGCGCACTCCTCCCCGCGCACTCCTCCCCGCGCACTCCTCCCCGCGCACTCCTCCCCGCGCACTCCTCCCCGCGCACTCCTCCCCGCGCACTCCTCCCCGCGCACTCCTCCCCGCGCACTCCTCCCCGCGCACTCCTCCCCGCGCACTCCTCCCCGCGCACTCCTCCCCGCGCACTCCTCCCCGCGCACTCCTCCCCGCGCACTCCTCCCCGCGCACTCCTCCCCGCGCACTCCTCCCCGCACACTCCTCCCCGCACACTCCTCCCCGACCACAATCCCCGCACACTCCTCCCCGCACACTCCTCCCCGACCACAATCCCCGCACACTCCTCCCCGCACTCTCCTCCCCGACCACAATCCCTGCACACTCCTCCCCGCACACTCCTCCCCGACCACAATCCCCGCACACTCCTCCCCGACCACTCCTCCCCGACCACTCCTCCCCGACCACTCCTCCCCGACCACTCCTCCCCGACCACTCCTCCCCGACCACAATCCCCGCACACTCCTCCCCGCACACTCCTCCCCGACCACAATCCCTGCACACTCCTCCCCGCACACTCCTCCCCGACCACAATCCCCGCACACTCCTCCCCGACCACTCCTCCCCGACCACTCCTCCCCGACCACAATCCCCGCACACTCCTCTCCGCACACTCCTCCCCGCACACTCCTCCCCGCGCACTCCTCCCCGCACACTCCTCCCCGCACACTCCTCCCCGCGCACTCCTCCCCGCGCACTCCTCCCCGCGCACTCCTCCCCGCGCACTCCTCCCCGCGCACTCCTCCCCGCGCACTCCTCCCCGCGCACTCCTCCCCGCGCACTCCTCCCCGCGCACTCCTCCCCGCACACTCCTCCCCGGCCACTCCTCCCCGCACACTCCTCCCCGCACACTCCTCCCCGACCACAATCCCCGCACACTCCTCCCCGCACACTCCTCCCCGGCCACAATCCCCGCACACTCCTCCCCGCACACTCCTCCCCGCACACTCCTCCCCGCACACTCCTCCCCGGCCACTCCTCCCCGCACACTCCTCCCCGCACACTCCTCCCCGACCACAATCCCCGCACACTCCTCCCCGCACACTCCTCCCCGGCCACAATCCCCGCACACTCCTCCCCGCACACTCCTCCCCGACCACAATCCCCGCACACTCCTCCCCGCACACTCCTCCCCGACCACAATCCCCGCACACTCCTCCCCGACCACTCCTCCCCGACCACTCCTCCCCGACCACAATCCCCGCACACTCCTCCCCGCACACTCCTCCCCGCACACTCCTCCCCGCGCACTCCTCCCCGCACACTCCTCCCCGCGTACTCCTCCCCGCGCACTCCTCCCCGCGCACTCCTCCCCGCACACTCCTCCCCGGCCACAATCCCCGCACACTCCTCCCCGACCACTCCTCCCCGACCACAATCCCCGCACACTCCTCCCCGCACACTCCTCCCCGCACACTCCTCCCCGCACACTCCTCTCCGCACACTCCTCTCCGCACACTCCTCTCCGCACACTCCTCCCTGCGCACTCCTCCCCGCGCACTCCTCCCCGCGCACTCCTCCCCGCGCACACTCCTCCCCGCGCACTCCTCCCCGGCCCCAATCCCCGCACACTCCTCCCCGCACACTCCTCCCCGCACACTCCTCCCCGCACACTCCTCCCCGCACACTCCTCCCCGCACACTCCTCCCCGCACACTCCTCCCCGCACACTCCTCCCCGCACACTCCTCCCCGCACACTCCTCCCCGCACACTCCTCCCCGCACACTCCTCCCCGCGCACTCCACCCCGGCCCCAATCCCCGCACACTCCTCCCCGCACACTCCTCCCCGCACACTCCTCCCCGCACACTCCTCCCCGCACACTCCTCCCCGCACACTCCTCCCCGCACACTCCTCCCCGCACACTCCTCCCCGCACACTCCTCCCCGCACACTCCTCCCCGCACACTCCTCCCCGCACACTCCTCCCCGCACACTCCTCCCCGCACACTCCTCCCCGCACACTCCTCCCCGCACACTCCTCCCCGCACACTCCTCCCCGCACACTCCTCCCCGCACACTCCTCCCCGCACACTCCTCCCCGCACACTCCTCCCCGCACACTCCTCCCCGCACACTTCTTCCCGCACACTTCTTCCCGCACACTCCACCCCGGCCACAATCCCCGCACACTCCTCCCCGCACACTCCTCCCCGCGCACTCCTCCCCGCGCACTCCTCCCCGCACACTCCTCCCCGCACACTCCTCCCCGACCACAATCCCCGCACACTCCTCCCCGCACACTCCTCCCCGGCCACAATCCCCGCACACTCCTCCCCGCACACTCCTCCCCGCACACTCCTCCCCGACCACAATCCCCGCACACTCCTCCCCGCACACTCCTCCCCGACCACAATCCCTGCACACTCCTCCCCGCACACTCCTCCCCGACCACAATCCCCGCACACTCCTCCCCGACCACTCCTCCCCGACCACTCCTCCCCGACCACAATCCCCGCACACTCCTCCCCGCGCACTCCTCCCCGCGCACTCCTCCCCGCACACTCCTCCCCGCGCACTCCTCACCGCGCACTCCTCCCCGCGCACTCCTCCCCGCGCACTCCTCCCCGCGCACTCCTCCCCGGCCACAATCCCCGCACACTCCTCCCCGACCACTCCTCCCCGACCACAATCCCCGCACACTCCTCCCCGCACACTCCTCCCCGCGCACTCCTCCCCGCGCACTCCTCCCCGCGCACTCCTCCCCGCGCACTCCTCCCCGCGCACTCCTCCCCGCGCACTCCTCCCCGCGCACTCCTCCCCGCGCACTCCTCCCCGCACACTCCTCCCCGCACACTCCTCCCCGCACACTCCTCCCCGCACACTCCTCTCCGCACACTCCTCTCCGCACACTCCTCCCCGCGCACTCCACCCCGGCCACAATCCCCGCACACTCCTCCCCGCACACTCCTCCCCGCACACTCCTCCCCGCACACTCCTCCCCGCACACTCCTCCCCGCACACTCCTCTCCGCACACTCCTCTCCGCACACTCCACCCCGGCCACAATCCCCGCACACTCCTCCCCGCACACTCCTCCCCGCACACTCCTCCCCGCACACTCCTCTCCGCACACTCCTCTCCGCACACTCCTCCCCGCGCACTCCACCTCGGCCACAATCCCCGCACACTCCTCCCCGCGCACTCCTCCCCGCGCACTCCTCCCCGCACACTCCTCCCCGCACACTCCTCCCCGCACACTCCTCTCCGCACACTCCTCCCCGCACACTCCTCCCCGCGCACTCCTCCCCGCACACTCCTCCCCGCACACTCCTCTCCGCACACTCCTCTCCGCACACTCCTCCCCGCGCACTCCACCCCGGCCACAATCCCCGCACACTCCTCCCCGCACACTCCTCCCCGCACACTCCTCCCCGCACACTCCTCCCCGCACACTCCTCTCCGCACACTCCTCTCCGCACACTCCACCCCGGCCACAATCCCCGCACACTCCTCCCCGCACACTCCTCCCCGCACACTCCTCCCCGCACACTCCTCCCCGCACACTCCTCTCCGCACACTCCTCCCCGCACACTCCTCCCCGCACACTCCTCCCCGGCCACAATCCCCGCACACTCCTCCCCGACCACAATCCCCGCACACTCTACCCCGGCCACAATGCCCGAATGGCCGACCGGTACGGCTTGCAGGCCACGTTCCCGTACCTAGACAATGCGACCATCTGCGGCCATGACCAGCAGGACCACGACATCAACCTCGCTAAATTTCTCCGCACCGCCACTCTCCTCAACCTCACGTATAACAAGGAGAAGTGTGTGTTTCATACAAACCGCTTAGCCATCCTCAGCTACATGGTCCAGAACGGAGTTCTGGGGCCCGATCCCGACCGCATGCGCCCCCTCATGGAACTCCCCCTCCCCCACTGCCCCAAGGCCCTCAAAAGCTGCCTTGGGTTCTTCTCGTATTACGCTCAGTGGGTCCCAAACTATGCAGACAAGGCCCACCCACTCATACAGTCCACTCATTTCCCCCTGACGGCCGAGGCCCAACAGGCCTTCGCCCGGATCAGAGCTGATATTGCCAAAGCTGGAATGCACGCTGTAGACTAAACACTTCTTTTCCAAGTAGAAAGCGACGCATCGGACGTCGCCCTTGCCGCCACCCTCAACCAGGCAGGCAGGCCCGTGGCATTCTTTTCCCGGACCCTCCATGCCTCCGAAATTTGGCACACATCTGTCGAAAAGGAGGTGTGGCTATCGTTGGCCCAGGCTATCGTTGAGGCTGTGCGACAGTGGAGGTATTACCTGGCCGGTAGGAGATTCACTCTCCTCACTGACCAACGGTCGGTAGCCTTCACGTTCAACAACACACAGCGGGGCAAGATCAAAAATGATAAAATCTTGCGGTGGAGAATCGAGCTCTCCACCTATAATTACGAGATTAATTATCGCCCTGGCAAACACAACGAGCCCCCAGACGCCCTATCCCGAGGTACATGTGCCAGCGCACAGGTAGACCGACTCCGGGCCCTGCACGATAGCCTTTGTCACCCAGGGGTCACTCGGTTGTACCACTTCATTAAGGCACAAAATCTGCCCTACTCCGTCGAGGAAGTAAGGACGATCACCAAGGACTGCCAGGTCTGTGCGGAGTGCAAACCGCACTTCTACCGGCCAGACCGCGCGCACCCGGTGAAGGCCTCCCGCCCCTTTGAACGCCTCAGCGTGGATTTCAAAGGCCCCCTCCCCTCCTCCGTCCGACACACGTATTTCCTCAGTGTGATCGATGAATCCCGTTTTCCCTTCGCTATCCCATGCCCCGACATGACGTCTGCCACCGTCATTAAAGCCCTAATTCTCTCTTCACTCTGTTCGGTTTCCCCGCCTACAGTGACGGGAATAGAAGGATACGGACCCAGGAAGTGTAGAAGATTGTAGTTTAGTCGGGCAGCATGGTCGGCACGGGCTTGGAGGGCCGAAGGGCCTGTTCCTGTGCTGTACTTTTCTTTGTTCTTTGACCGGGGATCCTCATTCATGAGCGATGAGCTGCGTCAGTTCCTGCTCAGCAGGGGTATCGCCTCCAGCAGAACGACCAGCTACAGCCCCCGGGGAAACGGGCAGGGAGAAAGGGAGAATGGGACGGTATGGAGGGCCGTCCAGCTGGCCCTACGGTCCAGACATCTCCCGGCCCCCCGCTGGCAAGAGGTCCTCCCTGATGCACTACATTCCATTCGCTCATTACTCTGCACTGCTACAACAGTACACCGCATGAACGTCTTTTTGCCTTCCCCAGGAAGTCCACACCCTGGGTATCGCTCCCAACTTGGCTCACAGCTCCGGGAACCGTGCTTCTCCGTAAACATGTGCGGCTCCTCAAGGCGGATCCGTTGGTGGAAAGGGTGCACTTGCTCCACGCAAACCCACAGTACGCCTACGTGGCGTTCCCCGACGGCCGCCAGGATACCGTCTCCCTCAGGGACCTGGCACCAGCAGGATCCACCCCCACACCATCCCCGTCGCCCCCGGCGCCACCCTCACCTCCCCCCCCCCCCCCCTAGGACTGTCCGTCCTCCCCCTGCCCACCCCCATTGATGAAGAGGATTTTGGCACGCTCCCGGAGTCAACTTTGACCACGACAGCACCAACATCGCCGTCGCCACTTCGTCGATCCCAGCGGACGATCAAGGCTGAACCTCTGACCGATCCCACCAGGTGACCAGAGACATTTCTTTTTCACTGTTCTGTAAATATTAAAGATTGCGAATTGTATATAGTGATCCACCACCCCCGCCGGACTCAATTTTAACAGGGGGTGAATGTGGTAAACCACTGTGTTCTGATATTAGAGGTTGTACGGTAGAACCTGCACTACAGGTTCACCTGGGCCCCTGCATGCTAGCTCCGCCCAGGAGCCGGGTTATAAATATGCGTGGCCTCCAGCTCGCAGCCATTTCGCCAGCTGCTGTGGGAGGCCACACTTCTGATACAAATAAAGCCTCAGTTTGGATTCAACTTCGTCTCCAGTCAAATTGATCGCGCCTCAGAGAGAGAGAGACAGAGAGTGGGACAGGGAGTGAGACAGAGAGAGAGAGACAGAGAGTGGGACAGGGAGTGAGACAGAGAGAGAGAGACAGAGAGTGGGACAGGGAGTGAGACAGAGAGAGAGAGACAGAGAGTGGGACAGGGAGGGAGACAGAGTGGGACAGGGAGGGAGACAGAGTGGGACAGGGAGGGAGACAGAGAGTGGGACAGGGAGTGAGACAGAGTGGGACAGGGAGGGAGACAGAGGGATAGAGAGGGAGACAGAGAGAGAGAGACTAAGACAGAGACCGGGGGGTGGGATTCTCTGTTTGTCGATCCCAAAATCGTGAAATGCGATTGGGCGGAGAATAGGTTCTGACGCCAAATCACGGCAGGTGGCGATTTGACACCAGATCGCGATTCTCCGTCACCTCGACAGCGGCATCAGTGCGTACAGAACGCACGTACAGTAAACACCGTTTGCACATCAATAGCGGGCCCCGCCCAGTATCCTCCGGGGCCGCCGCGATTCTCCGGCTCTGATGGGCCGAGTTCCCCACGGTGAAACTGGCCTGGTGGTTGGTGAGGGAGAGAGGCGGTAGGACACAGAGGAGGGACTGCGGGCTGGGCTGGCTGGGGGAGGGGTGGGGCCTGCCTGGGCTGGGGAAGGGGGTGGGACGGTGGAGCAGGCCGAGTGGCCGGGTTGACATGTGGGGGCAAAGTTCACGGTGCCAAGCGGGGCCACCGTGTAACCCGTATGCACCAGACTAACACGTTAGCCTATCACCCCGTGCAGACAATGGATATTGGAATTCAACCTGAAATGGCGGCCTTCCTGCTGGTCGCTGCAGTCCTGGGGGACGCCCTGTGGCTGTACGAGCTGGAGCTGCTCGAGGAGGAGGAAGCTGCAACAGTGGTGTGGGCAGCAGACAAGCGGGCAGCAGCAGAGTGGGCAGCAGCGGAGTGGGCAGCAGCGGAGCAGGCAGCAGCGGAGTGGGCAGCAGCGGAGCGGGCAGCAGCGGAGCGGGCAGCAGCGGAGCGGGCAGCAGCGGAGCAGGCAGCAGCAGAGCGAGCAGCAGAGGAGCGGGCAGCAGCAGAGTGAGCAGCAGCGGAGTGGGCAGCAGCGGAGCGGGCAGCAGCGGAGCGGGCAGCAGCGGAGCAGGCAGCAGCAGAGCGAGCAGCAGCGGAGCGGGCAGCAGCAGAGCGAGCAGCAGAGGAGCGGGCAGCAGCAGAGTGAGCAGCAGCGGAGTGGGCAGCAGCAGAGTGGGCAGCAGCGGAGCGGGCAGCTGCGGAGCGGGCAGCAGCGGAGTGGGCAGCAGCGGAGCGGACAGCAGCGGAGCGGGCAGCAGACAAGCGGGCAGCAGCGGAGCGGGCAGCAGACAAGCGGGCAGCAGCGGAGAGGGCAGCAGCAGAGCGGGCAGCAGCGGAGCAGGCAGCAGCAGAGCGGGCAGCAGCGGAGCGGGCAGCAGCGGAGCGGGCAGCAGCGGAGCAGGCAGCAGCAGAGCGGGCAGCAGCGGAGCGGGCAGCAGACAAGCGGGCAGCAGCGGAGTGGGCAGCAGCGGAGTGGGCAGCAGCGGAGCGGGCAGCAGCGGAGTGGGCAGCAGCGGAGTGGGCAGCAGCGGAGCGGGCAGCAGCAGAGCGGGCAGCAGCAGAGTGGGCAGCAGCGGAGCGGGACAGCAGCGGAGCGGGACAGCAGCGGAGCGGGCAGCAGCGGAGCGGGCAGCAGTGGAGCGGGCAGCAGCGGAGTTGGCAGCAGTGGAGTGGGCAGCAGCGGAGCGGGCAGCAGTGGAGTGGGCAGCAGTGGAGCGGGCAGCAGCGGAGTGGGCAGCAGCGGAGCAGGCAGCAGTGGAGCGGGCAGCAGCGGAGTTGGCAGCAGTGGAGTGGGCAGCAGCGGAGCGGGCAGCAGTGGAGTGGGCAGCAGCGGAGCGGGACAGCAGCGGAGCGGGCAGCAGCGGAGCAGGCAGCAGTGGAGTGGGCAGCAGCGGAGTTGGCAGCAGTGGAGTGGGCAGCAGTGGAGTGGGCAGCAGTGGAGCGGGCAGCAGTGGAGTGGGCAGCAGTGGAGCGGGCAGCAGCGGAGTGGGCAGCAGCGGAGCGGGCAGCAGACAAGCGGGCAGCAGCGGAGTGGGCAGCAGCGGAGTGGGCAGCAGCAGAGCGGGCAGCAGCGGTGTGGGCAGCAGCGGAGTTGGCAGCAGTGGAGTGGGCAGCAGCGGAGCAGGCAGCAGACAAGCGGGCAGCAGTGGAGTGGGCAGCAGCGGAGCAGGCAGCAGACAAGCGGGCAGCAGTGGAGCGGGCAGCAGCAGAGCGGGCAGCAGCGGAGCGGGCAGCAGCGGAGCGGGCAGCAGTGGAGCGGGCAGCAGCAGAGCGGGCAGCAGCAGAGCGGGCAGCAGCGGAGCGGGCAGCAGTGGAGCGGGCAGCAGCGGAGCAGGCAGCAGACAAGCAGGCAGCAGACAAGCGGGCAGCAGCAGAGCAGGCAGCAGCGGAGCGGGCAGCAGCAGAGCGGGCAGCAGAGCGGGCAGCAGCGGAGTCGGCAGCAGCAGAGCGGACAGCAGCAGGGTGGGCAGCAGAGCGGGCAGCAGCAGAGCGGACAGCAGCAGGGTGGGCAGCAGAGCGGGCAGCAGCAGAGTGGGCAGCAGCAGAGCGGGCAGCAGAGGAGCGGACAGCAGCAGAGCGGGCAGCAGAGCGGGCAGCAGCGGAGTCGGCAGCAGCGGAGTCGGCAGCAGCAGAGTGGGCAGCAGCGGAGCGGGCAGCAGCGGAGCGGGCAACAGCGGAGCGGGCAACAGCGGAGCGGGCAACAGCGGAGCGGGCAGCTGCATAGCGGGCAGCAGCGGAGCGGGCAGCAGCGGAGCGGGCAGCAGCGGAGCGGGCAGCAGCATAGCGGGCAGCAGCGGAGTGGGCAGCAGCGGAGTGGGCAGCAGCATAGCGGGCAGCAGCGGAGCGGGCAGCAGCATAGCGGGCAGCAGCGGAGTGGGCAGCAGCGGAGCGGGCAGCAGCGGAGCGGGCAGCAGCGGAGCGGGCAGCAGCGGAGCGGGCAGCAGCGGAGCGGGCAGCAGTGGAGTGGGCAGCAGCGGAGTGGGCAGCAGCATAGCGGGCAGCAGTGGAGCGGGCAGCAGCATAGCGGGCAGCAGCGGAGTGGGCAGCAGCGGAGCGGGCAGCAGCGGAGCGGGCAGCAGCGGAGCGGGCAGCAGCGGAGCGGGCAGCAGCGGAGCGGGCAGCAGCGGAGCGGGCAGCAGCGGAGCGGGCAGCAGTGGAGCGGGCAGCAGTGGAGCGGGCAGCAGTGGAGCGGGCAGCAGTGGAGCGGGCAGCAGTGGAGCGGGCAGCAGTGGAGCGGGCAGCAGTGGAGCGGGCAGCAGTGGAGCGGGCAGCAGCATAGCGGGCAGCAGCGGAGCGGGCAGCAGCGGAGCGGGCAGCAGCGGAGCGGGCAGCAGCGGAGCGGGCAGCAGCGGAGCGGGCAGCAGCGGAGCGGGCAGCAGCGGAGCGGGCAGCAGTGGAGCGGGCAGCAGTGGAGCGGGCAGCAGTGGAGCGGGCAGCAGTGGAGCGGGCAGCAGTGGAGCGGGCAGCAGTAGAGCGGGCAGCAGTAGAGCGGGCAGCAGTAGAGCGGGCAGCAGTAGAGCGGGCAGCAGTAGAGCGGGCAGCAGTAGAGCGGGCAGCAGTAGAGCGGGCAGCAGTAGAGCGGGCAGCAGTAGAGCGGGCAGCAGCATAGCGGGCAGCAGCGGAGCGGGCAGCAGCGGAGTGGGCAGCAGCGGAGTGGGCAGTAGACTAGCGGAGTGGGGCGGACCTCTCGCACCGCCACAGAGGCCCCTATATGCCCAGTCTCCACAATGCATCCACTTAGCACTGTTGCTTCACAGCGCCAGTGCCCCAGGTCCAATTCCCAGCTTGGGTCACTGTCTGTGTGGAGTCTGCACGTTCTCCCCGCGTCTGCGTGGGTTTCCTCCGGGTGCTCCGGTTTTCTCCCACAGTCCAAAAAGACGTCTTTCGGGATTGTGGGAGGAAATCGGAGCACCCGGTCATTGGACATTCTGAATTCTCCCTCTGTACCCGAACAGGCGCCAGAATGTGGCGACGAGGGACTTCTCACAGTAACTTCATTGCAGTGTTAATGTAAGCCTATTTGTGACAATAAAATGTAGGGCCCAATCTGAACAAATGGGGCGTTTAGCTGCATGTTTCCCGGCCCATAGCGAGTGCGTTTAGCTGCATGTTTCCCGGCCCATAGCGAGTGCGTTTAGCTGCATGTTTCCCGGCCCATAGCGAGTGCGTTTAGCTGCATGTTTCCCGGCCCATAGCGAGTGCGTTTAGCTGCATGTTTCCCGGCCCTCACAGTGTTGAGAGATTCAACGCTATCGAACCCGACTCTGGTTAGAGACGGGGCCTCTGCGAGGCCCCACTTAGTCCCATTTCCTGCCCTGAGGCAGCCCGCTTGCCAGATCCCCTCAGTGCAGACAGAGATCTCCAGAGCCCCTGATGCCCCCCATGCCCCAGGGCACCTCGAAAGGGGCCTTTTAACCCTCCTCCCGCATCCCACCTCACAAGTACATGGTGCCCTCAGGCCCGATCCCCATCAATATGAATATGCCAGCCTGGCACTCAGGTGGCAGTACCAGGGCGCCATCCTGCCCAGAGGGCAAGCACCTGGGGGCCTAAAATCCCCTGGGAGGCCCCCACGAGTGCCGTTCCGTTTGGTGCCCAGAGCATGTCCCAGTCACCGAGGAACTCCGCTGACGGCGTCGACACGATGGTGCGGACCATGAGTGACCAGCAGGGCTGGCAGGGCCAGATGATGCAGGGGCAGCTGGGGCTCAAAACAGCTGCCCCTCTGTCCCACGTTGAACTTCAGGGTCTTATGGGCACTGACCAGGTGGAGGGGGCGCTGGGTGCCAACCTGGACCGGCCCCATGGAGTGGCGATGGTGGCCATCAGCTCCCCCGAGTTCCACCCCTCTGATGAGGCCGCATCTCACAGCCAGCACGCAGGACAGGGCGACACGGCTGTGAGCTGTGTCCCTCCGGCCCCAGAGCCCCCTGAGGATGCCCGCCAGGGGCATCGAGGGCCACGGGGCGAGGAGAGCATCTGGCTGCCTCCACCCAGATGTGCATCCTGGGGACACACCTAGACATAACGGTAGAGCTCGGAAGGCAAAGCACATCGAGGTTCACGGAGGGCACCGGGGGAGGGCTGGGGGTGTAGGTAGGAGGTGAGGGGCTGGGGGTGGGGGTAGGAGGTGAGGGGCTGGGGGTGGGGGTAGGAGGTGAGGGGCTGGGGGTGGGGGTAGGAGGTGAGGGGCTGGGGGTGGGGGCAGCACCATCGGGACGGTGGGGAATTGTCAAAACACAATGAACACCGGTATAATGCCTGTCACTTTCTTCCACAGTGCGGGCAGGTCCTGAACCCTTGGCCCATCTCTCCAGCATCTCCCCCTCCCCGTGGTACCCACCCACCTTCCAGCCGTGGACATGTCCCTGGAGCTCTGTCCCATCCACTGGGTTCGGATGTTGGCTGCTGCGTGTGTGGCTTGCATGAATCATGAGATGGTGGATCCTTAGAGTGATTACTATCCTTAGAAGACTCTTCTGTCCACTTCAACTCCACCATCACCTCAGTGCAAATAAAAACCATGATTTATTGCTGATATGAGGAAATGATCAAAAGTGCAGATCGTGACATTTCTGTCAGTGGTGCAGCAATTGAGCATATGGGTGAGAGCTGTATAGAAAATCGCAATGTGGAGTCAATGCTGTCACTCGGTCTGGAGATCTCCATCCTTTACACCCATACCAAAATCCAGAGCCTGCCCCCGCAGAGGTCATCTTGGCAATGAATCCCGCTGCAGACCCGGTTCTCACTCTCTCCTTAGAGGGGTGTGTGTGAGAAAGCAGAGTTATCAATGTGTGAAGTATGGAGAGGATGGAATGAGAACATTTGTGGACGGTGGCTATTCGGGATGTGTGTACAATGTTAGTGATGGCTGGAAACGGGCATGCGAGGAGGAGGTGCCTCGATAGAGGAATGAATGGAGCAGTAAGGGGATATTGAGGAGAATGCTCAGCAAGTCAGAGTTTGAGCATTGGCACCTCGGGGCAGGCCACATACTTTTTCCTATCTTTAGACCATTGAACTTGTTGCAGGATTGTGATAAACCACACTCCAACTGGCCACAACCTCAAATTGTGGCTCCCACACCAACCTCACTCAATGTCCAAAGAGAAAGGATTGAATCTGGGGATAGTTCATCTCTTCTGTTTATTGTAAAGCACAGACTGCTCTATTTTTAATACATCTCTATTTTTGATTTGAATAGTTTCTCCTCAAACACTTCCCATTGCCACAAACGTGAATCTTTGTTTCAATCTGTCCCTCATCCAGTCCAGGATCTCAGCTCCTGACAGTGACATATCAAATTAAAAGCAGATTAACCTTGTGTTTATTAAACCTGGCTCCGTTCCACACACACAGTTCACACTGGTTCTAGATAAGCTTGTTCAAATTTAAATTGCTGTAAAGTTACATTTTTCACTATTTTGATGTAATATTATTAATAAACAGTTTAAATCCATTCGACCCGAGCACTCCTCAATGTGACCTTCCAGTGCCCATCACCCGGCTTCCAACTCTGTAACAAAGCCCAACTTCACCCTTTCTCAATTCAGCTGCTGTTGAAACTCTCTTCGATGTCTTTACCTTCAAACTCAACTATTCCAAAGCTCCCCTGGTTGGTCTCCCATATTCTGCCCTCCATAAATTTCAGCATGTCCAAAATGTTGGTGCCTGTGTTATTATTTGTGTTCACATCACTTTTGTATTTTCCGATTGAATTCTGGCCCAAAGATGCTTCCAATCCCTCCATGCCCCACCGCGCCATCTCTCTTTAACCTCCTCCTTCCTACAAGACTTTGAATTCTCTGCATCCCTCCGGTTGTCCACAGTTGAGTTGATAAAGCACCTTTAACAAAATGTGGCAGTGATATCAATGCTCCTGTAAATCTTCAATTTCCGTCACTCCAGCTGTGCCTTCCGTTGCCTCGGCACCAAGCTCTGGGATTCCCTCCCTATCCCACTCCATCTTCTCCTCGCTTTGCTCCTTTCAAACTTTCAAACCAACACCTTTGACCAGGCTCTTGGTCACCTCTTTATTTGGTTAAGTGTCAAATTTTGCTTTAAAATCTTCCTGTGAAGGACAGAATGGCCGCCGCCTCCATTTTTCTATGTTTCTATGAAGCACCTTGGAATGTACTTACTATGTTAAAGGCACTACATAAATACAAGTTGTTGTTGCTCTGGGGGATCTGGTATTTAAAGGGGACAGACAAGGGATATATTCAGTGACCTGTGTCCCATGTGTTTAGATTCCTGTAATATCCCACAATGTACATGAGGGAGTTTGATACTCATTAGAAATAGGGGCATCATGTATCTGAACACGAAGCACTAATAAATGTTTTAAATTTATTTTAAGATGACTTTGTTTGATCAGAGTTCACTATTTTTAGAGCTGTAATCAGGCCACCTCCCACAGGCTGTAATATAAGAAATAAGCTGTGCCACACATTGGGAAATACAAGAGGGCAGGCAGTCTGTCACAGGCTGACATCCCCACTTTCCTGGACAGATTCATGCTCAGGATGTTTAGTGTTGCCTGTGACACATCCCCACTGTGAAGTATCTGTTGGTAGAATATAACACGGACCTTCTGGGTCTTAATCTGAGCATCAAAGACTCTGCGTGAAGGATGAACCAATCGTAGCTAACCACAAATTTGACAGGAAATGTGCACAACGTGGCACAGTGGTTAGCACTGCTGCCTATGGTGCTGAGGACCCGGGTTCGAATCCCGGCCCTGGGTCACTGTCCGTGGGGAGTTTGCACATTCTCCCCATGTTTGTGCAGGTTAGGTGGATTGGCCACGCTAAATTGCCCCTTAATTGGAAAAAAAATAATTGGGTACTCTAAATTTAAAAAAAAAAGTGCACAACATTGAGATGATCAGCGGTAGTTTGCAAACACGGGCTCCTTCAGGATGATTTATACCCAGGCATACACAGACCATACATCCCGGTGATTGGCAACTGCTTGCTCTTGTGCTTGTTTGTAACAGGCAGCGTACAGACCAGCCCAAATCCAAAACAAAAGTCTCCTGTTAGATATGATTCTGTGATTGAGCAACACTTGCTGAACACTCCCGAGTATATTAATAGTTACACTAACGACCAATTAAAGATAATCAGTCACACTCGTAACGTGGCTCCGTTTTGCTGGAAGCAATATACATTCATACCCAAGGACCCATTCTCTGGTAACAAAAGGAACATGTCTATCTTGTGCTTCTTTCTGAATTACCTGGAGGCTTGGGGAACCTATCGTTCCCCATTGCTTTCTCCATGGGAAGGCCTCAGCCAATCAGAGTTGGCTTGCCAACCCTTTATTCCTCAAGTATAAATTGTTGTGATCTTGTGAAATTTGGCATTCTCGCATTTGTCTTGGTGAGTGTAAGATGAAAAGCTTTGACAACATGATGTACTTTTCAGCAAAATCCATGAAAATGGTTCGAAGTATTCCAGCAGCTTTGCATGAAATTTGGTCATTCTCAACCAAACTAGTAAGTGGAATATGGAAGTAGAACCTCTTTCACCAAGCTTTTGGTCATCAGACAATATCCAGTGACTTTGCTTGTGTTGTCTATAGACCACCAATTAGAGAGAAAGATATAGAATAACAAATGTGCAGGCAAATTACAGAACAATGTAAACATTACAGAGCAGTTTTAACGGAGGAATTTACCCAAATGTAGCCTGGGACTGTGGTAGCGTAAAGGGTGGAGTTCTGAGATTGTGTTCAGGAAATCTTTCAACAGCAGAATGTATCTAACAAAGATGCACTGTGCGACCTGCTTCTTTGAAATGAGGTGGGCCCAGTAGATCAAGTGTCAGTGAGGGAACATTAAGAAGACAATTATTATTTTTCGGAAGATTTGGTAGAAAAGGAAAATAAACAATAGAGTAAAAATAATTAACGAGGTTGAGCTGACTGCAATAATGTGGGAATGGAGCTGGGCCGGATAGACAGGAATTGGAAGGTTCGTGGGGAAACCTTTAGCCAAAAACAATGGGTTGCCTTCAAAACAGAAATGGTCCAGAATCAAAGTATTCCCTTCCAGTGGTCAGGACCGGGGGCACAAAATGCACCACGAAATAGAAAGTGCATGTCAGAAAGGCAAGGTCACAGTAATCATGGGGGACTTCAATATGCAGGTGGACTGGGTAAATAATGCTGCCAGTGGACCCAAGGAAAGGGAATTCATTGAATGTTTACAGGAGGGCTTTTTGGAACAGCTTGTGATGGAGCCCACGAGGGATCAGGCCATTCTGGACTTAGTGTTATGTAATGAGACAGACTTGATAAAAGATCTTAAAGTGAGGGAGCACCTAGGAGGCAGTGATCATAATATGGTAGAATTCAGTCTGCAATTTGAAAGAAAGAAGGTAGAATCAGATGTAAAGGTGTTACAGTTAAATAAAGGTAACTACAGGGGCATGAGGGAGGAACTGACGAAAATCGACTGGGAACAGAGCCTAGTGGGTAAGACAGTAGAACAGCAATGGCAGGAGTTTCTGGGAGTAATTGAGGACACAGTACAGAGGTTCATCCCAAAGAAAAGAAAGGTTATCAGAGGGGGGATTAGGCAGCCATGGCTGACAAAGGAAGTTAGGGAATGCATCAAAGCAAAAGAGAAAGCCTATAATGTGGCAAAGAGTAGTGGGTAGTCAGAAGATTGGGAAGACTACAAAAACAAACAGAGGATAACAAAGAGAGAGATAAGGAAAGAGAGGATCAAATATGAAGGTAGGCTAGTCAGTAACATTAGGAATGATAGTAAAAGTTTCTTTAAATACATTAAAAACAAATGTGATGCAAAAGTAGACATTGGTCCCCTCCTAAATGACGCTGGTAATCTAGTGATGAGAGACAAGGAAATAGCTGAGGAACTAAATAAGTACTTTGCATCAGTTTTCACAGAAGAAGACACGAGTAATATCCCAACAATTCAGGAGAGTCAGGGGGCAGAGTTGAATATGGTAGCCATCACAAAGGAGAAAGTGCTAGAGAAACTAAGAGGTCTAAAAATTGATAAATCTCCGGGCCCAGATAGGCTACATCCTAGAGTTCTAAAGGAGATAGCTGAAGAAATAGTGGAGGCGTTAGTTATGATCTTTCAAAAGTCACTGGAGTCAGGGTAAGTCCCAGAGGATTGGAAAATCGCTGTTGTAACCCCCCTGTTCAAGAAGGGAACAAGGAAAAAGATGGAAAATTATAGGCCAATTAGCCTAACCTCGGTTGGTGGCAAGATTCTAGAATCCATTGTTAAGGATGAGATTTCTAAATTCTTGGAAGTGCAGGGTCGGATTAGGACAAGTCAGCATGGATTTAGTAAGGGGAGGTCATGCCTGACAAACCTGTTAGAGTTCTTTGAAGAGAGAAAAAATAGGGTTAGACCAAGGAGAGCCAATGGATGTTATCTATCTTGACTTCCAAAAGGCCTTTGATAAGGTGCCTCACGGGAGACTGCTGAGTAAAATAAGGGCCCATGGTATTCGAGGCAAGGTACTAACATGGATTGACGATTGGCTGTCAGGCAAAAGGCAGACAGTTGAGATAAAAGGTTCTTTTTCGGAATGGCAACCGGTGACGAGTGGTGTCCCGCAGGGTTCAGTGTTGGGGCCACAGCTGTTCTCTTTATATATTAACGATCTAGATGACGGGACTGGGGGCATTCTGGCTAAGTTTGCCGATGATACAAAGATAGGTGATGGGGCAGGTAATATGGAGGAGGTGGGGAGGCTGCAGAAAGATTTAGACAGTTTAGGAGAGTTGTCCAAGAAATGGCTGATGAAATTCAACGTGGGCAAGTGCGAGGTCTTGCACTTTGGAAAAAAAGAATAGAGGCGTGGACTATTTTCTAAACGGTGACAAAATTCATAATGCTGAAGTGCAAAGGGACTTGGGAGTCCTAGTCCAGGATTCTCTAAAGGTAAACTTGCAGGTTGAGTCCGTAATAGAACATAGAACATAGAACATAGAACAATACAGCGCAGTACAGGCCCTTCGGCCCACGATGTTGCACCGAAACAAAAGCCATCTAACCTACACTATGCCATTATCATCCATATGTTTATCCAATAAACTTTTAAATGCCCTCAATGTTGGCGAGTTCACTACTGTAGCAGGTAGGGCATTCCACGGCCTCACTACTCTTTGCGTAAAGAACCTACCTCTGACCTCTGTCCTATATCTATTACCCCTCAGTTTAAAGTTATGTCCCCTCGTGCCAGCCATATCCATCCGCGGGAGAAGGCTCTCACTGTCCACCCTATCCAACCCCCTGATCATTTTGTAATTAAGAAAGCAAATGCAATGTTGTCATTTATCTCAAGAGGATTGGAATATAAAAGCAGGGATGTACTTCTGAAGCTTTATAAAGCACTAGTTAGGCCCCATTTAGAATACTGTGAACAATTTTGGGCCCCACACCTCAGGAAGGACATACTGGCACTGGAGCGGGTCCAGCGGGGATTCACACGGATGATCCCAGGAATGGTAGGCCTAACATACGATGAACGTCTGAGGATCCTGGGATTATATTCATTGGAGTTTAGGAGGTTGAGGGGGAGATCTAATAGAAACTTACAAGATAATGAATGGCTTAGATAGGTTGGATGTAGGGAAGTTGTTTCCATTAGCAGGGGAGACTAGGACCCGGGGGCACAGCCTTAGAATAAAAGGGAGTCACTTCAGAACAGAGATGAGGAGAAATTTCTTCAGCCAGAGAGTGGTGGGTCTGTGGAATTCATTGCCACAGAGGGCGGTGGAGGCCGGGATGTTGAGTGTCTTTAAGACAGAAGTTGATAAATTCTTGATTTCTCGAGGAATTAAGGGCTATGGAGAGAGAGCGGGTAAATGGAGTTGAAATCAGCCATGATTGAATGGTGGAGTGGACTCGATGGGCCAAATGGCCTTACTTCCACTCCTATGTCTTATGGTCTTAAAAGGGAAAGTTAGGGTAAACAAATTCCTGGATGAAAAAGGAGATAGAAATGAGGATGAGGTGCTTAAAACAGGTATCAGGTAGAAAATACAATTGGGAACCAAGAGGAATCCAGAAACTTCAGAGGGGAGGTGAAAAAACTCATTAGAGAAGTGAAGGGGGATTCGGAGAAAAAAAAACTGGCAACCAACATGAAGCTGAATCCTAAAGACTTTTTTCGGGGTATAAATAGTAAAAGGGTTGTAAAAAGAGTAGGGGGACATAAGAGGGAATTTACACATGGAGTTATTAAATGAATATTTTGCATTTGCCTTTACCAAGAGGTAGATGCTCTCCTGAACATGGTGATAGACGAGGGACCCTAGAAGAGTTCAAAATCGTTAAGGAGGAAGTGCTGAACAGACTGTCGGTACTGAAAGCTGACAAGGCACCTGGACCGGATGAGATGCATCCAAGGATATTGAAGGAAGTGAGAATGGAAATTGCAGGGGGCTGGCCATAATCTTCCCATCTCCTCGAGACTCGGGGGGTGCGAGGGTGGAGCAGGGGTGCCAGAGGACTGGAGAATTGCCAATGTCAAGCCCTTGTTCAAAAAAGGTTGTAAGGATAGCCTTAGCAATTACAGACCAGCCAGTTTAACATCACCGGTGAGAAAGCTTCCAGAAATAATTATTCAGGGTAGAATTAGTAGTCACCTGGAAAAATGTGGGTTGATTAGGAAAAGCCAGCATGGATT
The DNA here is from genome assembly GCF_047496885.1 of Scyliorhinus torazame. NCBI lineage: Eukaryota > Metazoa > Chordata > Chondrichthyes > Carcharhiniformes > Scyliorhinidae > Scyliorhinus > Scyliorhinus torazame. The sequence goes on from NC_092716.1 coordinate 1,438,759, forward strand.
TCTAAAGGGAAATCATGTTTAACTAACTAGCATTGATTTTTTGAGGAGGAGGTAACAGAAAGGATTGATGAGGGTAATGTTGTTGATGTGGTATACATGGACTTTCAGAAGACATTTGATACAGTGCCACACAACAGACTTGTGAGAAAAGTTATAGCTCATGGAGTAAAAGGGACAGTAGCAATGTGGATACAAAATTGGCTGAATATTAGGAAGTAGAGAGTAATGGCCAATGCCTATTTTTCAGACTGTAGGAACGTTTGTCGTGGTGTTCCCTAGGGATTGGTACTGGGACTCTTGCATTTTTATATATTAATGACTCGATCTTAGTGTGCAGGGGACAATTTCAATGTTTTCAGATGACACAAAACTTGGAAGTATTGTAAACCGTGAAGAGGACAGTGTAGAACTTCAAAAGGACATAGACCAGTTGGTGGACAGATATGTGGCAGATGAAGTTCAATGTAGAGAAATGTGAGCTGATGCATTTTGGTGGGAAGAACATGGAGGGACAATCTAAAATAAAGGGTAAAATTCTAAAGAGCTTCAGGAGCAGAGGGACCTGGGTGTATCTGTGCATTAAAAAAAAAAATTTACGGGATGTGGATGTCGCTGGTTCGGCCAGCAATTATTGCCCATCCCGAGTTGCCCTTCAGAAAGTGGTGGTGAGCTGCCTTCTTGAATCTCTGCAGTCCCTGAGATGTAGGTACACCCACTGTGCTGTTAGGGAGGGAGTTCCAGGATTTTGCCCCAGCGACAGTGAAGGAACAACAAAATAATTCCAAGTCAGGGTGGTGAGTGACTGGGAGGGGAACCTCCAGGTGGTGGGGTTCCCAGGTATCTGCTGCTCTTGTCCTTCTAGATGGTAGTGATCGCGGGTTTGGAATGTGCTGCCTAAGGAACCTTGGTGAGTTACTTTGATGCATCTTGTAGATGGTACACACGGCTGCCACTGTGCGTCAGTGATGGAGGGTTTGAATGTTTGTGGAAGGGGGAGCAATCAAGCGGGGCTGCTTTGTCCTGGATGGTGTCGAGTGTTGTTGGAGCTGCAATCATCCAGGCAAGTGGAGAGTATTCCATTACACTCCGAACTTGTGCCTTGTAGATGGTGGACAGGCTTTGGGGGGGGGGGGGGGGGGGGGCGGAGGGTCGGGGGTCAGGAGGTGAGTTACTCTCCGCAGGATTCCCAGCCTTTGACCTGCCCTGGTAGCCACAGTATTAATGTGGCTGGGTCCGGTTCAGTTCCTGATCAATGGTAACCCCCAGGATGTTGATTGTGGGGGATTCAGCAATGGTAATGCCATTGAATGTCAAGGGGCGGTGGTTAGATTCTCTCTTGTAGGAGATGGTCGTTGCCTGGCACTTGTGTGGCACGAATGTAACTTGCCCCTTGTCAGCCCGAGCCTGGATATTGTCCGGGTCTTTCTGCATTGGGACAGGGACTGCTTCATTATCTGAGGAGTCGCGAATGGTGCTGAACATTGTGCTGTAATCGCAAACATCCCCACTTCTGACCTTGTGATGGAAGCGAGGTCATTGATAAAACAGCTGAATGACAGAATAGATGATTAAAGGCAGCAAGATAGGTGGAGAGAGTAGTTCATAAAGCAGATATTCTGGGCTGTATTAATAGGGGCACAGAGTTCAAGAGCAAGGAGGTTATGCTGAATTTACTCAAGACACGAGTTAGATTTCAGCTGGAGTACTGTTTACAGTTCTGGGCTCCACACATGGTGGGCCGTCAAGACGTTCCCAGTGCTGTCATCACAATCCAGTTTCATAGAATTTACAGTGCAGAAGGAGGCCATTCGGCCCGTCGAGTCTGCACCGGCTCTTGGAAAGAGCACCCCACCCAAGGTCAACACCTCCACCATATCCCCATAACTCAGTAACCCCACCCAACACTAAGGGCTATTATGGACACTCAGGGCAATTTATCATGGCCAATCCACCTAACCTGCACATCTTTGGACCGTGGGAGGAAACCGGAGCACCCGGAGGAAACCCACGCAGACATGGGGAGGATATGCAGACTCCGCACAGACAGTTACCCAGCCGGGAATCGAACCTGGGACACTGGAGCTGTGAAGCAATTGTGCTATCCACAATGCTACCGTGCTGCCCTTTAATTAAGTTTAATTAAGTCAATTCCTTTAGATCTAGTCCCTCAGTGTGTTCCAACCCCACGCACCCTGGAGTCCCAACAAGTTCATTAACCAATAATCAGTGTGTTTCCCGAGATCTTTCACCCTTGACTGCTCCAATGAGTTACAGGCACCCGATTTATCAGTAAAACATTAACAAACGGTTTACTTGTAACAAGAGTAAAAGATGAACATAAAAAGGAAATAATGGAACGATGGTCTATTAGTTTACCTGTTCCCAAAGCCCCGTTCCACCCTCCACCCTGACACACACAAGACAGACACATGGTAAGGGGGTAGGGGAAGAATTAAAATAAAGAGAGTTCATGGAAAAGGTTTGAGATTAATCTTCGCTATTGCGGTTGTGCCCTTTGTAGGCACACAGTGTCCCTGGGGAATAGACTGATACAAAAGATTCATGTTGGCACAATTCTGACTTTGACCACCAGATGGAGCCTCCAATCCCCTGAGATATTCCTGGAGCTTTATTCCTGAGAAATTAGAGACTTTTCCATTCACCTGATCTCTGTGCAAGGACTCTGGCTGTATTAGGAAGTGCACTCTCAAATTGTGCTCTTCCCAGTCATTCAGACAGAGGATTAAAGTATTACAGACCTGGCGAGAAACTGCTTTTCACTCCAGAAGTTCCCTTCATAGTTCCCTGCATTCCTCCAAATAAGAGCTCTGCCACAGAACCCAAAAGGGGAGTCATGAGCGAGTTCATTAGACCAGGGATGTTCCGGTTTGCCTACAGTTTGCAGTTTAAGCAAAAATCCCAATGTTGCAGCAGCAAACAACAAGGCTGTAGATTAAAGGCAGCCGGCAGGACAGGAATTAAAAAAAACACAGAACAGACAAAAGTTTTACGACTGTATTCTCAACATTCCTAACTCCATTGCACAAGGGGTGATGGTTCGATTCTCTCTCGTTGGGGGATAGTCATTGCCTGCCATTTGTGTTGGCGCAAATATTACTGGGAGCCTTTTGAATCGCCTGGCAGGGAGAGAGAGTGTCTTCCAGCTGCTTCCTGTCTGTGTCTTCTCACAAAACTCAGGATAAAATGGAGTTCTTCACATAATAATAAATAATACTAATGATAATAAAATAATAATCCTTTTATTGTTACAAGTAGACTTACATTAACACTGCAATGAAGTTACTGTGAAAAGCCCCTAGTCGCCACATTCTGGCACCTGTCCGGGTACACAGAGGGAGAATTCAGAATTCTCAGCTGGCAGGGGCAGCATGGTGGCGCAGTGGGTTAGCACTGCTGCCTCACGGCGTCGAGGTCCCAGGTTCGATCCCGGCTCTGGGTCACTGTCCGTGTGGCGTTTGCATATTCTCCCCGTGTCTGCTTGGGTTTCATCCCCACAACCCAAAGATGTACAGGCTAGGTGGATTGGCCACGCTAAATTGCCCCTTAATTGGAAAAAATTTATTGTGTACACTAAATTTATTTTAAAAATTCTCAGCTGGTACGGGAGTGAACCAGCGCTGCTGGCCTTGTTCTGCATTACAAACCAGCTGTCTAGCCCACTGAGCTAAACCAGCTTGATGACCCGCCTTTCTTCCAGAAGATTCTGAATGGCACCACCAATCGCAAGCAACAGTAGATGGCTCAGAATTCCAGATTCACAAATTGGCTGCTTGCCAAGTCTATCAAACTGACATTGCGGCTCTGCCACAGAACCCAAAAGGAAGTCATGAGCTAATTCATTGGACCAGGGATGTTCCAGTTTGCCGACAGTGTGCAGTTTAAGCAAAAATCCCAATGTTGCAGCAGCAAAAAAAGGCTGTAGATTAAAGGCAGCTAGCAGGACAGGAATTAAAAAAAACACAGAACAGACAAAAGTTTTACAACAGTATCCCAACAATCTTCTCAACATTCCTAACTCCCCTGCACAAGGGGTGATGGCTAGATTCTCTCTTGTTGGGATAGTCATTGCCTGCCATTTGTGTTGGCTCAAACATTACTTGCTATTTGTCAGCCCGAGCCTGGATATTGTCCAGGTCTTGCTGCATTTGGACATGGACTGCTTCAGTGTCTGAGGAGTCGTGAACGATGCTGAACATTGTGTAGTCATCTGCAAACATAGAGTTTACAGTGCAGAAGGAGGCCATTCGGCCCATCGAGTCTGCACCGGCTCTTTTTTGAAAGAGCACCCTACCCAAGGCCACATCTCCACCCTATCCCCAAAACCCAGTAACCCCACCCAACACCAAGGCCAATCTTGAACATCCCCACTTCGGACCTTATGGTGGAAGGGAGGTCATTGATGAAGCAGCTGAAGATGGTTGGGGCCGAGGACACCACCCTGAGGAACTCCTGCAGTGATGTCCTGGAGCTGAGATGATTGACCTCCAACCACCACAACCATCTTCCTTTGTGTCAGGTATGACTCCAACCAGCGGAGAGTTTTCCCCCTGATTCCCATTGGCTCCAGTTTAGCTCGGGCTCCTTGATGCCACACTCGGTCAAATGCTGCCTTGATGTCGAGGGCAGTCACTCGCACCTCACCTCTGGCATTCAGCTCTTTTGTCCATGTTTGAACCAAGGCTGTAATGAGGTCAGGAGCTGAGTGACCCTGGCGGTACCCAAACTGAGCGTCCGTGAGCAGGTTATTGCTGAGTAAGTGCCGCTTGTTAGCTCTGTTGATGATTCCTTCCACCACTTTGCTGATGATGGACAGTAGACTGATAGGATGGTGATTGGCTGGGTTGGTTTTGTCCTGATTCATGGGCGAAATTCTCCCCAAACGGCGCGATGTCCGCCGACTGGCGCCCAAAATGGCGCCAATCAGACGGGCATCGCGCCGCCCCAAAGGTGCGGAATGCTCCGCATCTTTGGGGGCCGAGCCCCAACATTGAGGGGCTAGGCCGGCGCCGGAGGGATTTCCGCCCCGCCAGCTGGTGGAAACGGCCTTTGTTGCCCCGCCAGCTGGCGCGGAAATGACATGTCGGGGCGGCGCATGCGCGGGAGCGTCAGCGGCTGCTGACAGTTTCCCACGCATGCGCAGTGGAGGGAGTCTCTTCCACCTCCGCCATGGTGGAGACCGTGGCGGAGGCGGAAGGGAAAGAGTGCCCCCACGGCACAGGCCCGCCCGCGGAGCGGTGGGCCCCGATCGCGGGCCAGGCCACCGTGGGGGCACCCCCCAGGGTCAGATCGCCCCGCGCCCCCACCAGGACCCCGGAGCCCGCCCGCGCCGCCTTGTCCCGCCGGTAAGAAAGGTACTTTAATTTACGCCGGCGGGACAGGCAATTTATCAGCCGGACTTTGGCCCATCCGGGCTGGAGAATCGAGTGGGGGGGCCCGCCAACCGGCGCGATTTCGGAACAAAGGCGGAGACTTCGGCAACCGGCAGGGGCAGGATTCACGGCAGCCCCCGACAATTCTCCGACCCGGCGGGGGGTCGGAGAATGACGCCCCTTGTGTGCAAAACACACCTGGGCAATTTTCCACATTGCCGGGTAAATGCCAGTGTTGTAGCTGTACTGGAACAGCTTGGCTAGGGGTGCGGCAAGTTCTGGAGCACAGCTCATCAGTACTATTGCCGGGATCTTGTCAGGGCCCAGAGCCTTTGCAGTATCCAGTGTCTTCAGCCGCTTCTTGATATCACGCGGAGTGAATCGTATTGGCTGAAGACTGACATCTGTGATGCTGGGGACCTCCGGAGGAGACCGAGACGGATCATCCACTCGGCACTTCTGGCTGAAGATTGTTATCAATGCTTCAGTCTTGTCTTTTGTAAAGACGTGCTGGGCTCCTTCATCATTGAGGACGGGGATATTTGTGGAGCCTCCTCCTCCAGTGAGTTGTTTAATTGTCCACCACCATTCACGGCTGGATGTGGCAGGACTACAGAGCTTAGATCTGATGTATTCATTGTGGGATCGCTTCGCTCGGTCTATTACTTGCTGCTTATGTTGTTTGGCACAGAGTCCTGTGTTGTAGCTTCACCAGGTTGACACCTCATTTTTCGGTATGCCTGGTGTTGCTCCTGGCACGCTCTCCTGCTCTCTTCATTGAGCCAGGGTTGACCCCCTGGCTGGGTGGTAATGGGGGAGTGGGGGATGCGCCGGGCCAGGAGGTTACAGATTGTGGTTGATACAATTCTGCTGCTGATGGCCCCACAGCACCGCGTGGGTGCCCAGTCTGGAGTTGCTGGATCTGTTCAAAATCTATCCCATTTAGCGCGGTGGTAGTGCCACACAACACGATGGAACATACCCTCAATGTGAAGACGGGACTTTGTCTCCACAAGGACTGTGCAGTGGTCACTCCCACCGATACTGTCATGGACAGATACATCTGCAGCAGGCAGGTTGGTGGGGATGAGATCAAGTATGTTTGTCCCTCGTGTTGGTTCCCTCACCACCTGCTGCAGTCCCAGTCTAGCAGTTGTGTCCTTTAGGACCCAGCCAGCTCGGTCTGTGGTGGTCCTACCGAGCCAGTCTTGGTGATGGACATTGAAGTCCCCACCCAGAGTATATTCTGTGCCCTTGCCACCCTCAGTGCTTCCTCCAAGTGGTGTTCAACATGGAGGAGAACTGATTAATCAGCTGATGGAGGCCGGTACGTGGTAATCAGCAGGAGGTTTCCTTGCCCATGTTTAACCTGAAGCCTTGAGACTTCATGGGATCCAGAGTCGATGTTGAGGACTCCCAGGGTAAGACCCCTTCTGCAGAAGGATCATTTAGATCTGAAACGTTAACTCTGTGTCCCTCCACAGAGCTGTGTTTATCCAATATTTTCGGTTTCTGAACTTCCAGTTTCTGTTGGCCTGTCGTTTTAATTCTCCAACTTGCTCCCACTGAAATTTTTGTCCTCCGCTCCTGTAGTGTTCCGATCAGGGTCAGCGTAAGCTCACGGAAGAGGGTCTCATCCTTTGTTTTGGCACTTTACAGTTTTCCACACTCTCCCTCAGTTCAACAATTTCAGAATGTAATCATTGCCCCATTTTCTTTCCTTTGCCTTTTTTTTTAGTTTTACTCTCTTGGGGCAGCACGGTAGCCTTGTGGATAGCACAATTGCTTCACAGCTCCAGGGTCCCAGGTTCGATTCCAGCTTGGGTCACTGTCTGTGCGGAGTCTGTACATCCTCCCCGTGTGTGTGTGGGTTTCCTCCGGGTGCTCCGGTTTCCTCCCACAGTCCAAAGATGTGCAGGTTAGGTGGATTGGCCGTGATAAATTGCCCTTAGTGTCCAAAATTGCCCTTAGTGTTGGGTGGGGTTGCTGGGTTATGGGGATAGGGTGGCGGTGTTGACCTTGGGTAGGGTGCTCTTTCCAAGAGCCGGTGCAGACTCGATGGGCCGAATGGCCTCCTTCTGCACTGTAAATTCTATGTAGATAATGAGGAGCCAATGGATGTGGTATATCTGGATTTCCAGAAAGCTTTTGACAAGCTGCCACACAAAAGGTTGCTGCGTAAGATAATGATCAATGCCATTCAGGGTAAAGCAGTAGCATGGATAGAGGATTGGTTAATTAACAGAAAGCAAAGAGTGGGGATTAATGGGTGTTTCTCTGGTTGGCAATCAGTAGCTAGTGGTGGCCCTCAGGGATCAGTGTTGGGCCCACAATTGTACACAATTTACATAGATGATTTGGAGTTGGGGACCAAGTGCAATGTGTCCAAGTTTGCAGATGACAGTAAGATGAGTGGTAAAGCAAAAAGTGCAGAGGATACTGGAAGTCTGCAGAGGGATTTGGATAGGCTAAGTGAATGGGCTAGGGTCTGGCAGATGGAATACAATGTTGACAAATATGAGGTTATCCATTTTGGTAGGAATAACAACAAAAGGGATTATTATTTAAATGATAAAATATTAAAACATGCTGCTGTGCAGAGAGACCTGGGTGTGCTAGTGCATGAGTCGCAAAACGTTGGTTTACAGGTGCGACAGGTGATTCAGAAGGCAAATGGAATTTTGTCCTTCATTGCTAGAGGGATGGAGTTTAAGACTAGGGAGGTTCTGCTGCAATTGTATAAGGTGTTGGTGAGGCCACACCTGGAGTATTGTGTTCAGTTTTGGTCTCCTTACCTGAGAAAGGACGTACTGGCGCTGGAGGGTGTGCAGAGGAGATTCACTAGGTTAATCCCAGAGCTGAAGGGGTTGGATTATGAGGAGAGGTTGAGTAGACTGGGACTGTACTCGTTGGAATTTAGAAGGATGAGGGGGGAATCTTATAGAAACATATAACATTATGAAGGGAATAGATAGGATAGATGCGGGCAGGTTGTTTCCACTGGCGGGTGAAAGCAGAACTAGGGGGCATAGCCTCAAAATAAGGGGAAGTAGATTTAGGACCAAGTTTAGGAGGAACTTCTTCACCCAAAGGGTTGTGAATCTCTGGAATTCCTTGCCCAGTGAAGCAGTAGAGGCTCCTTCATTAAATGTTTTTAAGATAAAGATAGATAGTTTTTTGAAGAATAAAGGGATTAAGGGTTATGGTGTTTGGGCCGGAAAGTGGAGCTGAGTCCACAAAAGATCAGCCATGATCTCATTGAATGGCGGAGCAGGCTCGAGGGGCCAGATGGCCTACTCCTGCTCCTAGTTCTTATGAAGTGTATCACCTCACACTTGTCAGGTTAAATTCCATCTGCTATTTATCCGCCTATTTGACCATCCTGGCTATATCTTGACACTCAACCTCACTGTTAACCACCCGGTCAATTTTTTGTGTCATCCGCAAACTTACTGATCCCACCCCCACATAGCCATCTATGTTGTTTATATAAATGACAAATAATAGGGAACCCAGCACGGATCCCTGTGGTACGCCACTGGCTTCCAGAGTCGGGTGTCATCACCCTCTGTCTCCAACAGCTCAGCCAATTTGGAATCCACCTTATCAAGTTCCCCTCTGCATTTGCCTTCTTTAGAAGTTTCCCACGTGGGACATTGTCAAAGGTTTTGCTGAATCCGTCAACTGCATCAACTGCACTACCCTCATCAAACTTGATCACCTCCTCAAAAGATTCAATCAAATTTGATAGGCATGACCTCCGACAAAGTCATGCTGATTATTCCTGATCAAACTGTGGCCAGATGGCCAACGACCTGAATCATTGGCCTGACACAGAATTGGACACTTTAAATTGAACCACAACCAGCAGCCCCACACCCGGGCCTGATGGGAATTTGGACAGGCCAAGTGGGAATACACCAGCCAGAGGCAGAAAGCGAGGGCAAGTCTGGATTTATCCTGATCAGGACAATTGTTGTGTATTCCCAAGATTCGGCCAGACACTCTGGCACCTTGGATTCCCACCCTTACCGTATACGGAATAGGGTGGATCCTGGGTATCTTGGTGTCCAACAGATTCGGCAACTCTATTGGGTGTTGCGATCCCCGCCTAGTGACCTCATTGGTTGAAGGTCAGAGAATCTTCTTGAAGGGTGTGAAGAGGAGGGGATCAGAAGACCATTGGTGACAACCCCGAGATGGATAGAAGAGGGCATATGGAGAATCACCTTCGAAGATGAGGACCCCGAGTTGGCAGAGGCTCAGAGATTGGGACCCCGGCTCAATCGAGTTCCTCGACATGGGTATTAGAATCTTGGGCAGATAAGGCTATGATAATTTGGGTATAGTTTGTCAACGTTTATTGAATTTGTGAATGAATTTGGGTTGAATTGTGAACCTGTTTCTGTCCTTTGTTCATCTCATAAGTAAGGGCACCTGGATAAACATTTTAATAATAAACTGGTAAAGTGTCTGATAATTTACAGACAACAAAACCGTGCCTCTCTCAGTGGAGATAAATTCTCCTTCTGAATTTTCTCCAATAGTTTCCCCATCACTGACGTGAGACTCTCTGGTCTGTAGTTCCCTGGCTTAACTCTACAATCCTCCTAACATAGTGGGACCACATTCGCTGTTCTCCAGTCCTCTGGCACCTCCCCCGAGGCCAGAGAGGAATTCAAAATTTGGGTCAGAGCCCCCGTAATCTCCTCCCTCACCTCCCACAGCATCCTGGGACACAATTCATCCGGACCTGGAATTTTCTCCACTTTTAAGCCAACACCTCCAATACCTTGTCACTCCCTATGTTAATTTTCTCAAGAACCTCAGTCTCTCTCCCCGAGTTCCATATCTACCTCCTCATCCTCTTGGGTGAAGACAGATGTGAAATATTCGTTCAACATCCGACAATGTCCTCTGGCTCCACCCACAGATTCCCCCTTGGTCTCTAATGGGCCCCTCTCTTTCCCTGGTTACCCTCTTCCCATTGATATACTTATAGAATATCCTGGGGTTTCCCCTACTTTTACCAACGCAAGCTCTCTTATTATAACCCCTCTTTGCTCTCCTAATTACTTTCTTAAACTCCTTCCTGTATTTTCTGTAGTCCACTGCTGTCTCTGCTGATTTGCTCCCCTGATGCTAAAAGCCTCTCCTTTCCTTCCCATTGTATCCTGAATATCTCTGGTCTGGTCGTCCATGTTTTTTTGTGCTTCTTACTCCTTCCTATCACCAATTACGATCCCAGACCAGACTGAACGGTGACTACGATACTGGACAGAAACACCAATATTTTATTTACATTTTTTAAGACTGTGAGGAAAGCACACCTCGCTCTAGGGGTGATTTCACTTAGAACCATAGAGTTCCTACAGTGCAGAAGGCCATTCGGCCCATCAGGTCTGTACTGACCCTCGACACTACTTAGGCCCACTCCCCTGCCCTATCCCCGTAACCTAACCTGTAGATCATTGGACACTCGGGGACAATTTATCACGGCCAATCCATCTAAACTGCACATCTTTGGACTGTGGGAGGAAACCGGAGCACCCGGAAGAAACTCACACAGACACGGGGTGGACGTGCAAACTCCACACGGAGTCACCCATGGAATTGAACCCGGGTCCCTGGAGCTGTGAGGCAGCAGTGCTAACCACTGTGCCACCCTAGAGGGGTCTGTCCGCAAAGCTTCATTGCATGGCCCATTTGTCAATGTACTCCGTCAATTATTCTTTCTTGTCTCCTATGTACATATTGTGTACATTCCCCTGGCCGCAGAAAAATACTTTTCACTGTACATGTGATAATAAATCAAACCGAATCAAATCATCAGACGTAGGAGCAGAATTAGGCCACTCGGCCCATCGAGTCTGCTCCGCCCTTCAATCCTGGCTGATATTTTCTCATCCCCATTCTCCTGCATTTTCCCCATAACCCCTGATCCCCTTATTAATCAAGAACCTATCTATCTCTGCCTTAAAGACACTCAGTGAATTGGCCTCCACAGCCTTCTGCGGCAGAGTTCCACAGATTCACCACCCTCTGGCTGAAGAAATTCCTACTCATTTCAGTCCCTTTAGTCTGAGATTGTGTCCTCTGGTTCTAGTTTTTCCTACAAGTGGAAACATCCTCTCCACGTCCACTCTATCCAGGCCTCGCAGTATCCTGTAAGTTTCAATAAGACCATGCCACATACAATCCCCCTCAACACACACAAACTCAAATGCAGACCCCTAAACACACTCAGAAAGATCGAAACACACACTAAACACATCCCCCACCCCGCCCCACAAACACAAACTTGTAATTATGCGGCACATTTAAAATCATGAAAAGTTCCAAGTCGTTTACAGAGGAATTATAAAACTAAATGTGACACAAAGCCACATAAAGAGATATTCAGTTTAGAGACCACAATCTTGGACAGAGAGATGGGGGTTTTCAGGATTGTCTGAAAGGAGAAAGGTGAGGTAGCGAGAGGTTTAGAGAGGGCCCAGAGCGTGGGACTGAGGCAGCTGCAGGCACAGCCACTGATGGTAGTGCGTTTAACACTGGAAATGGTTAGAGGAGGGCAGGGTTCCTGCTGGGTTGGCTGAAGGAGATTAGAGAATTAGGGAGGGTGATACCATGGAGAGGTTTGAAATCAAGCATGAGAAAATTAAAATCAAGACATTGCTTGACCAGGACCCAATATAGGTCAGTGGACAGAGGAGTGACAGGGAACACTCACACACATCTCTTAACTCTCACTCTTAATTCATGTTCCTTAATACACACACTCCTTCACACACGTGTTTACACATACATGCAACGCATACCTGAAGAAATGCCACCACAGTAAGGAGGATATTACAGGTTTCAGTCCACATCCCAAAGCTGGAGAGACGGAGCAGACAGGGCGACATAAAACCGAACAGAAATAAAGTGAGTTGGAGCTGGTCTGTGAGATCCGCTGTTTCTGAGATGCCAATTAACTGACAGCTGACGAGCTGCACAGGGTCCAGGAATTGACTGACAGCACAAGTGCTTCGGAGAGAGTGAGAGGCAGGCTGAAATATCAGTGTCCGGACACAGAGCAATTGTGGAGAGAAAGACAGACAGAAAACAGCTGCTCCCCATCAAAGTGCTGCCGGATCCGTCCGCTCTCTCCACCCCCAACCTCCCCAATTCTGCCACTGACCATGTCACTCAGATTGGGATATTTTAACTTGATGAACAAATGATCATTTTGTTGCAATTATTAATGGACAGATTGATAGTGACCCGGTTACTGATGGTTTTATTGTTCTCAGTGACAGGCCCAACACATGTTGACTGGGCTAAAACATGTCATCATCTTGTGTAAATGAATATAGATAAAGAACCTGCCGCTGAATGTCAGTAAGGTGTCAGTCTTCACAAACACAAAGAGGGAACTTACAAAAATTGAGACAGAGGAAACATTTAGAGTGAAATTTGAAAGCAAATTAGAACTGGAAATGTGTATTCGATAAGGCAGAGTTTCTAAAGAGACACTTGTCCTGAAAGTTGAAATGTTCAGTGTCAGCACAAAGTGACAGAGTAAGAAACAGCTCAGAGTTAAAGGATTTCCAGCTCGGAGCAGTGGGAGCCGAGGTGGAATGTGGCTGTTTACTGAGTTCAGTATTGGCTGGACGGATGAGCGATTTTACAAACCCACACAGCAACTGTTGCCAATCTGGTCTGTCGTGTGGCCGTTATTAATGAGGGGAATAAATCCAGAGAGAGTGGCTTCCAATTTGACTGGGTGGTCAGGGAATTGGAATTCAGTTTTGAAAACCTGGAGGTAAAATCTGGGGTGAGATTTACTGATCCTCCTGCCACATGTTTCTTGGAGGAGGTAGCGACCCACCAGCGGGATTTACCCACCCCGCCGTCGTCAACAGGAATTCCCGTGACACCACCCATCACTACCGGGGAACCTGTCCGGTGTGGGCCCAGAATAGCACTTCCTAGAATTAATCTCAATCCTTAATGTCTAATTTATGGAAAACTACTCTAGTGGCATCCTAACTATTCAGTTTTAAGAGGTCCCACCGCTGGACCCCCCCCCCCCCCTTCACCCACCCAAACTCTTGGACATTAAGGGGCAATTTATCATGGCCAATCCAACTAACCTGTACTTCTTTGGACTGTGGGACGAAACCGGAGCACCCGGAGGAAACCCATGCAGCCACGGGGAGAACGTGGAGACTCCGCACAGACAGTGACCCAGCCGGGAATCAAACCTGGGAACCTGGGACTGTGCTAACCACTGTGGTACCGTGCGGGGGAAGTTTTTTTACACAGAGGGTGGTGGTGGCCTGGAATACACTGCCAAGTGAGGTGGTTGAGTAAGAGGTGTTAGCGACCTTTCAGACTTATCTGGACAGGCACATGAACAGACGGGGTATAGAAGGATACAGGCCGTTGGTCGAGATAGGACACGTGATCGGCGCAGGCCTGGAGGGCCGAAGGGCCTGTTCCTTTGCTGTATTATTCTTTGTTCTTTGTCAGGCTGCATGTGTAGCTGGTATACTTTCGTAATTACCTCATTTGCAAAGTACTCATTAGGCTCGAACTTCAACTCCAGAGTGACCTCCTCAGCTTTCCTCGTTCTGAACATTCAAAATTCACATCTGGTAGATGCTGCAATACGGACTAATCATGCTCCTGTATCACACCACAGAGTATACACACCACTGAGTATACACACCACAGAGTATACACACCATCTTTCTCCTGTATCACACCACAGAGTATACACACCAGAGTATACACACCACTGAGTATATACACCACAGAGTATACACACCACAGAGTATACACACCAGAGTATACACACCACTGAGTATACACACCACTGAGTATACACACCACTGAGTAGACACACCACTGAGTAGACACACCACTGAGTAGACACACCACAGAGTAGACACACCACAGAGTAGACACACCACAGAGTAGACACACCACAGAGTAGACACACCACAGAGTAGACACACCACTGAGTATACACACCACTGAGTATACACACCACTGAGTATACACACCACTGAGTATATACACCACTGAGTATATACACCACAGAGTATACACACCACTGAGTATACACACCACTGAGTATACACATCACTGAGTATACACACCACTGAGTATACACACCACAGAGTATACACATCACTGAGTATATACACCACAGAGTATACACACCACTGAGTATACACACCATCTTTCTCCTGTATCACACCACAGAGTATACACACCACTGAGTATACACACCACTGAGTATACACACCAGAGTATACACACCACTGAGTATACACACCAGAGTATACACACCACTGAGTATACACACCACTGAGTATACACACCACTGAGTTTACACACCACAGAGTATACACACCATCTTTCTCCTGTATCACACCACAGAGTATACACACCACAGAGTATACACACCACAGAGTATACACACCACAGAGTATACACACCACTGAGTATACACACCATCTTTCTCCTGTATCACACCACAGAGTATACACACCACTGAGTAGACACACCACTGAGTAGACACACCACTGAGTAGACACACCACTGAGTACACACCACTGAGTATATACACCACTGAGTATACACACCACTGAGTATACACACCACTGAGTATACACACCACTGAGTATACACACCACTGAGTATACACACCAGAGTATACACACCAGAGTATATACACCACAGAGTATACACACCACTGAGTATACACACCATCATTCTCCTGTATCACACCAGAGTATACACACCACTGAGTATACACACTACAGAGTATACACACCACAGAGTATACACACCAGAGTATACACACCACTGAGTATACACACCACAGAGTATACACACCACAGAGTATACACACCACTGAGTATACACACCACTGAGTATACACACCACTGAGTATACACACCACTGAGTAGACACACCACTGAGTATACACACCACTGAGTATACACACCATCATTCTCCTGTATCACACCAGAGTATACACACCACAGAGTATACACACCACTGAGTATACACACCATCATTCTCCTGTATCACACCAGAGTATACACACCACTGAGTATACACACTACAGAGTATACACACCACAGAGTATACACACCAGAGTATACACACCAGAGTATACACACCACAGAGTATACACACCACAGAGTATACACACCAGAGTATACACACCACTGAGTATACACACCACAGAGTATACACACCACAGAGTATACACACCACAGAGTATACACACCACAGAGTATACACACCAGAGTATATACACCAGAGTATACACACCACAGAGTATACACACCACAGAGTATACACACCACTGAGTATACACACATTCCTGCTCCTGTATCTTACCACTGAGTATGTACACCTTTTTGAAGACTGTTAACCCGAATCGCGGAATGCTTGCTGACTCTTCCGTCGCTTTGTCTGATCTGTCGTCCTCTGCCTGGATTTCAGCTAAATCTTCATCGAATGTCTGCACTATGATATCTTGTGGGATTTGTGGGATTCGGCTGGCCACCTGTCTTCTGGGACGCACAGTGGCCCAACTAGGTCGTGTCTTACAAACCTAATAGAATTCTTTGAGGAAGTGACAAAGTTAATTGATGAGGGAAGGGCTGTAGATGTCATATACATGGACTTCAGTAAGGTGTTTGATAAGGTTCCCCATGGTAGGCTGATGGAGAAAGTGAAGTCGTATGGGGTTCAGGGTGTACTGGCTAGATGGATAAAGAACTGGCTGGGCAACAGGAGACAGAGAGTAGTAGTGGAAGGGAGTGTCTCAAAATGGAGTAAGGTAACTCGTGGTGTTCCACAGGGATCCGTGCTGGGATCACTGTTGTTTGTGATATACATAATGATCTGGACGAAGGTATAGGTGGTCTGATTAGCAAGTTTGCAGATGATACTAAGATTGGTGGAGTAGCAGATAGTGAAGGAAACTGTCAGAGAATACAGCAGAATATAGATAGATTGGAGAGTTGGGCGGAGAAATGGCAGATGGAGTTCAATCCGGGCAAATGCGAGGTGATGCATTTTGGAAGATCCAATTCAAGAGCGAACTATATGGTAAATGAAAAAGCCCTGGGGAAAATTGATGTACAGAGAGATCTGGGAGTTCAGGTCCATTGTACCCTGAAGGTGGCAACGCAGGTCGATAGAGTGGTCAAGAAGGCATACGGCATGCTTGCCTTCATCGGAAGGGTATTGAGTATAAGGGTTGGCAGGTCATGTTACAGTTGTATAGGACTTTGGTTAGGCCACATTTGGAATACTGCGTGCAGTTCTGGTCGCCACATTACCAAAAGGATGTGGATGCTTTGGAGAAGGTGTAGAGGTGGTTCACCAGGATGCTGCCTGGTATGGAGGGTGCTAGCTATGAAGAGAAATTGAGTAGATTAGGATTATTTTCACGAGAAAGACAGAGGTTGAGGGGGGACCTCATTGAGGTCTACAAAATCATGAGAGGTATTGACAGGGTGGATAGCAAGAAGTTTTTTCTCAATTACTAGGGGTCACGAGTTCAAGGTGAGAGGGGAAATGTCTCAGGGAGTTATACGTGGAAAGTTCTTTATGCAGAGGGTGGTGGGTGCCTGGAATACATTGCCGGTGAAGGTGATAGAGGCAGGCACGATAGCGTCATTTAAGATGTATCTAGACAGATACATGAATGGGCAGGGAGCAGAGGGATACAGATCTCATCTACAGGGAATCACAGTAAACCTCGGGTCCCACAGGTGCAGAGTCACAGTAAACCTCGAGTCCCACAGGTACAGGGAATCCCAGTACACCTCGAGTCCCACAGGTACAGAGTCACAGTAACCTCGAGTCCCACAGGTACAGGGAATCCCAGTAAACCTCGAGTCCCACAGGTACAGGGAATCCCAGTAAACCTCGAGTCCCACAGGTACAGAGTCACAGTAAACCTCGAGTCCCACAGGTACAGGGAATCCCAGTACACCTCGAGTCCCACAGGTACAGAGTCACAGTAACCTCGAGTCCCACGGGGACAGGGAATCACAGTAAACCTCAAGTCCCACAGGTACAGGGAATTACAGTAAACCTCGAGTCCCACAGGTACAGGGAATGACAGTAAACCTCGAGTCCCAAAGGTACAGGGAATCCCAGTAAACCTCGAGTCCCACAGGTACAGGGAATCACAGTAAACCTCGAGTCCCACAGGTACAGAGTCACAGTAAACCTCGAGTCCCACAGGTACAGAGAATCCCAGTAAACCTCGAGTCCCACAGGTACAGAGTCACAGTAACCCTCGAGTCCCACAGGTACAGGGAGTCACAGTAACCCTCGAGTCCCACAGGTACAGAGTCACAGTAAACCTCGAGTCCCACAGGTACAGAGAATCACAGTAAACCTCGAGTCCCACAGGTACAGAGTCACAGTAAACCTCGAGCCCCACAGGTACAGGGAATCACAGTAAACCTCGAGCCCCACAGGTACAGAGTCACAGTAAACCCCGAGCCCCACAGGTACAGGGAATCACAGTAAACCTCGAGTCCCACAGGTACAGAGTCACAGTAAACCTCGAGTCCCACAGGTACAGAGTCACAGTAACCCTCGAGTCCCACAGGTACAGAGAATCACAGTAAACCTCGAGTCCCACAGGTACAGGGAATCACAGTAAACCTCGAGTCCCACAGGTACAGAGAATCACAGTAAACCTCGAGTCCGACAGGTACAGGGAATCACAGTAAACCTCGAGTCCCATAGGTACAGAGTCACAGTAACCTCGAGTCCCACAGGTACAGGGAATCCCAGTACACCTCGAGTCCCACAGGTACAGAGTCACAGTAACCTCGAGTCCCACAGGTACAGGGAATCACAGTAAACCTCGAGTCCCACAGGTACAGAGAATCACAGTAAACCTCGTGTCCCACAGGTACAGAGTCACAGTAACCTCAAGTCCCACAGGTACAGGGAATCACAGTAAACCTCGAGTCCCACAGGTACAGGGAATCAAAGTAAACCTCGAGTCCCACAGGTACAGGGAATGACAGTAAACCTCGAGTCCCACAGGTACAGAGAATCCCAGTAAACCTCGAGTCCCACAGGTACAGGGAATCAAAGTAAACCTCGAGTCCCACAGGTACAGGGAATGACAGTAAACCTCGAGTCCCACAGGTACAGAGTCACAGTAAACCTCGAGTCCCACAGGTACAGGGAATCACAGTAAACCTCGAGTCCCACAGGTACAGAGAATCACAGTAAACCTCGAGTCCCACAGGTACAGAGTCACAGTAACCCTCGAGTCCCACAGGTACAGGGAATCACAGTAAACCTCGAGTCCCACAGGTACAGAGTCACAGTAACCCTCGAGTCCCACAGGTACAGGGAATCACAGTAAACCTCGAGTCCCACAGGTACAGAGAATCACAGTAAACCTCGAGTCCCACAGGTACAGAGTCACAGTAACCCTCGAGTCCCACAGGTACAGGGAATCACAGTAAACCTCGAGTCCCACAGGTACAGAGTCACAGTAACCCTCGAGTCCCACAGGTACAGGGAATCACAGTAAACCTCGAGTCCCACAGGTACAGAGAATCACAGTACACCTCGAGTCCCACAGGTACAGGGAATCCCAGTAAACCTCGAGTCCCACAGGTACAGGGAATCAAAGTAAACCTCGAGTCCCACAGGTACAGGGAATGACAGTAAACCTCGAGTCCCACAGGTACAGAGAATCCCAGTAAACCTCGAGTCCCACAGGTACAGGGAATCAAAGTAAACCTCGAGTCCCACAGGTACAGGGAATGACAGTAAACCTCGAGTCCCACAGGTACAGAGTCACAGTAAACCTCGAGTCCCACAGGTACAGGGAATCACAGTAAACCTCGAGTCCCACAGGTACAGAGAATCCCAGTAAACCTCGAGTCCCACAGGTACAGGGAATCACAGTAAACCTCGAGTCCCACAGGTACAGAGAATCACAGTAAACCTCGAGTCCCACAGGTACAGAGTCACAGTAACCCTCGAGTCCCACAGGTACAGGGAATCACAGTAAACCTCGAGTCCCACAGGTACAGAGTCACAGTAACCTCGAGTCCCACAGGTACAGAGAATCCCAGTAAACCTCGAGTCCCACAGGTACAGGGAATCAAAGTAAACCTCGAGTCCCACAGGTACAGGGAATGACAGTAAACCTCGAGTCCCACAGGTACAGAGTCACAGTAAACCTCGAGTCCCACAGGTACAGAGTCACAGTAAACCTCGAGCCCCACAGGTACAGAGTCACAGTAACCTCGAGTCCCACAGGTACAGAGTCACAGTAAACCTCGAGTCCCACAGGTACAGAGTCACAGTAACCTCGAGTCCCACAGGTACAGGGAATCACAGTAATCCTCGAGTCCCACAGGTACAGAGTCACAGTAAATCTCGAGTCCCACAGGTACAGGGAATCACAGTAAACCTCGAGTCCCACAGGTACAGGGAAACACAGTAAACCTCGAGTCCCACAGGTACAGAGAGTCACAGTAAACCTCGAGTCCCACAGGTACAGAGTCACAGTAACCTCGAGTCCCACAGGTACAGAGTCACAGTGAACCTCGAGCCCCACAGGTACAGGGAATCACAGTAAACCTCGAGTCCCACAGGTACAGAGTCACAGTAACCTCGAGTCCCACAGGTACAGGGAGTCACAGTAAACCTCGAGTCCCACAGGTACAGAGTCACAGTAAACCTCGAGTCCCACAGGTACAGGGAATCACAGTAAACCTCGAGTCCCACAGGTACAGAGTCACAGTAAACCTCGAGCCCCACAGGTACAGAGTCACAGTAAACCTCGAGTCCCACAGGTACAGGGAATCACAGTAAACCTCGAGTCCCACAGGTACAGGGAAACACAGTAAACCTCGAGTCCCACAGGTACAGAGAATCACAATAAACCTCGAGTCCCACAGGTACAGGGAGTCATTAGAAATCTCGAGTCCCACAGGTACAGAGTCACAGTAAACCTCGAGTCCCACAGGTACAGAGTCACAGTAACCTCGAGTCCCACAGGTACAGGGAATCACAGTAAACCTCGAGTCCCACAGGTACAGAGTCACAGTAAACCTCGAGTCCCACAGGTACAGGGAATCACAGTAAACCTCGAGTCCCACAGGTACAGTCACAGTAACCTCGAGTCCCACAGGTACAGAGAGTCACAGTAACCTCGAGTCCAACAGGTACAGAGTCACAGTAAACCTCGAGTCCCACAGGTACAGGAAGTCATTAGAAATCTCGAGTCTTGCATTGCAGGATTGGAGAATTAATGTTTAACATCAAGAACTGTAGAAAAATGAATCAAAACTGTACAATAAATAATTAACACACCACAAAAATGCAGAGGGACCACAGCAATTGCCAGTGATTCAAATATCTATTTTACTACAAATGTTTTAGTCCTGGCTGTTAGGCTACAGTCAGAATTGGAGGTGATCGCTAGGTACAGGGAATCACAGTAAACCTCGAGTCCCACAGGTACAGAGTCACAGTAACCTCGAGTCCCACAGGTACAGGGAATCACAGTAAACCTCGAGTCCCACAGGTACAGAGTCACAGTAACCTCGAGTCCCACAGGTACAGAGAGTCACAGTAACCTCGAGTCCCACAGGTACAGAGTCACAGTAAACCTCGAGTCCCACAGGTACAGGAAGTCATTAGAAATCTCGAGTCTTGCATTGCAGGAATAGGAGAATTAATGTTTAACATCAAGAACTGTAGAAAAATGAATCAAAACTGTACAATAAATAATTAACACACCACAAAAATGCAGAGGGACCACAGCAATTGCCAGTGATTCAAATATCTATTTTACTACAAATGTTTTAGTCCTGGCTGTTAGGCTACAGTCAGAATTGGAGGTGATCACTAGGTACAGGGAATCACAGTAAACCTCGAGTCCCACAGGTACAGAGTCACAGTAAACCTCGAGTCCCACAGGTACAGAGTCACAGTAAACCTCGAGTCCCACAGGTACAGGGAATCACAGTAAACCTCGAGTCCCACAGGTACAGAGAATCACAGTAAACCTCGAGTCCCACAGGTACAGAGACACAGTAAACCTCGAGTCCCACAGGTACAGGGAATCACAGTAAACCTCGAGTCCCACATATACAGGGAATCACAGTAAACTTCGAGTCCCACAGGTACAGGGAATCACAGTAAACCTCGAGTCCCACAGGTACAGAGTCACAGTAAACCTCGAGTCCCACAGGTACAGAGAATCACAGTAAACCTCGAGTCCCACAGGTACAGAGAATCAAAGTAAACCTCGAGTCCCACAGGTACAGGGAATGACAGTAAACCTCGAGTCCCACAGGTACAGAGTCACAGTAAACCTCGAGTCCCACAGGTACAGGAAGTCATTAGAAATCTCGAGTCCCACAGGTACAGAGTCACAGTAAACCTCGAGTCCCACAGGTACAGAGTCACAGTAACCTCGAGTCCCACAGGTACAGGGAATCACAGTAAACCTCGAGTCCCACAGGTACAGAGTCACAGTAACCTCGAGTCCCACAGGTACAGAGTCACAGTAACCTCGAGTCCCACAGGTACAGGGAATCACAGTAAACCTCGAGTCCCACAGGTACAGAGTCACAGTAACCTCGAGTCCCACAGGTACAGAGTCACAGTAACCTCGAGTCCCACAGGTACAGAGTCACAGTAAACCTTGAGTCCCACAGGTACAGGGAATCACAGTAAACCTCGAGTCCCACAGGTACAGAGAGTCACAGTAACCTCGAGTCCCACAGGTACAGAGTCACAGTAAACCTCGAGTCCCACAGGTACAGGAAGTCATTAGAAATCTCGAGTCTTGCATTGCAGGATTGGAGAATTAATGTTTAACATCAAGAACTGTAGAAAAATGAATCAAAACTGTACAATAAATAATTAACACACCACAAAAATGCAGAGGGACCACAGCAATTGCCAGTGATTCAAATATCTATTTTACTACAAATGTTTTAGTCCTGGCTGTTAGGCTACAGTCAGAATTGGAGGTGATCACTAGGTACAGGGAATCACAGTAAACCTCGAGTCCCACAGGTACAGAGTCACAGTAAACCTCGAGTCCCACAGGTACAGAGTCACAGTAACCTCGAGTCCCACAGGTACAGAGTCACAGTAAACCTCGAGTCCCACAGGTACAGAGTCACAGTAACCTCGAGTCCCACAGGTACAGAGTCACAGTAAACCTCGAGTCTCACAGGTACAGAGTCACAGTAAACCTCGAGTCCCACAGGTACAGGGAATCACAGTAAACCTCGAGCCCCACAGGTACAGAGTCACAGTAACCTCGAGTCCCACAGGTACAGAGTCACAGTAAACCTCGAGTCCCACAGGTACAGAGTCACAGTAACCTCGAGTCCCACAGGTACAGAGAGTCACAGTAAACTCGAGCCCCACAGGTACAGGAAGTCATTAGAAATCTCGAGTCTTGCATTGCAGGATTGGAGTATTAATGTTTAACATCAAGAACTGTAGAAAAATGAATCAAAACTGTACAATAAATAATTAACACACCACAAAAATGCAGAGGGACCACAGCAATTGCCAGTGATTCAAATATCTATTTTACTACAAATGTTTTAGTCCTGGCCGTTAGGCTACAGTCAGAATTGGAGGTGATCACTAGATATAGTGTTTCACTGTTTACCACAACTTGGAGCTCGAAACATATTGTCCACTAATGAAGGAGGCTCAGCAATTATGTAGTCTTGAATTGACCATCCACTCGTCACTAATGTTGATCTACAATCTGTTCCCTATCAATGATGATTGGACAGGTCCAAACTAAGGAGGCATCTGTAGGTTTTGGACGTCAGCAAAATGTGATCAGTTAGAAATGCAACAGAAACGGTGCCGTGCAGACGAGCCGCCTAGTATTTGCTAGGTGCAGGGAAGAAGCGTTTGAGCAGATCTGTCTTGTTGACCTTTCCCATGTAGTTGCGAGGTATCTCTTCCACGAGGATCATCTCAGATGGAAGACTGTAGGAGGTCAAACGATGCCTGTAATTGAATTACAATCAATAACCCGTGACTCTAGTAACCAGCACGACAGTGAACATTTTAACCCAGCACTAAACTGGAGACCTGACCCTGATTTTCACTCAGCCCCTGAACCACACACGACAACCTGAAACTGCCCTGCTGACCACAGCCAAGCACAATCTTGGTGCCAAAGTGCAACATCATTGTATAGCAGCTCATTACATAAACACTGCCCACACCACAATACATAAAACACTGCCCACCCCACAATACATAAAACACTGCTCACCCCACAATACATAAACACTGCCCACACCACAATACATAAAACACTGCCCACACCACAATACATAAAACACTGCTCACACCACAATACATAAACACTGCCCACCCCACAATACATAAACACTGCCCACACCACAATACATAAAACACTGCCCACACCACAATACATAAAACACTGCCCACACCACAATACATAAACACTGCCCACACCACAATACATAAAACACTGCCCACACCACAATACATAAAACACTGCTCACACCACAATACATAAACACTGCCCACCCCACAATACATAAAACACTGCCCACACCACAATACATAAAACACTGCCCACACCACAATACATAAACACTGCCCACCCCACAATACATAAACACTGCCCACACCACAATACATAAACACTGCCCACACCACAATACATAAACACTGCCCACACCATAATACATAAACACTGCCCACACCACAATACATAAACACTGCTCACACCATAATACATAAACACTGCCCACACCACAATACATAAAACACTGCCCACACCACAATACATAAAACACTGCTCACACCACAATACATAAACACTGCCCACCCCACAATACATAAAACACTGCCCACACCACAATACATAAAACACTGCCCACACCACAATACATAAACACTGCCCACCCCACAATACATAAAACACTGCTCACCCCACAATACATAAACACTGCCCACACCACAATACATAAAACACTGCCCACACCACAATACATAAAACACTGCTCACACCACAATACATAAACACTGCCCACCCCACAATACATAAAACACTGCCCACACCACAATACATAAAACACTGCCCACACCACAATACATAAACACTGCCCACCCCACAATACATAAAACACTGCCCACACCACAATACATAAAACACTGCTCACCCCACAATACATAAACACTGCCCACACCACAATACATAAAACACTGCCCACCCCACAATACATAAAACACTGCCCACACCACAATACATAAAACACTGCTCACCCCACAATACATAAACACTGCCCACACCACAATACATAAACACTGCCCACACCACAATACATAAACACTGCCCACACCACAATACATAAAACACTGCCCACACCACAATACATAAACACTGCCCACACCACAATACATAAACACTGCCCACACCACAATACATAAACACTGCCCACACCACAATACATAAACACTGCCCACACCACAATACATAAACACTGCCCACACCACAATACATAAACACTGCCCACCCCACAATACATAAACACTGCCCACACCACAATACATAAACACTGTCCACCCCACAATACATAAACACTGCCCACACCACAATACATAAACACTGCCCACACCACAATACATAAACACTGCCCACCCTACAATACATAAACACTGCCCACACCACAATACATAAAACACTGCCCACACCACAATACATAAACACTGCCCACACCACAATACATAAACACTGCCCACACAATACATAAAACACTGCCCACACCACAATACATAAACACTGCCCACACCACAATACATAAAACACTGCCCACACCACAATACATAAACACTGCCCACACCACAATACATAAACACTGCCCACACCACAATACATAAAACACTGCCCACCCCACAATACATAAAACACTGCCCACACCACAATACATAAACACTGCTCACACCACAATACATAAACACTGCCCACACCACAATACATAAAACACTGCCCACACCACAATACATAAACACTGCCCACACCACAATACATAAAACACTGCCCACACCACAATACATAAACACTGCCCACACCACAATACATAAACACTGCCCACACCACAATACATAAAACACTGCCCACCCCACAATACATAAAACACTGCCCACACCACAATACATAAACACTGCTCACACCACAATACATAAACACTGCCCACACCACAATACATAAAACACTGCCCACCCCACAATACATAAAACACTGCCCACACCACAATACATAAAACATTGCCCACCCCACAATACATAAAACACTGCCCACACCACAATACATAAAACATTGCCCACACCACAATACATAAACACTGTCCACACCACAATACATAAACACTGCCCACACCACAATACATAAACACTGCCCACCCCACAATACATAAACACTGCTCACCCCACAATACATAAACACTGCTCACCCCACAATACATAAACACTGCCCACCCCACAATACATAAACACTGCCCACACCACAATACATAAACACTGCCCACACCACAATACATAAACACTGCTCACACCACAATACATAAACACTGCCCACACAATACATAAACACTGCCCACCCCACAATACATAAAACACTGCCCACACCACAATACATAAACACTGCCCACACAATACATAAAACACTGCCCACACCACAATACATAAACACTGCTCACACCACAATACATAAAACACTGCCCACACCACAATACATAAACACTGCCCACACAATACATAAACACTGCCCACACCACAATACATAAACACTGCCCACACCACAATACATAAAACACTGCCCACACCACAATACATAAACACTGCCCACACAATACATAAACACTGCCCACACCACAATACATAAACACTGCCCACACCACAATACATAAACACTGTCCACACAATACATAAAACACTGCCCACACCACAATACATAAACACTGCCCACCCCACAATACATAAACACTGCCCACCCCACAATACATAAAACACAGCCCACACCACAATACATAAACACTGCCCACACAATACATAAACACTGCCCACACCACAATACATAAACACTGCCCACACCACAATACATAAACACTGCCCACACAATACATAAAACACTGCCCACACCACAATACATAAACACTGCCCACACCACAATACATAAACACTGCCCACCCCACAATACATAAACACTGCCCACACCACAATACATAAACACTGCCCACACCACAATACATAAAACACTGCCCACACCACAATACATAAACACTGCTCACACCACAATACATAAACACTGCCCACACCACAATACATAAAACACTGCCCACACCACAATACATAAACACTGCTCACACCACAATACATAAAACACTGCCCACACCACAATACATAAAACACTGCCCACACCACAATACATAAACACTGCCCACACCACAATACATAAACACTGCCCACACCACAATACATAAACACTGCCCACACAATACATAAACACTGCCCACACAATACATAAAACACTGCCCACACCACAATACATAAACACTGCCCACACCACAATACATAAAACACTGCCCACACCACAATACATAAAACACTGCCCACACCACAATACATAAACACTGCCCACACCACAATACATAAACACTGCCCACCCCACAATACATAAACACTGCCCACACCACAATACATAAAACACTGCCCACACCACAATACATAAACACTGCCCACCCCACAATACATAAACACTGCCCACACCACAATACATAAAACACTGCCCACACCACAATACATAAAACACTGCTCACCCCACAATACATAAACACTGCCCACACCACAATACATAAACACTGCCCACCCCACAATACATAAACACTGCTCACCCCACAATACATAAACACTGCTCACCCCACAATACATAAACACTGCCCACCCCACAATACATAAACACTGCCCACACCACAATACATAAACACTGCCCACACCACAATACATAAACACTGCTCACACCACAATACATAAACACTGCCCACACAATACATAAAACACTGCCCACCCCACAATACATAAAACACTGCCCACACCACAATACATAAACACTGCCCACACCACAATACATAAAACACTGCCCACCCCACAATACATAAAACACTGCCCACACCACAATACATAAACACTGCCCACACAATACATAAACACTGCCCACACCACAATACATAAACACTGCCCACACCACAATACATAAACACTGCCCACACAATACATAAAACACTGCCCACACCACAATACATAAACACTGCTCACACCACAATACATAAAACACTGCCCACACCACAATACATAAACACTGCCCACACAATACATAAACACTGCCCACACCACAATACATAAACACTGCCCACACCACAATACATAAAACACTGCCCACACCACAATACATAAACACTGTCCACACAATACATAAAACACTGCCCACACCACAATACATAAAACACTGCCCACCCCACAATACATAAAACACAGCCCACACCACAATACATAAACACTGCCCACACAATACATAAACACTGCCCACACCACAATACATAAACACTGCCCACACCACAATACATAAACACTGCCCACACAATACATAAAACACTGCCCACACCACAATACATAAACACTGCCCACACCACAATACATAAACACTGCCCACCCCACAATACATAAAACACTGCCCACACCACAATACATAAACACTGCTCACACCACAATACATAAACACTGCCCACACCACAATACATAAAACACTGCCCACACCACAATACATAAACACTGCCCACACAATACATAAAACACTGCCCACACCACAATACATAAATCACTGCCCACACCACAATACATAAAACACTGCCCACCCCACAATACATAAAACACTGCCCACACCACAATACATAAACACTGCCCACACCACAATACATAAACACTGCCCACACCACAATACATAAACACTGCCCACACCACAATACATAAACACTGCTCACCCCACAATACATAAACACTGTCCACCCCACAATACATAAAACACTGCCCACACCACAATACATAAAACACTGCCCACACCACAATACATAAACACTGCCCACACCACAATACATAAACACTGCCCACACCACAATACATAAAACACTGCCCACACCACAATACATAAAACACTGCCCACACCACAATACATAAACACTGCCCACACCACAATACATAAACACTGCTCACCCCACAATACATAAACACTGCCCACACCACAATACATAAACACTGCTCACCCCACAATACATAAACACTGTCCACACCACAATACATAAACACTGCCCACACCACAATACATAAAACACTGCCCACACCACAATACATAAACACTGCCCACACCACAATACATAAACACTGCCCACACCACAATACATAAACACTGCCCACACCACAATACATAAACACTGCTCACCCCACAATACATAAACACTGTCCACCCCACAATACATAAAACACTGCCCACACCACAATACATAAAACACTGCCCACACCACAATACATAAACACTGCCCACACCACAATACATAAACACTGCCCACACCACAATACATAAAACACTGCCCACACCACAATACATAAAACACTGCCCACACCACAATACATAAACACTGCCCACACCACAATACATAAACACTGCTCACCCCACAATACATAAACACTGCCCACACCACAATACATAAACACTGCTCACCCCACAATACATAAACACTGTCCACCCCACAATACATAAAACACTGCCCACACCACAATACATAAAGCACTGCTCACACCATAATACATAAACACTGCTCACACCACAATACATAAAACACTGCTCACACCATAATACATAAACACTGCCCACACCACAATACATAAACACTGCCCACCCCACAATACATAAAACACTGCCCACACCACAATACATAAAACACTGCTCACACCATAATACATAAACACTGCTCACACCACAATACATAAAACACTGCTCACACCATAATACATAAACACTGCCCACACCACAATACATAAAACACTGCTCACACCATAATACATAAACACTGCCCACACCACAATACATAAACACTGCCCACACCACAATACATAAAACACTGCCCACACCACAATACATAAACACTGCCCACACCACAATACATAAAACACTGCCCACACCACAATACATAAACACTGCCCACACCACAATACATAAACACTGCCCACACCACAATACATAAAACACTGCCCACACCACAATACATAAACACTGCCCACACCACAATACATAAAACACTGCACACACCACAATGCATAAACACTGCCCACACCACAATACATAAAACACTGCCCACACCACAATACATAAACACTGCCCGCACCACAATACATAAACACTGCTCACACCATAATACATAAACACTGCTCACACCACAATACATAAAACACTGCCCACACCACAATACATAAAACACTGCCCACCCCACAATACATAAAACACTGCCCACACCACAATACATAAACACTGCCCACACCACAATACATAAAACACTGCTCACCCCACAATACATAAACACTGTCCACCCCACAATACATAAAACACTGCCCACACCACAATACATAAACACTGCCCACACCACAATACATAAACACTGCCCACACAATACATAAAACACTGCCCACACCACAATACATAAACACTGCCCACCCCTCAATACATAAAACACTGCCCACACCACAATACATAAACACTGCCCACACCACAATACATAAACACTGCCCACACCACAATACATAAAACACTGCTCACACCATAATACATCAACACTGCTCACACCACAATACATAAAACACTGCTCACACCACAATACATAAACACTGCTCACACCATAATACATAAACACTGCTCACACCACAATACATAAAACACTGCCCACCCCACAATACATAAAACACTGCCCACACCACAATACATAAACACTGCCCACACCACAATACATAAACACTGCCCACACCACAATACATAAAACACTGCCCACCGCACAATACATAAAACACTGCCCACACCACAATACATAAACACTGCCCACACCACAATACATAAACACTGCCCACACCACAATACATAAACACTGCCCACACCACAATACATAAACACTGCTCACCCCACAATACATAAACACTGTCCACCCCACAATACCTAAAACACTGCCCACACCACAATACATAAAACACTGCCCACACCACAATACATAAACACTGCCCACACCACAATACATAAACACTGCCCACACCACAATACATAAAACACTGCCCACACCACAATACATAAAACACTGCCCACACCACAATACATAAACACTGCCCACACCACAATACATAAACACTGCTCACCCCACAATACATAAACACTGCCCACACCACAATACATAAACACTGCTCACCCCACAATACATAAACACTGTCCACACCACAATACATAAACACTGCCCACACCACAATACATAAAACACTGCCCACCCCACAATACATAAAACACTGCCCACACCACAATACATAAACACTGCCCACACCACAATACATAAACACTGCCCACACCACAATACATAAACACTGCCCACACCACAATACATAAACACTGCTCACCCCACAATACATAAACACTGTCCACCCCACAATACATAAAACACTGCCCACACCACAATACATAAAACACTGCCCACACCACAATACATAAACACTGCCCACACCACAATACATAAACACTGCCCACACCACAATACATAAACACTGCCCACACAATACATAAAACACTGCCCACACCACAATACATAAACACTGCCCACCCCTCAATACATAAAACACTGCCCACACCACAATACATAAACACTGCCCACACCACAATACATAAACACTGCCCACACCACAATACATAAAACACTGCTCACACCATAATACATCAACACTGCTCACACCACAATACATAAAACACTGCTCACACCACAATACATAAACACTGCTCACACCATAATACATAAACACTGCTCACACCACAATACATAAAACACTGCCCACCCCACAATACATAAAACACTGCCCACACCACAATACATAAACACTGCCCACACCACAATACATAAACACTGCCCACACCACAATACATAAAACACTGCCCACCCCACAATACATAAAACACTGCCCACACCACAATACATAAACACTGCCCACACCACAATACATAAACACTGCCCACACCACAATACATAAACACTGCCCACACCACAATACATAAACACTGCTCACCCCACAATACATAAACACTGTCCACCCCACAATACATAAAACACTGCCCACACCACAATACATAAAACACTGCCCACACCACAATACATAAACACTGCCCACACCACAATACATAAACACTGCCCACACCACAATACATAAAACACTGCCCACACCACAATACATAAAACACTGCCCACACCACAATACATAAACACTGCCCACACCACAATACATAAACACTGCTCACCCCACAATACATAAACACTGCCCACACCACAATACATAAACACTGCTCACCCCACAATACATAAACACTGTCCACACCACAATACATAAACACTGCCCACACCACAATACATAAAACACTGCCCACCCCACAATACATAAAACACTGCCCACCCCACAATACATAAAACACTGCCCACACCACAATACATAAACACTGCCCACACCACAATACATAAACACTGCCCACACCACAATACATAAAACACTGCCCACCCCACAATACATAAACACTGTCCACCCCACAATACATAAAACACTGCCCACACCACAATACATAAAACACTGCCCACACCACAATACATAAACACTGCCCACACCACAATACATAAGCACTGCCCACACCACAATACATAAACACTGCCCACACAATACATAAAACACTGCCCACACCACAATACATAAACACTGCCCACCCCTCAATACATAAAACACTGCCCACACCACAATACATAAACACTGTCCACACCACAATACATAAACACTGCCCACACCACAATACATAAAACACTGCTCACACCATAATACATCAACACTGCTCACACCACAATACATAAAACACTGCTCACACCACAATACATAAACACTGCTCACACCATAATACATAAACACTGCTCACACCACAATACATAAAACACTGCCCACCCCACAATACATAAAACACTGCCCACACCACAATACATAAACACTGCCCACACCACAATACATAAACACTGCCCACACCACAATACATAAAACACTGCCCACCCCACAATACATAAAACACTGCCCACACCACAATACATAAACACTGCCCACACCACAATACATAAACACTGCCCACACCACAATACATAAACACTGCCCACACCACAATACATAAACACTGCTCACCCCACAATACATAAACACTGTCCACCCCACAATACATAAAACACTGCCCACACCACAATACATAAAACACTGCCCACACCACAATACATAAACACTGCCCACACCACAATACATAAACACTGCCCACACCACAATACATAAAACACTGCCCACACCACAATACATAAAACACTGCCCACACCACAATACATAAACACTGCCCACACCACAATACATAAACACTGCTCACCCCACAATACATAAACACTGCCCACACCACAATACATAAACACTGCTCACCCCACAATACATAAACACTGTCCACACCACAATACATAAACACTGCCCACACCACAATACATAAAACACTGCCCACCCCACAATACATAAAACACTGCCCACACCACAATACATAAACACTGCCCACACCACAATACATAAACACTGCCCACACCACAATACATAAAACACTGCCCACCCCACAATACATAAAACACTGCCCACACCACAATACATAAAACATTGCCCACACCACAATACATAAACACTGTCCACACCACAATACATAAACACTGCCCACACCACAATACATAAACACTGCCCACCCCACAATACATAAACACTGCCCACACCACAATACATAAAACACTGCCCACACCACAATACATAAACACTGCCCACACAATACATAAAACACTGCCCACACCACAATACATAAAACACTGCCCACACCACAATACATAAACACTGCCCACACAATACATGAAACACTGCCCACACCACAATACATAAAACACTGCCCACACCACAATACATAAAACACTGCCCACACCACAATACATAAACACTGCCCACACCACAATACATAAAACACTGTCCACACCACAATACATAAAACACTGCCCACACCACAATACATAAACACTGCCCATACCACAATACATAAAACACTGCCCACCCCACAATACATAAAACATTGCCCACACCACAATACATAAACACTGCCCACACCACAATACATAAACATTGCCCACACCACAATACATAAAACACTGCTCACACCATAATACATAAACACTGCCCACACCACAATACATAAACACTGCTCACACCACAATACATAAACACTGCTCACACCACAATACATAAACATTGCCTACACCACAATACATAAAACACTGCTCACACCACAATCCATAAAACACTGCCCACACCACAATACATAAACACTGCTCACACCACAATACATAAACATTGCCCACACCACAATACATAAAACACTGCTCACACCACAATACATAAAACACTGCCCACCCCACAATACATAAAACATTGCCCACACCACAATACATAAACACTGCCCACACCACAATACATAAACATTGCCCACACCACAATACATAAAACACTGCTCACACCATAATACATAAACACTGCCCACACCACAATACATAAACACTGCCCACCCCACAATACATAAAACACTGCCCACACCACAATACATAAACACTGCCCACACCACAATACATAAACACTGCCCACACCACAATACATAAAGCACTGCTCACCCCATAATACATAAACACTGCCCACACCACAATACATAAAGCACTGCTCACCCCATAATACATAAACACTGCTCACACCACAATACATAAAACACTGCTCACACCATAATACATAAACACTGCCCACACCACAATACATAAACACTGCCCACCCCACAATACATAAAACACTGCCCACACCACAATACATAAAACACTGCTCACACCATAATACATAAACACTGCTCACACCACAATACATAAAACACTGCTCACACCATAATACATAAACACTGCCCACACCACAATACATAAAACACTGCTCACACCATAATACATAAACACTGCCCACACCACAATACATAAACACTGCCCACACCACAATACATAAAACACTGCCCACACCACAATACATAAACACTGCCCACACCACAATACATAAAACACTGCCCACACCACAATACATAAACACTGCCCACACCACAATACATAAACACTGCCCACACCACAATACATAAAACACTGCCCACACCACAATACATAAACACTGCCCACACCACAATACATAAAACACTGCACACACCACAATGCATAAACACTGCCCACACCACAATACATAAAACACTGCCCACACCACAATACATAAACACTGCCCACACCACAATACATAAACACTGCTCACACCATAATACATAAACACTGCTCACACCACAATACATAAAACACTGCCCACACCACAATACATAAAACACTGCCCACCCCACAATACATAAAACACTGCCCACACCACAATACATAAACACTGCCCACACCACAATACATAAAACACTGCTCACCCCACAATACATAAACACTGTCCACCCCACAATACATAAAACACTGCCCACACCACAATACATAAACACTGCCCACACCACAATACATAAACACTGCCCACACAATACATAAAACACTGCCCACACCACAATACATAAACACTGCCCACCCCTCAATACATAAAACACTGCCCACACCACAATACATAAACACTGCCCACACCACAATACATAAACACTGCCCACACCACAATACATAAAACACTGCTCACACCATAATACATCAACACTGCTCACACCACAATACATAAAACACTGCTCACACCACAATACATAAACACTGCTCACACCATAATACATAAACACTGCTCACACCACAATACATAAAACACTGCCCACCCCACAATACATAAAACACTGCCCACACCACAATACATAAACACAGCCCACACCACAATACATAAACACTGCCCACACCACAATACATAAAACACTGCCCACCCCACAATACATAAAACACTGCCCACCCCACAATACATAAAACACTGCCCACACCACAATACATAAACACTGCCCACACCACAATACATAAACACTGCCCACACCACAATACATAAACACTGCCCACACCACAATACATAAACACTGCTCACCCCACAATACATAAACACTGTCCACCCCACAATACATAAAACACTGCCCACACCACAATACATAAAACACTGCCCACACCACAATACATAAACACTGCCCACACCACAATACATAAACACTGCCCACACCACAATACATAAAACACTGCCCACACCACAATACATAAAACACTGCCCACCCCACAATACATAAAACACTGCCCACACCACAATACATAAACACTGCCCACACCACAATACATAAAACACTGCTCACCCCACAATACATAAACACTGTCCACCCCACAATACATAAAACACTGCCCACACCACAATACATAAACACTGCCCACACCACAATACATAAACACTGCCCACACAATACATAAAACACTGCCCACACCACAATACATAAACACTGCCCACCCCTCAATACATAAAACACTGCCCACACCACAATACATAAACACTGCCCACACCACAATACATAAACACTGCCCACACCACAATACATAAAACACTGCTCACACCATAATACATCAACACTGCTCACACCACAATACATAAAACACTGCTCACACCACAATACATAAACACTGCTCACACCATAATACATAAACACTGCTCACACCACAATACATAAAACACTGCCCACCCCACAATACATAAAACACTGCCCACACCACAATACATAAACACTGCCCACACCACAATACATAAACACTGCCCACACCACAATACATAAAACACTGCCCACCCCACAATACATAAAACACTGCCCACACCACAATACATAAACACTGCCCACACCACAATACATAAACACTGCCCACACCACAATACATAAACACTGCCCACACCACAATACATAAACACTGCTCACCCCACAATACATAAACACTGTCCACCCCACAATACATAAAACACTGCCCACACCACAATACATAAAACACTGCCCACACCACAATACATAAACACTGCCCACACCACAATACATAAACACTGCCCACACCACAATACATAAAACACTGCCCACACCACAATACATAAAACACTGCCCACACCACAATACATAAACACTGCCCACACCACAATACATAAACACTGCTCACCCCACAATACATAAACACTGCCCACACCACAATACATAAACCATTGCCCACACCACAATACATAAACACTGCCCACACCACAATACATAAACATTGCCCACACCACAATACATAAAACACTGCTCACACCATAATACATAAACACTGCCCACACCACAATACATAAACACTGCTCACACCACAATACATAAACACTGCTCACACCACAATACATAAACATTGCCCACACCACAATACATAAAACACTGCTCACACCACAATCCATAAAACACTGCCCACACCACAATACATAAACACTGCTCACACCACAATACATAAACATTGCCCACACCACAATACATAAAACACTGCTCACACCACAATACATAAAACACTGCCCACCCCACAATACATAAAACATTGCCCACACCACAATACATAAACACTGCCCACACCACAATACATAAACATTGCCCACACCACAATACATAAAACACTGCTCACACCATAATACATAAACACTGCCCACACCACAATACATAAACACTGCCCACCCCACAATACATAAAACACTGCCCACACCACAATACATAAACACTGCCCACACCACAATACATAAACACTGCCCACACCACAATACATAAAGCACTGCTCACCCCATAATACATAAACACTGCTCACACCACAATACATAAAACACTGCTCACACCATAATACATAAACACTGCCCACACCACAATACATAAACACTGCCCACCCCACAATACATAAAACACTGCCCACACCACAATACATAAAACACTGCTCACACCATAATACATAAACACTGCTCACACCACAATACATAAAACACTGCTCACACCATAATACATAAACACTGCCCACACCACAATACATAAACATTGCCCACACCACAATACATAAAACACTGCTCACACCATAATACATAAACACTGCCCACACCACAATACATAAACACTGCTCACACCACAATACATAAACACTGCTCACACCACAATACATAAACATTGCCCACACCACAATACATAAAACACTGCTCACACCACAATCCATAAAACACTGCCCACACCACAATACATAAACACTGCTCACACCACAATACATAAACATTGCCCACACCACAATACATAAAACACTGCTCACACCACAATACATAAAACACTGCCCACCCCACAATACATAAAACATTGCCCACACCACAATACATAAACACTGCCCACACCACAATACATAAACATTGCCCACACCACAATACATAAAACACTGCTCACACCATAATACATAAACACTGCCCACACCACAATACATAAACACTGCCCACCCCACAATACATAAAACACTGCCCACACCACAATACATAAACACTGCCCACACCACAATACATAAACACTGCCCACACCACAATACATAAAGCACTGCTCACCCCATAATACATAAACACTGCTCACACCACAATACATAAAACACTGCTCACACCATAATACATAAACACTGCCCACACCACAATACATAAACACTGCCCACCCCACAATACATAAAACACTGCCCACACCACAATACATAAAACACTGCTCACACCATAATACATAAACACTGCTCACACCACAATACATAAAACACTGCTCACACCATAATACATAAACACTGCCCACACCACAATACATAAAACACTGCTCACACCATAATACATAAACACTGCCCACACCACAATACATAAACACTGCCCACACCACAATACATAAAACACTGCCCACACCACAATACATAAACACTGCCCACACCACAATACATAAAACACTGCCCACACCACAATACATAAACACTGCCCACACCACAATACATAAACACTGCCCACACCACAATACATAAAACACTGCCCACACCACAATACATAAACACTGCCCACACCACAATACATAAACACTGCCCACACCACAATACATAAAACACTGCACACACCACAATGCATAAACACTGCCCATACCACAATACATAAAACACTGCCCACACCACAATACATAAACACTGCCCACACCACAATACATAAACACTGCTCACACCATAATACATAAACACTGCTCACACCACAATACATAAAACACTGCCCACACCACAATACATAAAACACTGCCCACCCCACAATACATAAAACACTGCCCACACCACAATACATAAACACTGCCCACACCACAATACATAAAACACTGCTCACCCCACAATACATAAACACTGTCCACCCCACAATACATAAAACACTGCCCACACCACAATACATAAACACTGCCCACACCACAATACATAAACACTGCCCACACAATACATAAAACACTGCCCACACCACAATACATAAACACTGCCCACCCCTCAATACATAAAACACTGC
The DNA here is from genome assembly GCF_047496885.1 of Scyliorhinus torazame. Classification (NCBI taxonomy): domain Eukaryota; kingdom Metazoa; phylum Chordata; class Chondrichthyes; order Carcharhiniformes; family Scyliorhinidae; genus Scyliorhinus; species Scyliorhinus torazame. The sequence goes on from NC_092716.1 coordinate 1,478,196, forward strand.
CCACACCACAATACATAAACACTGCCCACACCACAATACATAAACACTGCCCACACCACAATACATAAAACACTGCTCACACCATAATACATCAACACTGCTCACACCACAATACATAAAACACTGCTCACACCACAATACATAAACACTGCTCACACCATAATACATAAACACTGCTCACACCACAATACATAAAACACTGCCCACCCCACAATACATAAAACACTGCCCACACCACAATACATAAACACTGCCCACACCACAATACATAAACACTGCCCACACCACAATACATAAAACACTGCCCACCCCACAATACATAAAACACTGCCCACACCACAATACATAAACACTGCCCACACCACAATACATAAACACTGCCCACACCACAATACATAAACACTGCCCACACCACAATACATAAACACTGCTCACCCCACAATACATAAACACTGTCCACCCCACAATACATAAAACACTGCCCACACCACAATACATAAAACACTGCCCACACCACAATACATAAACACTGCCCACACCACAATACATAAACACTGCCCACACCACAATACATAAAACACTGCCCACACCACAATACATAAAACACTGCCCACACCACAATACATAAACACTGCCCACACCACAATACATAAACACTGCTCACCCCACAATACATAAACACTGCCCACACCACAATACATAAACACTGCTCACCCCACAATACATAAACACTGTCCACACCACAATACATAAACACTGCCCACACCACAATACATAAAACACTGCCCACCCCACAATACATAAAACACTGCCCACACCACAATACATAAACACTGCCCACACCACAATACATAAACACTGCCCACACCACAATACATAAACACTGCCCACACCACAATACATAAACACTGCTCACCCCACAATACATAAACACTGTCCACCCCACAATACATAAAACACTGCCCACACCACAATACATAAAACACTGCCCACACCACAATACATAAACACTGCCCACACCACAATACATAAACACTGCCCACACCACAATACATAAAACACTGCCCACACCACAATACATAAAACACTGCCCACACCACAATACATAAACACTGCCCACACCACAATACATAAACACTGCTCACCCCACAATACATAAACACTGCCCACACCACAATACATAAACACTGCTCACCCCACAATACATAAACACTGTCCACCCCACAATACATAAAACACTGCCCACACCACAATACATAAAGCACTGCTCACACCATAATACATAAACACTGCTCACACCACAATACATAAAACACTGCTCACACCATAATACATAAACACTGCCCACACCACAATACATAAACACTGCCCACACCACAATACATAAACACTGCCCACACCACAATACATAAACACTGCCCACACCACAATACATAAAACACTGCCCACACCACAATACATAAAACACTGCTCACACCATAATACATCAACACTGCTCACACCACAATACATAAAACACTGCTCACACCACAATACATAAACACTGCTCACACCATAATACATAAACACTGCTCACACCACAATACATAAAACACTGCCCACCCCACAATACATAAAACACTGCCCACACCACAATACATAAACACTGCCCACACCACAATACATAAACACTGCCCACACCACAATACATAAAACACTGCCCACCCCACAATACATAAAACACTGCCCACACCACAATACATAAACACTGCCCACACCACAATACATAAACACTGCCCACACCACAATACATAAACACTGCCCACACCACAATACATAAACACTGCTCACCCCACAATACATAAACACTGTCCACCCCACAATACATAAAACACTGCCCACACCACAATACATAAAACACTGCCCACACCACAATACATAAACACTGCCCACACCACAATACATAAACACTGCCCACACCACAATACATAAAACACTGCCCACACCACAATACATAAAACACTGCCCACACCACAATACATAAACACTGCCCACACCACAATACATAAACACTGCTCACCCCACAATACATAAACACTGCCCACACCACAATACATAAACACTGCTCACCCCACAATACATAAACACTGTCCACACCACAATACATAAACACTGCCCACACCACAATACATAAAACACTGCCCACCCCACAATACATAAAACACTGCCCACACCACAATACATAAACACTGCCCACACCACAATACATAAACACTGCCCACACCACAATACATAAAACACTGCCCACCCCACAATACATAAAACACTGCCCACACCACAATACATAAAACATTGCCCACACCACAATACATAAACACTGTCCACACCACAATACATAAACACTGCCCACACCACAATACATAAACACTGCCCACCCCACAATACATAAACACTGCTCACCCCACAATACATAAACACTGCTCACCCCACAATACATAAACACTGCCCACCCCACAATACATAAACACTGCCCACACCACAATACATAAACACTGCCCACACCACAATACATAAACACTGCTCACACCACAATACATAAACACTGCCCACACAATACATAAAACACTGCCCACCCCACAATACATAAAACACTGCCCACACCACAATACATAAACACTGCCCACAACACAATACATAAAACACTGCCCACCCCACAATACATAAAACACTGCCCACACCACAATACATAAACACTGCCCACACAATACATAAACACTGCCCACACCACAATACATAAACACTGCCCACACCACAATACATAACCACTGCCCACACAATACATAAAACACTGCCCACACCACAATACATAAACACTGCTCACACCACAATACATAAAACACTGCCCACACCACAATACATAAACACTGCCCACACAATACATAAACACTGCCCACACCACAATACATAAACACTGCCCACACCACAATACATAAAACACTGCCCACACCACAATACATAAACACTGCCCACACAATACATAAACACTGCCCACACCACAATACATAAACACTGCCCACACCACAATACATAAACACTGTCCACACAATACATAAAACACTGCCCACACCACAATACATAAACACTGCCCACCCCACAATACATAAACACTCCCCACCCCACAATACATAAAACACAGCCCACACCACAATACATAAACACTGCCCACACAATACATAAACACTGCCCACACCACAATACATAAACACTGCCCACCCCACAATACATAAAACACTGCCCACACCACAATACATAAACACTGCTCACACCACAATACATAAACACTGCCCACACCACAATACATAAAACACTGCCCACCCCACAATACATAAAACACTGCCCACGCCACAATACATAAACACTGCTCACACCACAATACATAAACACTGCCCACACCACAATACATAAAACACTGCCCACACCACAATACATAAACACTGCCCACACAATACATAAAACACTGCCCACACCACAATACATAAAACACTGCCCACACCACAATACATAAAACACTGCCCACACCACAATACATAAACACTGCCCACACCACAATACATAAACACTGCTCACCCCACAATACATAAACACTGCCCACACCACAATACATAAACACTGCTCACCCCACAATACATAAACACTGTCCACACCACAATACATAAACACTGCCCACACCACAATACATAAAACACTGCCCACCCCACAATACATAAAACACTGCCCACACCACAATACATAAACACTGCCCACACCACAATACATAAACACTGCCCACACCACAATACATAAACACTGCCCACACCACAATACATAAACACTGCTCACCCCACAATACATAAACACTGTCCACCCCACAATACATAAAACACTGCCCACACCACAATACATAAAACACTGCCCACACCACAATACATAAACACTGCCCACACCACAATACATAAACACTGCCCACACCACAATACATAAACACTGCCCACACAATACATAAAACACTGCCCACACCACAATACATAAACACTGCCCACCCCTCAATACATAAAACACTGCCCACACCACAATACATAAACACTGCCCACACCACAATACATAAACACTGCCCACACCACAATACATAAAACACTGCTCACACCATAATACATCAACACTGCTCACACCACAATACATAAAACACTGCTCACACCACAATACATAAACACTGCTCACACCATAATACATAAACACTGCTCACACCACAATACATAAAACACTGCCCACCCCACAATACATAAAACACTGCCCACACCACAATACATAAACACTGCCCACACCACAATACATAAACACTGCCCACACCACAATACATAAAACACTGCCCACCCCACAATACATAAAACACTGCCCACACCACAATACATAAACACTGCCCACACCACAATACATAAACACTGCCCACACCACAATACATAAACACTGTCCACCCCACAATACATAAAACACTGCCCACACCACAATACATAAACACTGCCCACACCACAATACATAAACACTGCTCACCCCACAATACATAAACACTGCCCACACCACAATACATAAACACTGCTCACCCCACAATACATAAACACTGTCCACACCACAATACATAAACACTGCCCACACCACAATACATAAAACACTGCTCACCCCACAATACATAAACACTGCCCACACCACAATACATAAACACTGCTCACCCCACAATACATAAACACTGTCCACACCACAATACATAAACACTGCCCACACCACAATACATAAAACACTGCTCACCCCACAATACATAAACACTGCCCACACCACAATACATAAACACTGCTCACCCCACAATACATAAAACACTGCCCACACCACAATACATAAACACTGCTCACCCCACAATACATAAACACTGCCCACACCACAATACATAAACACTGCCCACCCCACAATACATAAACACTGCTCACCCCACAATACATAAACACTGCCCACACCACAATACATAAACACTGCCCACCCCACAATACATAAACACTGCTCACCCCACAATACATAAACACTGCTCACACCACAATACATAAACACTGCCCACCCCACAATACATAAAACACTGCCCACCCCACAATACATAAACACTGCCCACACCACAATACATAAACACTGCCCACACCACAATACATAAAACACTGCCCACACCACAATACATAAACACTGCCCACACCACAATACATAAACACTGCCCACACCACAATACATAAACACTGTCCACACCACAATACATAAACACTGCCCACATACGGAGGGAGGAGCCACATGGTCTGGACTTGGGAGGCAGGCAGACGATCTGTATGCGAGTGGGAATCACGCGGTCTGGGTGCGGGCGGGGAAGGGGGGGCCACATGGTCTGGGTGCGGGGGGGGGGGGGGGGGGGGGCCACATGGTCTGGGTGCGGGGGTGCACAAGGTCTGAGTGCGCGGGCGTGGGGGGGGGGGGCCACACGGTCTGGGTGCGGGGGCCAGGGGGGGCCACACGGTCTGAGTGCGGGGGCCAGGGGGGGCCACACGGTCTGAGTGCGCGGGGG